>NC_140589.1:1051984614-1052541130 GCF_964204655.1 Triturus cristatus
GCAACCCTGTGTCTTCGTGAACCACCAAGTTTGGTGTTCCTCTAGGCACCCCAAGAAGTTGTTTTAAGAAGGTGTTCTCCGCCACCTGTAAAACATCTGTTGCTGCATAGCCCCATAATTCGCTCCCATAGCTGGCGATAGCAACACTTTTGGCCTGGTATGTTTTCAAAATTGCCGCTATAGGGCGCTTACCCATCTTTGCAGCAAAGTTGAAAATAGCTGTGTTCGCCCTTATAACCTCCCCCTTCTTTCTCTGGATAAGGGCCCCCCAGTCCAAGTGATCATCTAATAAAACACCCAGGTATGAGAATGTCGTGGTCAAAGGCACTTTCTTGCCACCCATTTTGAAGGGGTACTGCTTCATTGGTCGTGCCCCGACCTGCATAATATAAGATTTAGAGTTGTTAATAGCTAGGTCATGATCGGCAATGAAGCTCCGAAAGGCACCGAGCAGGGTCTGGAGGCCCCTTGCTGTCCTGGCAATGAGGACTGCATCGTCCACATATAGCAGGACGGGCAATCCTCGTCGCCCCACATAAGGGAAATCAGCCCCTGTTTCTACCAAGGTCTTATCCAGGTCGTTGATATATAAATTAAATAGTAATGGGGCCAGAATACATCCCTGTCGTACTCCCCTTTCAATTTTAAAGTCCCTAGAAACCCGAAGATCCTGGGTGAATCTGATGTTGGCCTTGGTGTCCCTATGCAGGTCCCCCAGGAAGTCGACCAAGCCGTCCTCCACCCCCATGGCCCTCATGGATTGCCACAGTTTCCCCCAATTGACGCAGTCAAAGGCGGAAGAAAGATCCATGAAGGCCATGTAGATCGTACCTTGGCGGGCAACCGGATACTTCCCCAGGATCATACATAGGTTAAGGCATTGGGCTAGAGTAGAATGCCCTGGTCGGAACCCATATTGTATATCAGAGACAATCTTATTCTCTTCCGCCCAAGAGGCTAATCTGTTCAATAAAACCCCGCCCACAACCTTGACCACGGAATCAATGAGGGAGATCGGTCTATAACACAAAGTGCTATTACGATCGACCTTCTTGAAAACCGGTACAATCGTTGAGGTGCCCCAGGACTCCGGACATCCGGCCCTAGCTGCCGCGTTAAGCACGCCCACCAGAACCGGAGCCCAAAAAGGTGGGTTTGATTTAAAAAGATCCGGGGGGATGCCATCCGGACCTGGAGCCTTGTTACATGACAGCCCTGAAATGCCTTTCTCCACCTCTTTCTGCACAAATCTTACTGATACATTAGTATGAACTCTGGTTTGGGCTTGTTGTTGATCTGTAGCACTTTTAAAAATGGATTTAAAGTGAGACACCCATTCATCTTCTGTTATAATAGTGCCTAATTCTCTGGCCCCAGTCTTCTCAAATAAGGGTCGATTAATAATACCCCAGAACCTAGAGCTACTCCCTAATGTACTTGGCTCCAGTAATTCTCACCACGTTGCTTCCTTTAGTTCACCCTTACGGGTGGCAGTGCCAGTTTATACTTGATACGGAGGGCACGAATCAGAGTCCGGTCGCTCGGGGTAGCTTTTAAGGCTTCCTTTAAATCTTTAGCAGCTTTGGAACATAAAGGATCAAACCATCTGGGGTCACAAGGCACCGTCCTATGAGAGGGGGCGCTTAACAATGCCCCTATCTTACAAGCAATACCCTCAAAAGCCTTGAGAACACCCCCAGGGAGGGAGCCAGGAGATACACAGGATGCTATTTTAGCTGCGCATAACACTTGTACCTTGCCATACAATAGGTCCGGGGCTACCTGGGACCATTTTAGGTGGCGCCTTCCATCCGTAGGTCTCAGCGTGCCTGGCACTATCACCCTGGCATGACTTGTCAGCAAACCTCCTCCCAGGTACACACAAATAGGGCTGTGATCACTGAATACACTATCCACAATTGTAAACCCCCGGAGGTTAGACTGAAGCCCAGCTGAGATCAAAATATAATCTATGAAAGAACCGTCACTCCGTCCTTTAAAAGACAGGACAGACTGTTTACTAAGGGGGGGCAGAAAAAGACATTGATGGTATCAGGTTGAATTCATTAAGCATATTATTAAGTGCGTCCCCCTGAACCGAATGCTCAAAGTGAAAGCCCCGCATCCCTCCAAAAGATTGTAAATGGCTACCCCCTGAAGCCTCCAGAGGTCTTTGAATCCACCTCTTACTTGGCATACTTAGATTGTGGCGCCTTATGTGGTCAGCCTTGTAGAAAAAACCCAGAGGCAGAATCTGAATACCAGAATCCCTGGGAGTCAGTTCAAGATAAACATCCCGAAAGATTTTCTCCATAAGGAATGAACTATTAAAATTCACAATAATGCAATCACCCCCTCCGGATTTCCAAGAGCTACCTATCCAGCCCACACGGCGAACAATGATGATATTGCGTACCATGATTGGGCCCACAGAGGTATTGCTCAATAGCCAATGAGTAACCTTATTCTTAAGTTGAGTGATGTCCTCCTGGAAGCCTTGTGTAAGTGGAGGGACATTCCCCAAAATTACTACCAGTGGTGCGGATTGGGGTGGAAGATTGATAACCGCTAAATTCTGAGGGACATTGGTTGAGTATCCCTGCGACTCTGCCAAGCTTTTTCCTACATCCATTATGAGAAAAAGAAAGCCCAAATTGCTGTTTAAACATATTAGACAAGCACAATCTTATTATGAGTGACAGATTGGAGGCCATAATTATTCATAGATTCCTCACTTAGACCCAGTTGTTTTTTGGTGGGTCTACTTGCTGAGGCCATATGGTTGATTGGCTGTGTTTGATCCATATACTGCATATGAATAAGTCAATTGTTAAAGAGGGGGTAAAGATGCTCGATACATTAGTTGTGAATTAATGGACCTGATGAGGGAGCAATGAGATGATGATCCGTCTGATAGAAAATATGCAATCTGCTTCAGCAATTTGCCCAGCACTATGATGTTGTCAAGACTTTGTAGAAGCTTAGGATGGTGAACAGTATCAAAGGCAAGTGAGAGTTCAAGTAAATGGATGGCAGTACTCCAGTTTTAATACACTTTTGTTTTAAAATCATCCCATGTGGAAATCGCAGCTGCTTCTGAGCCCCAGCTATCCTAGAATCGGTTTTAGAATTCTGAAAGCAGGTTATTTTCTTTGAATGTCGGTATATGTTTTGAGGCAGATCTTTTAATCGTCTACCTTTTTGACTGATTGGTTTATGGAGGGTTTTCTGTAAGACATTTAGAGTTCCTTTCATAAAATATCTATATTCAATGAGTTGTTGACTGTTCTCACTGGATTGGCTGCAGAGCTAGACAATAATAAGAGTCTACAGGCAATTCTGCCGGCCCACAGGCATTTGCAACATTGATGAAAGATTGATGAAGCCTTGATGAGATTAAAGGCGAGTGACTGTAGATGATTTTCTGTTTTATTGTCTGGTAAACTGTATGAACTTCTGGAATTGGGATTGAGCAGGGGCAAGGGATAGAAGAAGATAAAACTGGTGGGTGACACATATGCAGCTAGGGCCAGTCGTGAGGAGGACTTCAGATGTACTGCCAAGGAATAAGGATGCCCTACGGTACTACCACTTCAGTTATTATGGCTGGTGGCCCCTGTTTCCTCTGAAATCTAGCGGAGCTGTTGTTTGTGTCCTTTGGGCCTCTCATCAGGTCTAAAGGCCCCTCAACAGCTCTCTTTATTCAAATCTTCTGCCCCATGTAAAGAGCTTGTGGCTACTTTAAGCTCTGCAGCTTGTAGGTAAGATCTCCAGCATATAGGGCAGGTCTCCCTTCAGCAAGGCAGCCGCCAGGCTATAAGGAATGTTAGATTTACTGGCTCCAGTCAGATTTCATTGCTACCACTCATCATTCTTGTGGACAGATAACAAAACATTCAAGCTACTCACCATTTAGAGGGTGAGGAACAGCTAGTCCTGCATGTGTGCATTGTGTAGAGATGGACAATGATCTGAAATGTTGCATATTTACATTAATGATTATACATTTAGACACAAATATGCACTTGTTTATCCACACAGTGACATATTTATAGGAGTCAAGTAAACATATATGTAGTGAAAAGACCTTAAGATAAGCTGTATTAATTTTAGAAAAACATAATATTGCCTGAACATACTGTTGGGCTGAGAATGCTCCCTGCGGGCTGTGAAGTCATGTTGCCATGTTCAAAGTGCTTGACTGACTCTTTTATCTCAGTTTCTGATTTTTGGCTCTAGGCTCACGCTAATATAAATTGTGCAGAGGCCTACCTCTGTCCCTGACACATATTAAGGGTCGATTACGATGGTGTTTGGAAAGGCTCCGAACGAGATTCGGATTCTGAATCCGATTCGGTACCTATGTTTCTGACTGATTCTGAGAGATGTTTGAACGACCAATTACGATGCAAGGAAACTGTTCGGGCTGTCCGAATCAGTTCTGATTGGCATTTGGACAGACCAAGTTGTTCGGAGGTGAATCGTACAGCTCTGTGGAAACTGTTTCGACAGAGCGATTATGATGTCTGATTCTGACAGCTGTTCCGAATCGGTTTGTCTGACACGAAACAGCTGTCGTAATCTGACTTTGGGGGCCCATAGCAGGCCCCCCTTCACCTGTAGGCCTCTGGGTGGTGCCCGTGGGGGTACCCATGGGCTCCCTTTTTACAACCATGCACAGTATGGCAGGCACCATGGGGTGCCCGTCACAGGCTGCAAGGTTTTCCCCAACCATCCCTTTTTGCAATGGGAGCCGGTGTTCTCGTTCATAACACAGGCTCCCATTGAAATAATTAATGCGAGTCAGACCAAGCAATGTTTGAAGCATCATAATAAGTTGGACAGACTGGCAGACACCGAATCGGTCAGAAACAAGTCCGAAACCGATTCGGCCGGAAGAGTTTCCGAATGACATCGTAATCGGGTCCTAAGTCTTGTAACTGCTCTGTGAACTGGAGAGGTGTGCCAATTGTGCTCTCATTTTGCTGACAGTGGACTACGGACCCTGTCAGAGGATTTTAACACATACAGAGATGGTGGCAGCATACCGTGGTTTGTGAATCCACAGTTGTGATCAGGCCTTCTATCTGTGTAGCCGGCCTCACTTGTGCACAGTTCTGCATCAATGTGTCCCCTAGATACTTTTATTAATATGCAAGTGGATGGTGTGTGTTTGTGGCTTATGTAGTGCATGCAATATGTGCAAGAGTGAGCAAGAGTAATGAAGGCCTGCAGGTCCCATTTTGGATGCCACTAGCATGGTCCTGTGCACAAGATGTAGGTGAGACTTTTCACAGACAGTGGAAGAGTATTGCTGTCAATCCTGAAAACAGAGGGAGGCGACAAGGTTCCTTTAAAATTCACGTAAGCAGCTCCTACTGAGTGGAGCTGCTGATTAGTTTTCCTTTGGTAATGTCATTTAGGAGGTGTTCTGAGTGGGACTCACATCTTTGTTGTTCAGGGCAAGAGAGATCTTTTAATTGAAGCCAGACTTTTGCCTCCATCCTAATCACCGTTCACTATGACTGGTGAAAGGCCAGTTGCAGAAACTTCTTGCCTTTTTGGGCCTCTGCTGTGAGTACTCCAGAATGGAGACTATCCTGCTGTCAAGAGCATCACTCTTCACAAAGCCTCTATCTGGAGAACAGCCAAGAGAGGATACTTGATCTAAGAACTGCCGCAAACCTGTTTTGAGAATGCAGAGAATCCACATTCATACTCTGCTTTGACTGCATAAAAGCAAGAACTACTTACATTTTTGTTGTTCCAGCTCCAAGTCCATTCACCAAGAAAATAAGTATTCCACACCATACTTCGAGGATTGCTGTACAACAACCAGAACTGGTGCCTGTGTGACGGCCAGCTTCCCAGAGGAAAGTGTACATCAGCTGGAGTCTTTACTTGCTAGAAGAGCTGTATCCCTGACATGAAGCACCTAGAAGCCAGCTTGCCTGCTGGGACAGTGAAAGAGCCTGTCAAGCTGCAGGAGGTGTGACTGTCCAGGTAGTGTCAGACACTGCCAGACTCTAGTGTGGAGGGACTACCAGGAGAGAGCAGAATGCAGAAAGCAAATTGCCAGTTTAAGAGGGTCAGTTCAGTCTCTCCAGTAGTGCAGTTCCAAGAAGGAATCACAAGCAGACAGCCAACCTTGCAATAGGAACAATCATGGTTGACCTTGCTGCTTAAATCAAGAGCTGTGCCCATGGTGGGTGTAGCCATCGAAACCCAGAGCTGTTCCTGTGGCTGACGTCCCCACAGAAGTTAAAAACTAGGTCCATGGTGAACATCACTGTCGTAGCCAAGACTTGTCCACATGACCGTTACCACTGTATTATTTACAAAGTGCATCTCACAGCTGCTACCGTGCTCTTGTGACAAGTGTAAGTGGTGGCCCATCTGCTGCCCAGTGACTCAGAAGTGGGTCTGATGCCTGCCATGAGCTCTCACTGATTTCTATTACCTGCTTTCACCAAAGGTATCCTAAACGGCAGTACATATTCCTATACATGCAGCAGTATACTATTTTAAGCTTGTCTATTAAAGCATGTTTCTTATCCAAATAAAGCACTGGGTTGAACAAACCGACATTGTTCTGCTGGGTGATCTGAGTTCTGAGTTTCCATACGCCTACACTACCTTCCTGAGAAGTGTGTGAATGCTCCAAAGTGCTACTGCCACATGGCCGATAGGGACATTGTCGATATCACTTACTTAGCGTGAGCCCTGCAGCCATTATGCTGCTTTTGCGCACGTTACTACATGGCTTTATTTTTGCAAGACTCTGTTTATGCCTTTCACATGAGAACTGTCTGCTGTATTCGTTCTCTGCCTGTTCCTGGAGTTTAAGCTGAACATTGCAAGCAAGGTTGATAAACAATGCCCCTTGCTATTCTGTTCTGTTCAGGCCCAAGCACCTAGACAAAACATACTACTGCAGCTGCTGCTGGAGTCTCATACTTTGATATTATGGGAATACATGTTTAGGTAACACACACTTGGAGAGGGACCTTCCCAGGGAGAAGAGCAACACTCACCTAGGATGTAGAAATCCCATCTGTAACTATAAGGAAAACCTCTTGTCTAACCTATAATGCTTTCAGATATGGCCTCCTAGAGCTCATTTGCAAGACAGATCCCCAATATCAGTGTCATACACCAAGATTAATTAATTTAATTATTTTTTATTATGATGTATTCTTTATATATAAAAGTTTTATTTTGTTATATATATTTTTTATTTGCTGCTATTCCTTGTTTATAAATGTTCGTTATTTACAAATACATATATCAGTTGTACAGGGGATTTATGGGAAAAAGCCGGCAAGACGTGCTGCATGTGACAGAATACATCGGGTCAATACCTGCTTAGTGATACGACGCTCAATCAACTTGTGAGGGCTACCAGAAAGACAATATGCTACCATAATTAGATCGGCACTAGAATGTCAGACAACGGCTGTAGTCTGATTAACAACCTGTATTTTAAACAGGAAAGGAGTAGCACAGCGTTTGGTGGAATAAACGATACAGGGTCCTTACACGTATTGTGGCCTTGTCCTGCCAACCACAAAGAATAAAGTCCAAACCCAAGAAAGATGCAATTTCTGGCCAGACCAAGATAACAACCGTCCATTTTTTGAGATTTATATGATTCAAATTTGGTCCTGATGAAGGTGGTTGAATTGACGTTCCACCGAAACGTGCGTTGACCACAATTAGATATATGGGGAATCCCTCCAGAGACATACACACCAGAGGAAATTGATGGGATTTAATCACACCACAGACAAAAAGATAATTTGTCTGTCTCCTACAATATTCCTAGGATCCCCAACATGATTGGACTTTTTTGGGTGTAGGAATGTTAGTGTGGGTGAGATGGTTCGATAGGTGAGAATGAAGATTTGATGGTTGAGTGTGGGGTTATTTGTGAATAATCTACATGTATATTGATTTTAAGGTTGTATTGTCAGTTTCTTTATTCTTATAACAGTTACACATGAAGAAATCTACTGTCTATGTGTTGGGATAAAATGTCGAAATGCTGTAGAATTATCACACACAAAGAAGTTAGAAGCATTGCATATGTGTATTGGCATTTGTTTGTTTATCTGTACAACTGATTTATGTATTTGTAAATAATGAACATTTCTAAACAAGGAATAGCAGCAAATTAAAAATATATCTAACAACATTTTATTCATAAAGAATACATAATAATATATATTTTTTTTAATTACTCTTGGTATATGACACTGATATTGGGAATCTGTCTTGCAAATGAGCCTTAGGAGGCCATATCAGAAAGCAATATAGGTTAGTCAAGAGGTTTTCCTTATAGTTTTTGTTTCCCCCCCTCCTCTTGGACCTGTAATTATATAGGGGGTATATTTTCCTTCTTGTGAAATGCCATCCGTACTCTAAGGTATGGGGTCTGCTGACAAAGCCCAGAGATTTTCTATTATATAATAATACTTCTTCTTACCAAGGGGAGGGAGGTTAGGCACTATAGTCCTTACTCAATTGTCTTTATACAATGACATCTCCATTTATGATGTATGGACTAGCTCCAATGCTAACAATATTCGTATTATGCATTTTTGTGCTTGTTGTGGCAAGTATACTGCATGTTAGAGCACATTAGGTAAAATAAATATTTTAAACTATATTCATGTCTCAGTCAGATCTTATTGTGGACAGGTACGAGAGTATGAGCGAAAAGGTGTGTCTTGTTACAGCGATTCCTGAGAGATACAGGAGTGTTGTATTTTGGGGTGTCTAATCATTTGCTTCTCCGTGAGTGTGTAGGAGAATGAGTGAGACACTATAGCTAGTCGGTCCTGGGCCTGTGGGCACCAGGTGGTAGAAAGGCACAGTCCCTATACACCGAGGTCCCATAATACTGCGCAATGTTCTGTGTATGTGCAGAATCCCTGCAAAATGGCACCACCAACTTTTGGTCTGGTACCTACTCACGAGACCCCTGAGTAGCGCTTGTGCTTGTCCACAATACCCTCTCACCGACATCGGGGAAGTCGTGGTGTGAGGAGTTAGCCTCCTATATTAGAGTTTTAAAGGTTTTTCAAGCTTGAATTTAAAAATTTTACTTTAGTTTGTTGTTAACCCCGTGTTGCACTAACTTTTTCCTTGCTTACTGTACAGTATCTGTTAGGGCACAACCAATTACCATTGCTGTACCTAACCGCGCCACAGTTACTGCTCATTTGACTCAACATGGAGTCCTGGTTGCGGGAGCAGATTTTATATTTGCTATCGAGGCGGATGCAGCTTTCTTCTCTGAAGTTTTTTACTCTTGGGTTAAGCTTCTAGCTGTTGATGGAAACAATAATTTCTTTCATGAATATGAACGTGGCACGATTCCACAACTTTACAGTTCGTATAATTTACTTGAAGGTCCATCATCAGCTTGGGAGCACACCATATGGTTTAATGACGCCCTTTCTCACCCTGTTTCGGTGGTCCGTCTCGGCCCGTTATTGGTCGACCAGGACACATGGCCCGTTTTGGCGAGATTTAAACCTCATCCAAATTATCTTGGTGTTAGGCATTCAGAGCTACGAATTTTACACACATCTCTAATTCATATCCACAGAAGTGTCATACAATATATGTCTCGTAATATACCGGCGGCTCCGGCTGGTGCCACTAAGCAACCAGGGCATGGTTATAAGTCCTATCATGATTAATTCAGTGATGGGTAAGCGTCCTTAGGATAGGGTTGATTTACCTTTCTAGTTGGCTGAAAAATTTGAGCAACTCGAGGCTGTTTTTCCACATACTTCTCCTGTGGATTAACACAGATTTCTCACAATGAGTTTACAAAAGGCTTAAGTCCCAATCTGGCTGATTGCACCACTTGGGGGAAGGTATTTGCAGCGGTTTATTTGCTGTGTTTCAGAACTCCCTCCATGACTGTTCTTAAGAAAGTTCAGGATGAGCACGGGCGGAAGCTTCCCTGGAATTGGGGAGGATATTAGTGGGTATGTTCCCGATTGTCTCCGACATGATTCTTGCTAATGTCAAAGGGGAAGCAGTTAGTTTACAGGTGTGTTAGCGCCTGGAGGCAGTGGCGGACAGTGATAAACAACATGAATTGCCAAAAGTTATTGCGTACGTATATAAACCCTTGGGGCAAATAATATGGGTATTAGACCTTTTACTCAGACACAAAATAACCCCCGCCTGAAAAGGAGGGGCGTCCAGTTTTTCCTAAAAAGGGTTGGAATAGAAATCACTGGCAGCAACAACAGAAGCAAGGTTCGCGTGCGGGTTCACCGACACCTGATACTTCTGAACGTAGATATGATTCGCGTGACCGCTCTAAAATTCAGACACCAGAGAGATTTCAGGTTCCTGATCTGCGCTCTCCTTGTTCCTTTCAGGAATCCTCAGATCCACATTTCGGTGGAGTCGAGCGACAGGATCGCAGACAAGGCGAAACCACTCAACAACAACGTGATCCGCCACAACAGTTTCACGTAAAAGCCAAACCGGAGGGACAAGCTCCTTATTGGGCCCCATTTCAGAAGAAAAAAGGTGCCACTTTAACAGCAAAATATGCCTCAGATGGAGAGAACCCTGCTTCTTGATTGGAGATGGGCGGTGCCACTCCTCAACAGCACTGTGGAAGTTGCTATAGTGTGGGAGGTACTCAATCCTTGTCTGGAGGCGAGAGCAACTGATACTTCCATTACCGTGAAATCAGCAGATACACGAGTTGCACCCCCTGATAGGCTTTATGAGATAGTCCTCCAAATTGAAGGTGATATAAAACGGACAAATAAGGCAATCTTTTGGGAAAACCTCACCTCCTCTCATGACATCTTGTTGGCGGAGGCGGATTGGCCTCCTCCATTCGTTTTGGCTTCTTCCCGGGGGGAGGACGTAATACTCCTGAGTATTTCACATTACTTCTCAGTAGAGGCTAAAGAAGCTTACGCGTCGGAATGAGCATTAGCCCTAGCTCTGGCTGTGTATCAGAATCAGGTAGGCTGGAATAGCGATCCACCGGCACATGAAATTCCTTCAGGATTTATGCCACATCCACAAGCGCAATATCTAATCAAATGAGACGCAAAAGCTTCCGTAAATGAAATTATGATCCAGATGGAATATCAGGGTGTGAATGAGCCCTGTGTTTCCTCAATGAATAATCCTCTTTTTCCGATGTTGAAACTGGATGGTTCATATTGCATAGTTATGGATTATAGAAATTTGAACAGTCATGTTCGTATGTTTGCAGTACAGAACACTCACAGCTCTGCGTTGATAAATAACATAGTCCGTAATAAGTATAAGACAATGCTTGATATATCCAATGGGTTTTATAGTCACAATCTGGCTCCTGACAGCCGTGACTTGATCGCATTTACTGTGGTCGGCAATCAAAAAAGATTTACGCGTTTGCCCATGGGGTATAAGAATAGTCCTGGGGCTTTTGCTGCACGTGTTGTGTCTCTTGTACACAACCTAGACCCTAATGCTTTCTTACATGTTGATGACATTTATTTGATGGATGACGAATTGATACTGCATCTTGTGCGTGTGGATCGCATCATTTTGTCTTTTGCCGACTTGGGGTACAAATTTAATTTTGCTAAGTCTCACATCGCCTATTTGGCTGTACTCTTCTTGATTTATGAACTCAACAATGAAGGTAGGGAGTTAGCCCCCCTCTTTTTGGAGAATTGTGCTCAAATGTAACCTCCTTCCACTTTAAAGAAGTTACAATCTTTGCTGGGTTTTTTTAATTTCGGGAGGACATATATTCCTTAATATGGTCAGTGTATCAAACCGCTTTATGCATTGATACAACCCTCTTTTTCGTCTTCCAGCTGGATTACGGAACATGCCATGAGTCTTCGGTCTTTGCAGTCTGATCTGCTTTTGACCAACGTCCTGTTAACTCAGGACAATTCTACAAATTTAGTCATACGGATTGTACCAGTACAGTAGGTTTCACTTACTTAACATTCAATGTGGGAGACACAGTCCCCATTGCTTACAAATCACACTTGTACACATCGGCGGATGAACTAATCCTTACCACAGTGCAGATGGTAATTCTTAAGGAATGATCTCTTGCCCAAGGTAAATGGATTTATATGGTCATGCATGTGCCTGCTCTAGAAGCGGTCACAAAGGCGAGTGTTCTGAATTCTAAAGCTTTACATCCTCGTTGAATTCAGTCAGCGAGTTACACTGACATCGGCTAATGTCACCTTTGTCTTCGACCCATCATTACAGACACATGAGTTTTTACAATATGAACAAGTTCATACCCCTCTGTCATCTTTACTTTCTCTTGATCGGTACAAATGTATTGTTTGTACCGATGGTTCTGCTCAACCTGCCGTTGGCTCTAAACATGCTTATTGTGTGCAGTCCTATAATGAGAATTTGTTCTTTTGGTCTCAGAATGATTATAGAGATTCTAAAGGTAGCGCAATACAGCATAAAATGCTTTGAGTTTGAGTGACCGCTCTTAAGAAACGTTTGCCACTCACACATGTTGTCCATACTCTTGGCCATCAGCATGTGGGAGCTCATGCTGTTGGTAATTCTATAATATCTAAACAATGGGGTGACCCTGTGTCCCTCAGAACCTGGGTATGATTATTACAAGTAAACAATGGTTGTGTCGGGTATGAGCAAAACAATTACTTTGTTATACAAACTAATCAAGGAAAAATAAGGAATCAATCAAAGATGGACCACATAAATTATGAAGTACAGATGACGCGCACAGAGTAAGAGTACAAATCACGGTAAAGCCAAATTTAAAGGGTGAAATGCTGTTCTTTATATATAAATTGCATCATTTATATAGACACCCTATATCACTTGTAAGGCGAGGTTACCAAAGTAATGAACTGTAAAGTGAATCAGTGAGTCAGTGACAAAGTGACATAAGTGACAGAATTGTGCATAATATATACAGAGATTGAATACAAAAAACTTTATGTACAAAATATACAAGAAGAGGGCCAGTATTAAGGAGAATCACAATGACACCGTTTCATGAATAAATCAAAGTATGTATAGAAACAGGTCTTGAACTGGTCCTAGCAATTATCGTCGACGTTTCAACCCAGTGTAAGCGACATTAAATCGTCATGTAGGGTCTTCATCAGGACATTAAAATAAACGATGGCAACCTAGCCAATGGTCTAGGATGGCCTATCAATCAAGCGTTCAAGTGTTGAAGGACAGAGCGCCTCATCCAATGGGGTCTCTCAAACGGCGTTTTCCTGTAAGAAAGGCCGAGTCGGGTGAACGAAATGCGGCGGATCCAATCCGAATTAAAATTCCGTATGATTATGTCAATTGGAAGTCAATACAAAGTGATCTCGACTCACGCTGAGCGTGAGTTGAGATCACTTTGTATTGACTTCCAATTGACATAATCATACGGAATTTTAATTCGGATTGGATCCGCCGCATTTCGTTCACCCGACTCGGCCTTTCTTACAGGAAAACGCCGTTTGAGAGACCCCATTGGATGAGGCGCTCTGTCCTTCAACACTTGAACGCTTGATTGATAGGCCATCCTAGACCATTGGCTAGGTTGCCATCGTTTATTTTAATGTCCTGATGAAGACCCTACATGACGATTTAATGTCGCTTACACTGGGTTGAAACGTCGACGATAATTGCTAGGACCAGTTCAAGACCTGTTTCTATACATACTTTGATTTATTCATGAAACGGTGTCATTGTGATTCTCCTTAATACTGGCCCTCTTCTTGTATATTTTGTACATAAAGTTTTTTGTATTCAATCTCTGTATATATTATGCACAATTCTGTCACTTATGTCACTTTGTCACTGACTCACTGATTCACTTTACAGTTCATTACTTTGGTAAACTCGCCTTACAAGTGATATAGGGTGTCTATATAAATGATGCAATTTATATATAAAGAACAGCATTTCACCCTTTAAATTTGGCTTTACCGTGATTTGTACTCTTACTCTGTGCGCGTCATCTGTACTTCATAATTTATGTGGTCCATCTTTGATTGATTCCTTATTTTTCCATGGTTGGTAATTCTATAGCTGATGTGGCAGCCAAATCTGCAATAGCCACATGTTCAGTAGCAGCCGTAACTAGGTTCGTGACTAAAATAGACAATGTTATTCTTGTGGCTATAGCTGCCACGAAAAATGGGACTGAGTTCCCACAAGGTTTCCTTTCAAAGTATTCTTACCATTTGTCACCTGAGCAAGTCCCATTTGCTACGATACCGTCAGTTGGGAATCAGTGGATTCCCAACAAGGACCGCAGACTTCCTTTGATTATTGCTGCTTATGAGGGCATGGCTTCTGCACATGCAGGAGTATCAGCGATAGTGTTTCTCTTACAGCAGCATTATTGGTGGCGTGGCTTGTATAGACAGACTCGTAATTATGTCCTTTCTCGTGACATTTGTCAACAGATTAAGCCGTCCACAGTTGTACGACCACCACATAAGAAACTTTACATTTCAAATCATCCATTTGGTCGTATTTACCTTGATCACTGCAGTCCTTTGTCGTCAGACACTGCATATAAACATATTTTGGTTGCAGTGGATTCATGCACTAAATTCCTTTGGATTTAGCCACAACGTAGTGCTGACACTCGAAATCCCATTAGAGATTTGCGTTTCATTGTCAGGACATTCTAATCAAGGTCCAGCTTTTGCCTCTAAGGCTTACAAGGACGCAATGAAGTCGCTGGGGGTGCTGGTGCAATTTTCATCTCCATATAGGCCTGAGGGCAATTCAGTAGTGGAGCGAATGAACCATGACTTAAAGCAATCTTTGACAGCTAGAGTTTTAGATACTGGCAGGAGTTGGCTGGCTCATTTGTATGGAGTCCAACATGCACTAAATCATATCCCTAGAAGATCTTTAGGTGGGCGGAGCCCAGGCGAAATGTTCTTTGGCAGTAAAATGTTAGTGCCAGACCTTGATGGTCTAGTGTTGCGGTGGCTGCTGCAACATTTGAAGTAGATAACCATTGTGCAATATTACAGGATGTACAAAAGACTTAAGGTGCCCTTGCAAAGAATCATTTGCTCTCGCCCACAGAAGCAGCAGTGTTGATTCCTGTAACTGTCTGGCTTCCTAAAGTTGGTGATCTGGTCCTAGAGAAGTTGGAGAACAAAAAAGAATTTGGTCCATCCTATCGTGCACCAGTCCCAGTTCTTGGCTTAAAGGGTACTCGTACTGTGAATTTAATGCTGATCAGCCCCCATTGTTTCACCTGGGTGCTAGTGGTTATTATTTGGACAGAGATGACTTTTCTTTAAATTCTTCATCTTCATTCTCAACTTCAACTGTGGCGGAGCCCCCAAATCGCATTTCCATTTTCTTTTCATGGTTGCGAAAAAAATATCTGGTTTCTCTGTGGACATACATTTGGATGGTGCTTACCATGCTGTTCCTCTTCATGTGGAATGGGTTTGTGACAGTTTTTTTTTCCTTTTAATCAGTGGCCATTATTTTTCATTTTTTTAATTGGCCTTTCAGAAAACAACAAAACAATACAAACAACTTAGCCATTTGCACATAGTAATATTCTGTAATAAATAACATACATTGTACAACAGTGTGGCGGGAGACATGTAAATTGCAGATTAGACCACAGCGCACCTGAAACCAACAGACAAAGCAGGGCCTATGTGGGTTTCCTAATACTGGTAGTTATCATGTGGTCAGTACAACTCCTAGTGTAGGGTGTTACCTGTAGTGAAGCTGGCGAGTGCATACCTACAAATCACCGGATGCCACCTGAGAACCCGCCCCTTTGTTTTGTCGTGTGTGCACCCACTCCAGAAATGGACCCCATATGTCCTTTGGCCTGGATGCCGACGGCATCAGCTCCCAAAAGGTAGTCAGTTGTGTGTGGCTGAAGGATACGTCTTGGATTCAAGTCTCCACGGAGGGGACTCCCTTTCTCCCTCAGTGCATGGCTACCCGGAATTTATCAAAAAGTAATACCATAGCATGTCGTTTACGATTCCCAGCCGGTGTGTCTCTGACATATCCCAGTAGTCCAAGTAATGGGTCTGGGTCATCCACCGTGCCGATTATATCACGTATTGTGGTGAAGATCTTAGACCAGAATGAGGCCAACTGGGGACAACTCCATGCCATGTGCAAGAATGTTGCTGGGGCAGAGCCACATCTCCAGCAGCCATCATCTGCCTTGATCCCTCTGCTGTGTAACTGGGAGGCGGTCCTATAGAATCTGTGGAGGTATTAAAAATGAATGAAGCGCAGCTTGTAGTTAGGGGACAAAACCGTGAGTTGGTTGCAACAAAAGGCCCATTGATCCTCCGTTATCTGACTTTACAATTTGGCGTTCCAAGCCTGAAAGGCCTTGGGCGTTAAAAAGGGGCAGAATTCTGCATATTAATATAAATAGGTGTTATGAGTCTGCAAGGGTATTCTGTTTTTAACACATTTTCAAGGGTAAGCAGTGTGGGAGGAGGCCTAGGGATTATGTCATGCAAAGCCCCGCACGTAGCCCTGAGTTTATAATATAGGAACAATTCTGAAAAGGGCACTGCGCGCTCCTCTGTTGGTTCTGGGGGGACCTGAACACCTCCCCAGGGTATAGGTCAGCCAAGATACGTAAGCCAATCTTTTTTGCCAGTGCTCTGCTCGCACCCTCCCCCAAAGTAGGTATCATAGGGTTATGTGCCAGGGGAATGGACAGAGCATACAGAATTTTTAGAATATCCCGGAGTCTATCCCACGCCCACCTCAGGGTTTCGACCGTGTTGATGCCGTCTCACAGCCTTCTGTATGCCTGGTATAGGGACACCTGGAGGGGAACTGGCGCCACAACATCATAGAGATTAGTAAAGAGTGAATGGAATTAAAGAAAGCTTGTGTGAGAGGAATAAGAATATTTACTAATAAATACAGCAGTTTCGGCAGAACCACCATTTTTACTGTTGCGAGTCTCCCAGTCAGAGACAGGGGGTGGCCAGCCCACGCATTATCTTTCTCCTCCAGCCACAAAACTGTACCCCCGTAATTCATGTTCCAGATATCCTGCATGTTCTTGCTAAGCCAAATGCCAATACCGGGCCATTGGCCCATGTGAGTGGATAATCATTGAGGAATGGTGTGGTGGCTTCCGTTAAGGGAAATGTAGTTGACTTGGCCCAGTTTATGGAAATGCCAGATAGGCCTCCGAATTTGATTAATTCAGGGAGGATAGGGGCAGTGTTTGCCGCCGTGTCATTAATATATAGGGTTATGTCGTCGGCGTATAATGAATTCAGGAGGCTCCTCGTGCTAAAACCCAGGACCCTAGCAGAGTGGTGTTGCCTAATACGTGCTGCCAGTGATTCCATCGTTATCATGAAGAGCAGGGGGATAGAGGGCACCCCTGTCTCGTACCCCTCAATATGTCGAACGGATGTGACAGTATACTATTCACTCGGATCCTTGCGGATGGCTTTGTGTAGAGTAATCGTGTGAGCCTCAGAAAAAGGGGGCTAAATCCCATCCTCTCTATGACTGCAAATAGATATATCCACTCTAGCATATCAAACGCTTTTGTGGCGTCGAGGAACACCACAATTGCTTGCATATCAGGGTGCAGGTAATGAACAACAGTAAAAAGGTCCGAAGATAGTGTGACGTGGATCTCGCCGGGATAAACCCCGATTGGTTCAGGCGGGCTATCAATGGAAGCAAAGGCTGCAGCCAGTTAGCAACCAGCTTTGCCAATAATTTAACATCCACGTTTACTAGTGAGAGTGGTCTATATGAGTCGATTTTGTCGTCGGGTTTCCCTGGCTTCAGCAGGGTAATAATGATGGCCTCACCCATTGAGGGCGGTAAAATACCCGTGGTCTGGGCCTCCTCATATAGCTCTATTAGGTGTGGGGCTAGTTCCTCTGCAAATGCTTCATAAAATGCGGTGGTTAATTCTTCGGATCCCGGTGCCTTCTCCAATGGGAGGCCCTTAATCACCTGGGTGACATCCTCTACAGAGAAGGGGACATCCAAGTATTCCCTGTGCCCCTGTCCCAACCAAAGAAGCTCCAGGAAGTCCAGGAAAGGCCGAAGGCCCTCCAGTACTGAGCAATGTGTGGCCGTATACAATTTGGCATAAAACTGTGTGAATTTTTCCAATATTTCTTGTGGGCCTCTGATCACTTGTGGGTTATCTCCCCGGATCTCAGTAACATATGCTGTAGAGCGCGGGGCACAGAGCATTGTCGCTAGGGCTCTCCCCGACCAGTCACCCTCCCCGTACCTTCTGGCTTGTGTGTGCTTGCCCAGAAACTTCACCTCTCGCTGGGCCTCTGACTCAAATTCCAACAGTTTTTGTTTTAATTGAGCTATGAGAGTGGTGTTAGTGGTGTAAAATTGTGTTTCGAGCACCTTGAGGTGTTTCTCTAGGAATGCCAATGTGCCCCTGATTGCCTTCAGTACCCCGGCTTGACGTGCTATGCATTTACCCCTTATTACCATCTTAAAGGTCTCCCATAAGGATGCCTGGGTTGAGACCAAGCCAGCATTAAGAGTAAAATAATCGACTATATCCTCCCTTATTTATTTTTTAAAGGCCTCATCCAATAGAGCATTAGGGGGAAGCCGCCAACTGAACATTTTGCTAGGTGAATTTGGCACAGTAAGGCGCAGGAGACTAGGAGCATGGTCGGACAAAGATCTGGGGTGGTGAGAGATTTTGCATGTCCATGTCGCCACATCCAGTGATACCAACCAATAATCTAACTTGGACCAGGCCCTGTGATGCTCAGAGATACATGTGGTTTCCTTAACGAGCTGATGACGGTGACGCCATATATCGATCAGATTAGGTCTGATATAATAGCACTTAATGCGGCACTTGCGTTAGGATGAAGGAAGCGGAATTGCCCATTCCTGTCCATCACGTCATCAAGTATCGTATTAAAGTCCCATCCCCAGATGTTAGTGTCACATCCAGTTGCCCTCACCCTGGCCCATACGTTTTGAAAAAAGGTGGGGTGTCCGCATTAGGTCAGTAAACTGGCGATATTGCAACCCGGACTCAACCCAGGTCACAAAGTAGTATGATATATCTGCCCTCTGGATCGAGTTGAGATTCGCACTCTTTCAAGTCCAATCCCTGCCTCACGAGCACCGCCATCCCTCGAGAGTATTTTGAATGTATGGAAGAGTAAACGTGGCCCCATCGCCTGTGCTTTAGCCTAGTGGAGGGTGTGATGTTCAGGTGCGTCTCTTGTAACAGGCACACGGCAATATGGTGCCTTAGCAGGTAGGAGTGGACTAATCTGGTCTTCCTATGGTCATTCAGACCTCGGATGTTCCTGGTTAAATAACTTAAACTCGACATATCAGAGCTGTTGGTGTCCAATGTAATACCTTGTTGTGGGCCCACAATGCCCCGAAACCCCCAATGGCCCTTCGGTGCGAGGGTTTGACATGTTTGGCATGGTGACAACTCCTCTTGCAATCTGAAGACAGTATGGACCGGTCCTCCCAATCCTCGAGCCCCGGGTCACCTGGCTTAAAGATGGTGGCTCACCTGACGAATAGCGGTCTTCCGGTCTCACAACAGTGAGACTGCCAGTGCCCGGCTAGGCCCAGGAGTACTCTCACGCTCACCTTGCTGTGCTGGTGGATCTCCGTTGCGCCACAGGACCTCCGGCGGAGTCTACCGGTCCACACGCAGGAAGCCCCTGGTGCAGCAATGGCGGCACGTCAAGTCCGCGACTCCGGAGCTCCAGCCCGACTTCGCCTGGAAGGTCAGAGCCAGCCCCCCAGTACAATAGCACACAAGGGGCCAGGTGATAGGATTACACAAGCCACACACAGCCCTGCCACCGCACCCCAGGCGAAGGGCTCTGGTGACTCTGGGCAGGCCGCCAACAGATGGGGCTTCTTGAATGCTTCAGCAGCAGTCAGCAGCCACAGCGCCAAGCTCCCTCGAAGCGTAGCAACTTAGGCAAGTCCCAGGGGCACTTTACATGCCGCGATGACCCTCCACATGTGCGGATTGTGACAGGATTTTATCTCGGCCAGCAGAGCGCGCTTAGCAAGCGGCCATCTTGCTGCGCGGTCAAACCACACCCCCCAATCAATTGCCATTATTTACCTGAACGCTCTGCTGTCCATTCGGTCGATGGAGTATTGGCCTCACACACTTCATTGTATACAATGAAAAGGGATCAACCCAAACATCTCAGCATTTCCAGTCGGTCATGGCATAGTTTAGGACAAAGTTCAATATTAAATTTATCATCCGACAGAAACCATTCGAATGCCATACGTCTTTCATGTGTCGTTAGGTGATGTCATTACACCAGGACTACATTCTGATGACTGGAATGGTAATGCCCTACACTCACTGTTTTCAGATTAAAAATATTACACTGCTTTTGAAACTGAAGATTTGCATTTAAATTCTGGTAATTATGCTGATTTATTTTGTTTTCAACATTATGGTCATCATTTTTTGCATAAATCCAACATGGTCGAGCTCTAGTTAATTATACTTAATGGGACCATTGTCCTACACCCTTTCAGGGTAGTTTGCAGACACAGAAAAATAAGTTTGTCTTTTTTTCTGGCTATAATCTCTCTGACCCAAAATCTTATTATTATAGGTTGAATGCACCCACACACACGATCATGCTGACCCATACTAAATTGGTATATTCTTCGACTTTCATAACCAATTTATCCTTGAAAGGTTATGATTATTGGAAGGACCTGATTGATTTAAAATCAATATGGGGGTACCAAATATTGGCAGGTGCAGGGAACTGAATCCTTACATCGTACGTGTATGATACCATCACAGCTGATATTCCTGAATCAGACTGTACAACAGACTACTTGTTTTGGTTTGCCTACTACTAAAAATTTAAACTCTCCCTCGTTTCCATCGTTGGCAGCCTATGACAACTGGCAGCAGTATACAAATTGTACTCTAGATGATTTGAATAAAATGGTCCAAAATGGTACCCTTAACGCGTCTACTATTAATCCTTCAGGGCTGGTTAATATGGCCTCTCAATACTAATGCTTGTCAATTGCGTTTCTCAAATGCATACAGTGGATTTACACTCAGTAGACCAGACCCTTGCTTCCCACAATCACATTTGGTTGCTACATTTTCTGTGGTTAAATTATGTCAGCAATTGTTGGAACATTCTACATTGTTGTCTGTTAAACAACATCTTTCACGTTTATCTGGCGACATTGATCTGGAAGATTTCCTTTTAGGTCCAAAGTCGCCTCGCCCTAAATATTTTGCCCATGCTGCATGTAATGAATTTTGAAAACTGCCCCAGATAGAGGCAGCTTCCCGATTAAGACAACTTGATGAAGACAATTTGCAAAAAGTTTTAGATGTGGTCGATAACAGTATTAATACGTATAATATGTCTTCTCATATTTACATCTTGGATAATATTGTTTCATCTGTTATTGACATTGTGCAGAATGATGTATCTGTGTTGTATCATGGTCAAACTCAATTGTGCTCTGTAATGCAATTTGGTTGGATTTTACAAACGTTAAAAAATTAAAAGGTTCCATGGGATTATTTGAATGCTACTCCCCTGTTTTTGCCCTTTAATCTGACAGATAACCAAAAGCTTATGTCCATGAAAAATTCAGCATACACCCTGTTACATCTTGAGAAACTGGACCAGCTACCCTTCTCAATAGCAGAGACTGATTCCTCAGTATGGTTAATACACAGGGTTATTTCATTACCCACTACCCTATGTCAGTTTACTGCATGCATGAAACATTATCCAGTCGGTCAATTTGAGCCCCTTGGTAGTAATTTCCTGCACGAATTGTGGTCCTTACCATTCACATTTCACTGTCAACATGATGAAAAGAAGTTTTTCCTTACAGGGGACAACTGTGATTCTACAGTAGGGCATGCTTTAGTATGCACACAAGTTAAGTTTAACGGCGCTTGCATCGTCTGGGCACCTAATTTGGCCTCGTTTCTGAAAGGAACACCAGTACCGTCAATTATTCCCACGCTAACTTTGCTTTCTAACAGAAGTTATCTTATCCTAAATAACCACAGCTGCTGCAGCTTAAGTGCCGGCATTCCGTATATAGTAACTGTTTCCCATTGTGTTACTTGTTGCAGCAATGTTCTTTTTCCGTCCCCACACAGGAGTGTAGATAGTTCCTTGTGGCCTTCCATTCCCACTTTGAAAACAGACTTCAATAAACTAAGCAGACCTAAAGTGCTATTGTTTCAACTAGAAGTCGCTCTCACTTTAGATAAAGAGACCTTCGAATTGCAGGTGGCTAGAACATCTAGTGAGATTCAGTCACTGCTGAATACGAATCTCCTACTGCATTTTGGGGAACTGATTAATCAAATATTTAATGTGTCTGATGCTGAAGGCCTTGCACACTTTTTTTAAACTTGTGGGATCCGGCCTTGTGTAATCTTTTCAGATGATTTTTCCATTGATCCTCTTACTGGCGTGAAGCTTGCTGGTACTTCTGCTCCTGTTACACAGTGGCTGCCCATCATGAAGCCTGCCCAGACCTGGCCAATTGTGCCTGTACCGTGAATGAATGCAACAACTTTTTGGATGCTTGCCATTGGCGATGCTTGGAGTTAGTTATGGGCTTACCTATCGCTTTGCCTGTTTCACTTGCATGCAACCAATGTTCTATTGCTGACGGTGCCCTTTCTATTGGGCCTTGGATATCTGCCTCTCCAATACATCACGCACTGACTTGGATTATGATCTGTTCGTGGCTCAATGACAAGGCCTGTTCTGGGGACAGTTGTTTGATGCGTGCTGGTGGACTTGGAGTATTGGCATGCTGGAATACCTGTGAGGCTGCACAGCGCCTCTTGCAACAGAGTTTCACTGAACATCACGCAAGTTGTCTGGATATGCTCCTGGAAGCATTGAATTATGAGGAGCACGTATGGTCGTTCAAACTGCTCAACTGGATGGCGTCCCTCTTTGCTATGAACAACAGGGGTGACTTTTTGGAACAGCTTGCATTCCAAGGTGCACGTAATCTGTTGATTTTCAGGACTTGCCTTACATTAAAAAAACTCCCTCTTTCTTAAATGAACATTTTAAACAAAAAATAAATGAATAAATATTTTTTGATTATTCCGAATCGTTTTTTTTACAGTCTTTTTTTTGGCTCTGCTTACCGTTGCATTCTGTTTTGCTATATGCTACCACCCGGCCAATGGGAGGCTGTCACATAGCCGATAGGAACATTGTCGACATCACCAAGTTAGCATGAGCCCTGCATCCATGATGCTGCTTTTGTGCACGTTACTACATGGATTTATTTTTGCAAGACTCTGTTTATGCCTTTAACATGAGAACTGTCTGCTATGTTCGTTCTCTGCCTGTTCCTGGAGTTTAGTCTGAACATTGCGAGCAAGGTCGATAAACGATGCCCCTTGTTATTCTGTTCTGGTCAGGCCCTAGCACCTAGACAAAACATACTACTGCAGCTGCTGCTGGAGACTATTACTTTGATATTATGGGAATACATGTTTAGGTAACGCACACTTGGAAAGGGACCTTTCCAGGGAGAAAAGCAACTCTCACCTATGTAGAAATCCCACCTATACTCTAAGGTATGGGGTCCGCTGACAAAGCCCAGAGATATTTTATATTATAATAATGCTTCTTCTTACCAAGGGGAGGGAGGTTAGGCACTATAGTCCTTTCTCCATTGTCTTTATACGATGACATCCCCCTTTATGATGTATGGACTAGCTGCAATGCTAACTATATTTGTGTTATGCATTTTTCTGCTTGTTGTGGCACGTATACTGCATTTTAGAGCACGTTAGGTAAAATAAACATTTTAAACTATATTCATGTCTCAGTCAGATCTTATTGTGGACAGGTACGAGAGTGTGAGTGAAAAGGTGTGTCTTGTTACCGCGATTCCTGAGAGATCAGGGAGTGTTGTTTTCTGGGGTGTCTAATCATTTGCTTCTCCGTGAGTGTGCAGGAGAGCAAGTGAGACACTATAGCTTGTTAGTTCTGGGCTTGTGGGCACTAAGGTGGTAGGAAGGCACAGTCCCTATACACGAGGTCCCATAATCCTGAGAATAGTTCTGTTTATGTGCAGAATCCCAGCAACACTACCACTGAAAGCCAAATGCTGAAGGGATTTTATGTGGCCCAGTTTGTGAAGCCAAAGTAGAACAGACTCTGAAACATCCAAGATAAACCACCCCTGACCCCACAGTTGAAGGCCAGTAGCTCCTGCTTGCCTCATGCCCCCTGAACTGGATCTGACACATGCCCTCTGTCAGAAAGGATATGTATTCAGAGTGACCAACTATGCACTGCATGCCAACTAAGTCTATATAGTCAGTGTCATTCACTTAATACTATGTTTTCAAGGGGAGTCAAGGGCACAATGAGTTTAGGTAGGATACAAGAGGCCCTAAAGGCAGTGAAGAAAAAGAATGAAAACAAAGGTTTTTGAATAAAACTAATACGGTTTTAAAAACCAATTCACAACTTTTGAATAATCACCAGTTCTCCACAACAAATAACATAGCTCCTTGTGTTATTCTTAAAGTGTTAATGTACTTAAATTAAAGTATAGTGCTATAAGGGAAGTTTTTAAGCACCAAATTGAATGTGTTTTAATACTTCTGAGATGTACTTTTTAGGTCTGGCTATCGCCATACCTTGTGTAACCAACAGAAAAAAGCTTTAAGAAATACAGCTTTCAGGGAAACTATGGCTCCTCCCAAATGTTTACCCCAGTGACAGCATTTGATTGGGTAGAACTTGTGTGGTGCTGCCGAGAAAGAGTGCAATGTTTGTTGCACTTCTATTGACTCCTGAGTGGTGTTCTCTTACCTAACATGGTCACCCCATTAAAACGTCATAACCTGGCAGCGTGGAAGAAGAAGACCCCTCCACAATGATGTGATAGCATTGGCTAAGAATATTGCTCTGTGAGCAAGCAGCCTCATCCAAGACCCTCCTCGTGCACCAACCTACAACTTCACTTCACTCTCCTCAACTTTACTAGCTCCCCCAATGACTGCTTTCATCTCACACACCAGCTGTAGCCTCAGCACGCTCTCTCCTTTGATACCAGCGCCTGCAGAGTGCTATTACTATCCAGGCCTACAGGAGCCTAATGGTGGTCTATATCATGGCTCCAGAAGCAGCAAAAACAGCATGTCTGACCACATGTAACCACCCTATCTTTCTCCACAGTGGCTTTATGAAGGTCAATTGGGCTGAGTGCAAGGCCAACATGTACGACTTGAACTGTTACTTTTTCCCCCACTGCACCACACCCTTAGTGTGCAGTACAAGTCAACTTCCACACCAGATCATCCACAGTTCCAGTGCTTCATCCTTAGCCTGTTGTGCTTCTTCCTGTCCTGCTGCCTTTGCCTTCTTACACCACTCCCTCTTGGCTGATTCCCACAGCCTATGACTGATCCTGGCTCCGACACCAGCCACCACAACCCCAGCTCAATCTCCTTTCCTATACTATCCAACAGTCTTAGTACACTCTCCCCTCTTGCATTGCACTTGTAGTTACGGATGGATCTGAATAAGCATCTAGTATTGTGAAAAGGACAGATATTCTGTGATAGCAGTTGTAGACAAGTGCATGTTCACAAGTGTTCGGTAGATTAATGGGTACTGTGTTAGAGGTGTGGTGTGGAAGGGCTGAGCGAGACCCTTGACCCTGCTCTCAGGCAGGTCGCTCCCCACGCCGCCGCAACAGCTCCACCCGTTGTGACCGCCCCCCCAGCTCACTGCTGCTGCCCGACGCGAGTTCGCGGTTGCTCTCTAATTGTATCGTCTCGTTTTGACTGTGCTGCCATCTGTTTCTGCTTTTATTTCCCTTTGTACTGTACTATTTCTAACTGTTTCTGCCATCCGTTATTGCTTTATTCCGTTTTGTTCCCCCTGTGATTCTGTGCCCTGTTTACCTTCTGTTTACCTTCTGTTCCCTCTGCCGTTCCTCACTCGTTTTTTTCCCGACGCTGCATCCCTGCGGCCCCTCCCCCCAGCTCGCCCATTCGCCGCCCGCTCCTGCCTCCCAGCTGCTCCTCCCTCCCACCTCCCCTTATATGGCAGCCGCTGCGCGGCAAAAGGAGTGACCCTTGACCCTGCTCCTAGGCAGGTCACTCCCCACGCCACTGCAACAGCTCCACCTGTTGTGACCGCCCCCACAGCTCGCTGCTGATGCCCGACGCAAGTTCGAGGTTGCTCTGTAATTTTATTGTCTCGTTTTGACTGTGCTGCCATCTGTTTCTGCTTTTATTTCCCTTTGTACTGTACTATTTCTAACTGTTTCTGCCATCCGTTATTGCTTTATTCCCTTTTGTCCCCCCTGTGATTCTGTGCCCTGTTTACCTTCTGTTTACCTTCTGTTCCCTCCGGCGTTCCTCACCTGTTTTTATCCGCCGCTGCATCCCTGCGGCCCGCCCCCCGGCTCGCCCATTCGCCGCCCCGCTCCCGCCTCCCAGCTGCACCTCCCTCCCACCTCCCCTTATAGGCACGCCTAAGGAAAGCCCGTCTGCGCCTCGACCGCGCCCAGTGCCAGAACCCCTGGCCCCCGCAAATGCCACGACGCACAACACCGCTATGATGCCACCACCCTCCATGCACTCAACATCGGACGATCACACACCTTCTTCCTGGCCGCCCCGAAACACACACAAGGACCCTTCACCTGCCGGAACTGCAGCTTCACCAGCATCCAATACGCAAATCCACCCACTGGGAAAGAACCCAACCACCTCAGATGCATCCTTCTCAACACCCGCTCCGCCCGCAAACATGCCGTTGAACTCTGGGACCTACTCGACTCAATCTCCTCAGACGTCGCCTTCCTGACGGAGACCTGGCTGAACCCCTCCTCGGCACCCGACATTGCCATAGCCATCCCGGACGGCTACAAGATCACCCGCAGGGACCGCATCAACGGAGTAGGAGGAGGAATCGCCATTGTCCACAGGATCACTCTCAGAGTCTCAACCAACACCAACGACACCCTCAGCACCGCCGAACACCTGCACTTCCAGAACCACACCGATCGCAACACCACCCTCAGAGGAACCCTCGTCTACAGACCACAGTTCAGCGACTCCATCACCGACTTTGTCAGTACACACGCCCTCACCTCCACAGACTACATCCTTCTCGGGGACCTGAACTTTCACCTTGAGAACAACAACGACCGCAACTCCACCACCCTGATCGACAACTTCGCCAACCTCGGACTCAGACAACTCATCACTACGCCCTCCCACTCCGCCGGTCACACGCTTGACCCCATCTTCTCCGCAAGCTCCCACGTCTCCTTCAATCACACCACCGAACTCCATTGGACCGACCATCGCTGCATTCACTTCACCTTCCGGAAACCTACCACGCACCACCGCACCCAACAGATCATCCATCGCTGCTGGAGCAAAGTCACCGAAGACCATCTAACCACCACCCTCGCCCGGAGCCCACCTGCCAACCTCACCGACCCGACACTGCCGCCCGCAACCTCAGACAATGGATCGACAACTGCGCCAACACCCTCGCCCTATTCAAGAAACCCTCCAACAGACACACCAGCAAGAAAGCCAGCTGGTTCACTGAAGACCTCCAGGCCGCCAAGCAAACCTGTTGAAAGCTAGAGAAGAAATGGCATTGTGAACAGACACTGGACAACTACGCAGCCCACAAGAATGCCACCTGCAGACCCACCACCTCATCAGATCCGCCAAAAGCGCCTTCTTCAAAGACCGCCTAGACAACAATTGTCAAGACTTTGGCCACCACTACAACCTTAGCGATATGCAACTCATGGGCAAAACAAATTAAGTATCCGTGTAGAACACGGAGGTGTTTGGCACCCAAAATCCTGTTGAAAAGATGCATAACTATGATAAGAAACTCAGGTGAGGAAAATGGCCACGCAGATGGGCACCAATCTAAAGCAAGTCGGCGGTCTAGTGTTTCCCTTCACGCGACAGTTGGGACGCTCAAGGTGCGCGTTCCACAAGGGACCTGCGCACTTCAACTGTAGTCTTCTCGGAGTGTGTAGCGTCTCCGTGAGGGGCAGAACTGTTTATGTGTTTACCTCAGAAAAACAATTATACCTCAATTTTTGATTCATTTACGCATGCGCAACGTGGGATTCAACTTCTCTGACAAGAAAATACCGAAGAAGGAGAAACTTGTGCAGCGCATTTAGACTTCATGTTCCAGTTAGCGGTATTGTTCCAAACTTCCTAGAATACCTAAGGTAATCTCTTTTTGTAGCTCTTCATGTTCCAGATAACAATGTGGTGAATTCCCATCCTCACTGAGTACCAGCGTTAACGAAGATATGATGTAAAACTTTCTTGCCAGAAGCATATGGGTCAGAGACTTAAAGCATACTCAAGTTTTCAAGTTTATTTCAAGCATCTGAAGAACCTAGTGGGTTTTATCATTCATTCCCAGAATAAAGTCACAGACAGTTGGATTAATAAGCTACTACTTGTAGCGAAGGTAATTTAGGAGGGGGCTAACTAAAATAGCACATTTCCAGAGTGACTTAGTTTTAGGATTGTATTTACCAGAGCTGTTGTTTTCTTTTTCCCCCGAATGTAGATGCAGAATTAACTCACAAAAAATAAACACCAAAGAGAGAAGCTACAGCCTGGGGTTGACAGGGTAAATTTTAGTGTTTTTAGTGATACATCGAGCATAGGAAAGGTGTAGGCAGCATTTACATGTGTGTCTTTAAAATCCAGGTGCTGTCGAAGATCCACCCTGACGACCGGGTGAAGAACCAGCAACTTCCTGGGCTGTCTCTCTTGTTTTCTTATCCACTTCCCCTTTCCCCCCTGCTTTAATCACTACCTCGAGTTGTTCTCAGGTGGCGCCTGAGGTGGCGGGGCGTTGGGACCATCATCGGCTCCTGTGGATCCTTGGTACTCTGACAGATTGAAGTGCCAGTTAATCCACCTGAGTCGATATGGCAGAGGGTTTTGATTTGAAGGCCTTGGCTGGAGTGCTTGAAGGTTTACAAAACCAATTGACTCAATCAGCTGATGAAAATCGGAGTCTTAGGGATGAGATTAGAAGGTCACAACAGGAGACACATCAAATTAAATTGAAAATGGAAGAGTTCCTTGCTGGAACCACTCCATTACCAGGGTTAGAGACCACCCGTGGGTCGGCGGCAGAGGTAGCTACACAAGTTATCCATTCGGTTGCCCCAATAGTACCTTTAGCTAACCCTGAAAGATTCAATTGGGATCCACACAAAGCACAGATATTCCTGACTCAGTGGTCCTTACACTTTTTGTGTAGATCGGTAGTTTTTAAGGAAGAGCAGGCAAAGGTTGCATTCGTGCTGTCCTACTTGAGTGGTGATGCTGCCGCCTGGTCAATGCCTTTGATCTCTCGTAATGACCCAGCCCTGTACAACTACGAGCTTTTTAAGAAGGAGTTTTTGAGAATTTTCGACCGGAGAAACGCCAACCAAGCTACAGACAACGAACTGCTAGATCTGAAGCAAGGGAGTCGTGACTTGGTAGCGTATATTGCACAATTTAACAAACTGATTGTGGAGACCAACTGGCCAGAGGATAAACGTTCAGCCTTATTCTATCGAGGTCTAAAGGATGAATTAAAGGACGCCCTAGCCCAAATACCTAAGAGACCTCAAGAAATTTCGGAGTTGATTGATCTAGTCCTTCAAATCGATCATCGACTATATGAAAGACGTTCGGAAAAGAAGAAGGAGTTACGGTCTTTTGTTCCCCGTTTGGATCTCATCAAGACAGACAGTTACAAAACTGATACAGTTAGTGGAGAAGAACCTATGCAGATAGGGTCTACTAGAGGGCCTCTTACCAAGGAAGAGCGAGAAAAAAGACGAACAAAAAATCTGTGCATGTATTGTGGAGATTCTGGACATTTTGTAAAAGACTGCCTCAAAAACCCCAAAACCAACTGGGGGTTAAAAGACAGATCCCATCAGTAGAGGGAGTTGCCCTGGTGGGAAATAAAGATCAGTCGACTCCTGAACACCAACAATTAGTCAATACACTACAATCGTCAGCTCCGCATTTGATAGTGTCATTTACAATTAAGTTCGGACACAAAGAAGTTTCTGGGGTGTCAGTCATGATCGATTCTGGAGCCACGGGGAATTTTTGTGACCTGAGTTATGCTAAAGAAATAGGAGTAAGAGCAATCAAAAAGAAGAATTTTGAAGTGGTCAAGGCAGTAGATGGTTCAAACCTCACTTCAGGCCCTATTACAGATGAAACAGAAACGTTAGAGTTAGTTGGGTTGCAGAGTCATCGAGAATATATTAGATTCAATCTCATAGATGCTCCAAAATTTCAACTGATACTTGGATTACCATGGTTAACAGAGCACAACCCCACTATAGACTGGGAAAGAAGAACTGTTAAAATGAACTCTGAGCATTTTATCAAGAATTGTTTCACAGGAACTAAAGCCAGGTCTGAAGGAACTCCCGCTACGGAATTGGCTCAACTCGCCAATTGCGTATGTGCTTTAAAAACTCAAGAAATCCCGGCAGAATATCAAGATTTGGCAAGTGTATTCGACAAAAGAAATGCAGAGAAGCTTCCGCCACATCGGGAATACTACTGCAAGATTGAGTTAGAACCAGGAGCCACTTTGCCGTGTAGTCGTATCTACGCTCTGACTGAAGCAGAAAATGTCTATCTCAAGGAGTATATAGATGAATATCTGAAGATTGGCTTTATCCGACCTTCCCAATCGCCAGTGTCATCGCCGCTGTTTTTTTGACCCAAAAAGGATGGAACTCTTCGCACCTGTATAGATTATAGAGCGTTAAATCAGGTAACTGTGAAGAACCGATACCCGTTACCTCTTATATCACCTCTTCTGGATCAGGTCAAAAGAGCTAAAGTTTTTACTAAACTTGATTTACGTGGCGCTTATCATTTGGTGAGAGTGGCTGAAGGTGATGAGTGGAAAACAGCCTTCAGGACTAAATATGGCCTTTTCGAGTATCAGGTGATGCCATATGGGCTAAGCAATGCCCCTGCGGCTTTTCAACATCTTGTAAACGATGTTCTTCGAGAATTTCTGGATCGTGTAGCAGTGGTTTATATCGATGACATTCTGATTTTCTCGAACAACATGGAAGACCATGTAAAACATGTGAGAGCAATCTTGCAAAGGCTATTAGAAAATCATCTATTCGTCAAGTTGGAAAAGTGCTCCTTTCATGTTGAGCGTGTGGAGTTCCTCGGTTTCATAATATCAGCTGAAGGAGTTGCTATGGATCCCGCAAAGATGCAAGTCATTCAAGATTGGTCTTCACCAAAAAATGTGAAGGAAATACAAAGCTTCCTTGGCTTTGCCAATTTTTATCGAAGATTTATTCCAGATTTTTCTGCCAAGGTGTCCCCTATTACACAACTTCTGAAGAAAGGGAAGAAATTCGAGTGGTCCAATGAGGCTGAAGAAGCGTTTCAATTCCTTAAAAACACCTTCATTACAGCCCCAATCTTGATGCACCCAGACCCGGAACAGGCCTTCTTTGTAGAAACAGATGCGTCAGACTTCGCTACAGGAGGAATCTTGTCACAAAGGAACAAACTAACGGGACAACTTCATCCAGTGGCATTTAGATCAAGAAAACTGACAGAACCTGAAATCAACTATTCAATAGCAGACAAAGAACTGTTGGCCGTAAAAGAAGCCTTCCAGGATTGGCAACACTATTTATTGGGAGCCAAGCATTGCGTGACTGTTTACACAGACCACCGTAATTTACAGTTTTTAAAGTCAGCTAAAACACTTACGCCAAGGCAATTAAGATGGTCTTTGTACTTTTCAGATTTTAATTTCGTGATCACCTATAAGCCTGGAATAAAAAATGGAAAAGCAGATGCCTTGTCCAGAATGAATGCACCAGAAGAATTGAGAGTCTCTAAGGTGGAACCTATCATTCCTTTGAATAAAATTGTAGGAGCAGTCCATCTAGAAGAATTTACCCAGGAAATCCGTGAAAGCAGTCCAGAAAGTGTTTGGAAAGATTGGGTTGGAGAGGACAACAAGAAAACAATAACAGGAGGTCTTCCGTATTATAATGGGAAATTGTATCTTCCCACTGAAGACTTGCAGACCAAGGCTCTGAAGGGATGTCATGATGATCGGTTGGCGGGCCACAAAGGCGTTAAGAAAACTCTGGAGTTGTGTGAGAGAAGTTTTTGGTGGCCTGGCATGGCAGCTCAAGTGGGACAGTACGTTTCAACTTGTGAGACTTGTATAAAAGGGAAGCCCAGTAGACAGGCTCCACAGGGGTTATTGCAACCCCTGCCTAATGCACCTTACCCTTGGCACACTGTGTCTTTAGACCTGATAGTAGATTTACCAGCTAGTCAGGGTTATACAGTCATATTGGTGTTAGTGGATTCCTTTTCCAAAATGGGCCATTTCATTCCGTTAAAGAAAATACCTACAGCCCCACAACTAGTTCAGATATTTAATCAACACATAGTTCAGGCACATGGAATTCCACAAATAATCATTTCAGATAGAGTAACTCAATTCATTTCAAAATTCTGGAAAACCTTTATGCACAGTTTAGGGATTGACACACGTTATTCCACCAGTTATCATCCTGAAACCGATGGGCAGACTGAGAGAGTCAATCAGGAGTTGGAACAATACCTGCGACTTTATTTGTTGGAGCAGGATGGGAACTGGTCGGATCTCTTGTGGACTGCTGAGTTCGCTTACAATAATGCAGTGCATAGCTCGACAGGGTATTCACCGTTCTATCTGAACTCAGGTAGACATCCAGATTTAATGGTGGGAAAACTCGATGAGACAGTGCCAGCGGTCACGGTGATGGTGAAGGAGTTGAAGAACTCCTATAAAAGGGCACAAGCAAATTTACTCAAGGCAAAAGAGTCCTACAAAAGACAGGCTGACAAGAAGAGACGGGTGGGCACCCAGTTTGTGGTGGGAGATCAAGTCTGGTTGTCCACTAAACATTTGAGACTAAAAGGGAACAGGAAGTTTCAGCCGAGATTCCTCGGTCCTTTCAAGGTCCAAAAGATTATTAATCCAGTAGTGGTGAGGTTACAATTGCCTAAACAGTTAAAGATCCATCCAGCCTTTCATATATCATTACTAAAAAAAAATCTTCCCAAAGTAAGATTGAAACCAAATCCAACCGCAGTGAAGGACTGGGTTTTCTTAAGACCCAGCGGTGCCAGGGGACAACACCTGAAACCTTCGTGGGTTACCTGTTCTGGCGTACAAAACACAGAGACACGGGACACTTCCAGCGACGTCAGAGATCAGCGTTTATTTACTGCAGGGATACAGAGGTCACAAGAAGTACACAGCGTGTAGGTTCTCGGAGACTGCTTCAATTTCGTAGAAGTGGGTCGCTCCTTTTATACACGTTTTTACCATAGCACAACATAGTGAACAAAGATTCAACTCGGTTCCCACAGTAAACTTCAAAAGGGTCGCATTCATGTTTCAGGAGGCCGGAACATAATTACAACAGTCCTTACCGGTTCCCAACTGTAAAAACATATCCCCTCCGCAATAAACACATTTCCTCTTAACCATAAACACATTAAGGAAGGACGAAAAACAGAATGCGAGAAAAGGGCAAGGATGCACAACAGGTTAGGAAAGAGTGTTAGGGTAATAAAGGAAACTCGACAGGGATCAAAGGCCTCGTGTCTAATGTATGCGTGACTGAGACAATAGACCGGAGCGGCAAGATGAGCCTCGAGCGGGGCCATCTGCCTTACTCGTGTCATTCCCCTCATCGTAAAGTCACCTCAAAGAAACACGTGTCCTTCGTACTATCTTGGAAGTCCCAGGGTCACGAAGCGGACAAAAACCCGTTCGCTGGCTACTTGAGGGCAAGAAACAAAATGGACGCTGTGTCTAAAATGGAACCCGAGGGTTCGGATGAACGAACCCAAAGATGAGACGAACCATACGTGGCTGCATAGCGAAACTTCGTACACCCACTATACTCGTCATTTGCGGTTCATAGATACCACACTCGTCCATATTCGTCACCACTCAAAAAGTGCCGTCCCGTCTCATACGGAACCTCAGACGCTCCTTTTGCCCTCATGTAGGCAAGCACTAGTCTAGATCGGAATCTATATCGATATTCATCAGATCGTTCAGATGCTGCTGAAACATCATTCTATCCATCAATGTCTCCTTGGTAACAGATGGCCGCCTTATACACGTCGCAGCACATAGGCCACATAAGGCAGGACCACACTGCACACAAAGACAACACGTGAACAGAAACGCTACAACAGCCCCTACAATCATCAGAATACTCCAACCCCAAGTTGACATCAGGCCCCAAACCCATCCTAGAAGCGTCCAATTACCTTCGTCCACGTGTATGGACTCGGAAATCTTATGCAACTTCGAGATGGCTTGATATACAGTCGGAGCATTGTCAGGGATGAAAATGCAACAACTAGAATGGATAATTTTGCACACACCCCCTCGATCTGCAAGAACAACGTCTAGAACCATACGGTTCTGTAACGTCATGAGTCTATCCGCCTGTAGTTCCGCTGTTAGATTACCAAGGGCGTTTGCAGTAATATTAGCAGTCGATTCCACCACACGGGTCAACTGTCTTAGGTTCCTACTATTGACCATAGGTCCCCAAAACGGCAGGAAACCCTTAAAGAAGTCTCCTGCTTCTTGACCAGCAGTATCCTCTTTGCTAATTACGCCTCTCACGACTCTGGTTTTGTGATAGTCCGAAGCAACTGTGAAGGTCGGAGGTAAGAGATTCGCAATATAACAGGTACCCGAGAAGTCGCGGGGTAACCATGTATATGCGCGCTCATAACACACAAAATAGGTGCCCTTGGCGGTCAGAAAAACAGGGGAGGAGAGCATCGGTAGGACATACGTTTCAGTGCAAGCACTGTTCCCAAGTTGTGCTCTCGGATTTCGACCCAAACCTTGCAAGCAGAAATTACCAAGGTGCGGTACAATCCATATCGGGGATGAGCTCTTCAACTGTCTATCTCCCACTGACGTACCATACTCAGCCTCACTCAAATCCTTATAAGCCTGCACTTCTTCGTCTGGAATGAGTGATGGATCGAAGACATCTCTATCCAGATCTGCTATGGCTATCGCCAGAGGCTTGTAGTATGGACCAGGACCAGACTTGACAGATCGTGGCTCTCGACTGGGGTAGGAGTCTAGTGCACTACGGAACATGGTTTGAAATGCTCGAGCTGAACCCTGGGAACTGTACGGAAGGACCAAGTACGGAATACCCCTATCCATGGTGTGTGGCATTAACCCACATACCCAACAATTTGTAGTATTCACCACTAACTGATGCTGATGTAGGAGTTGAACAAAAGAATTATTCCTGAATTCCGCACGTCTAGCCTGTTCGTGTTGAGGCAAAGGATGAAAAGAATGTGGGGAAACAGTAGTGAGGGAACTCAGGTTAGGAGAAAAGGTAGGCGAAACAGAAGGCATGAATAGCGATACCCCAAAATACACTCCGCCCACCAATAACATAGATACAGTTAGGAATAACCAAAACACCTGTAACAGAAAACATTTTGTTCGTGCGACCCTCAATAACTCTGATCTCTGTGCCAATACCCTTTCTCCTTCCACCAGCTTAGAGAATGCCATCCTCTACAAACCGTCCGTGACGTTCTTGACACACTTCGTTCTGAGCAGCGATTATCAATCCCCAGGAGTTCCCAGGAATCGACAAAAGTAACCAACCTAACGTCAGAAACCTGCTAAACAGAAAGAAGTGCCCGCACGGCCCTACGGTAACCCAGATGACGAGGTTCAAATTTGTTACAAGTCTCTTTAGCAGTGGAAAACACGAAAAAAAACTCAAGAAGAAAGGATGTAATTGTTCACAACATTGGTAACGTCAAAACCACTATACTATCAATTTTTATTAGTCCTTGAAGTCCTTGAACGAAGAAAGTATCGATTTCTTCCAGGTTGAGTTTGCTCTACGAACAATTGTTCAGACGGTGCAGCAGTGTTCAATGAAACAGATGACGAGTCGGACCTTGGGTTTTCTGCTACTGATGACTGCACTTGTGGATCTGGCAATGACGAATCCTCCACAAGTTGAGCGTCGCTGAAGGGCACAAAACGCGAAGGGGTCTCAGTCTCTTCGGCCGAAATCCCAGTTCTCACCCAACCGTCAGTCGGTAAGGGGATCGGTACCTTCTTTGTATGACTGGCGTGGACCCAATGTTTCCGGCCCTCCAGTCGTACCGCTGTCCTCGTCGTCAATAGGACTAAATGGGGTCCAACAAATCTTGGCTCCAGATTACGCTTCCGACCGAAATTGCGGGTGACTACCCAGTCACCTGGCCGGAGCTGATGTCCAGGACCCTCTGTCTGCGCCGGTAGAGCTTCAAAGACCTGTTGATGAATTAATCGTAGTTTAGTGGTCAAATCATACAAATAATCGATCAACATTGGATATTCAAGACTATCAAAAGCCCTAGGTCTCGGGACTCCCCAAATATTCGCAGGGCGACCGAACACAATCTCATATGGGCTGAGCCCTACTCGAGAGTGTACCGTCGCTCTGGTCGATAGGAGAGCCAGAGGCAAGGCATCCGGCCATGACAGGCCAGTCGAAGCTTGTATCTTAGCGAGTTTCAGCTTCAGGGTACCATTGTACCCTTCAACCAAACCCGCTGCCTGAGGATGGTTGGCACTGTGGAATTTTTGCTTTATTCCAAGGCCCTTACACACTCTCTGCATTACACTTCCCACAAACTCACTTCCATTATCTGACCACACAATCCGCGGCATTCCATACCTAGGGAAGTATTCCTTTAACAAGATTTTTGCTGTGGACAGGGCAGTATTATCCTTGAGAGGATAGGCCTCAATCCATCTGGAGAACGCACAAACCACAACCAAAACATACTTCAGGTTATTGCATCTCTCCATATGGATGAAGTCTAGCTGGATAACCTCAAAGGGACAGGTAGGAGGAGCGAAATGACCAGGGGGAGTGGGAGTGCCTTTTCCTGGATTGTGCATCAAACACACCATACAATTCTTAACCACTCGTTCGGCACACTTAGCAATACCATCATTCTTCCACACAGGAGACAAGAACTTGCATATTCCTTTCGCACTGATATGTGACAACCCATGAGCCATCGTCACAACAGCTAACACGTATGCATCTGGAAGCATCCATCTCTGACATTCCGTCAGATCAACCCAACATCCATGCATATCCAATTTCCCTGTACTTTCTTTCCACTTGGTCTTTTCAGCTTCAGTAGCTCCATTCTGAATTTCTTTCACACTCTCAACCGTATTTTCACACATACCAGTCTCCGACGGCCATCTTACTGAACTCGTAACATACATTCGAGTCGCAAGATTCTTAGCCGTTTCTTTAGCAATCTCATCCGCAAATGCATTACCATGACCAACATCATCCGTCACTTTCCGGTGCGCACTACATTTGACAATCGCCACTTGTTTAGGCAATGTAAGTGCATCCAAAAGGTCGTTCACTAGTTGCCCATGTTGGATCTTCGTACCATGCGATGTCATGAATCCTCTCTCTCTCCACAATCTTCCGAAGTTGTGCGCAACACCAAACGCATACTGACTATCGGTAAACACATTCACACGCTTTCCTTTCGACAGAACACACGCTCTCGTTAATGCAATTAATTCTGCCGCTTGTGCTGAATTCTGGTTCAATCTTGCAGCTTCCACAACCTTGCTCAATGTCACCACAGCATACGCGGTCGTCACATCACCATTCGGCAACTTGAAGCAGGAGCCATCCACATACAGAGTACCATCGGGATCTGACAAGGGAGTGTTTTTCAGGTCCACACGACCTTTTGTTTCTTCCTCAGTTCGTAAATAACAATCATGGGACAGCACATTATCTGATTCCATATTAATCGGCAACAATGTCGCCGGATTCAGTACGTTACAGCGCTTAATCTGAATATGACTTGCCAAAAGGGTAAGCTCATACCCAGACAACCGTGCACTCGTTAGATGTTGAGTCTTTGTCCGATTCAAGAGTGTATCGACTGCATGCGGAACCATTACTATGAGCATATTGTCCATGACCAAACCTGCGGACTGTCGAATAGACGCCGCAGCTGCCGCCGTCGCCCTCAAGCAACTTGGCAACGCTCTAGCTACTGGGTCTAAGGTCGAGGAAAAATATGCACACGGACGCTGCTTATCACCAAATTGTTGCGTTAAAACACTCAACACACAACCATCCCTCTCATGGACGTATAATGTGAAAGGCTTACTGTAATCAGGAGTACCTAACACAGGAGCCGAACACAGTGCGTCACGCAGTTCAGAAAAACTTTTCTGACATTCCTCCGTCCAAGGCAAAGGAGTCGAAACGTCCTTGCACGTGAGAGCTACCAATGGTTTCGCCAGCAGTGAAAAATTCGGGATCCACTGTCTGCAGTACGATGTGATACCTAAAAAGGCACGCACATCTCTCTGAGTTGTCGGCACAGTCATTCGAGCAATTGCTGCAATTCTTTCAGGGGTCAACCTTCTTCCCGCCTTTGACAATAAGTGACCGAGGTAGGTCACTTCTTGACAACAATATTGTAATTTGGAAGGTGACACTTTATGATGTAAGTCGCAAAGGTGCTGTAACAGGGACACTGTAACAGATTGACAAAGCTGTTCAGTATCAGCAGCAATTAACAGATCATCAACGTACTGAATCAAGGCTGCACCAGCCGGTAACACAAACGCATCGAGTTGACTTTTAAGAGCTTGACTGTAGATTGATGGACTCTCACAGTAGCCCTGTGGAGCGCGTTTGAATCTAAAGCTACGCCCACCTAATGAGAAACCGAACAAGTCTCTGCTTTCTACAGCAATCGGAATACTGAAGAACGCATTCTTCAGATCAATGACCGAGAACCATGATGCAGTGGCTGGAATCAGAGTCAATAAAGCTGTAATGTCTGGTACCACAGGAAACTGCGGAACGACAACTTTATTTACCTCCCGCAGGTCAATAACTAAACGGTACACGGGAGGCTTGGAGGGATCCGTTCGTTTCAGAATAGGCAACACAGGACTATTGCACACATTACCTCGTGTCTCCTCAATAACATCTTTGCCGATCAGATCGTAAATGATCGCTAACAGTGCCCTTTCACCATCAAGGGAGATACGGTACTGAGGTATACGTGGCAAACGCGCACCCACTTTTAGTTGGACAACATAAGGTGGTATATCCAACAGGCCCACATCATTGGGACCTGTTGCCCACAAGGAATCTGGAAGAGACCTCAATTCCGATGGGAGCTTGTCGATCGATAAATACATAGGGGAAATCACGCTCTTACCCAACGTAAGCTCCACACCCGTAGGAGAACAGTACAAAGTCGCATGTAACCTTTTCAACAGGTCTAAGCCCAAAAGATTCTCACCACAACCAGTAGTCAAAATCAAAGGAGCTTCCAGCTCATGAGTCCCAATTGTAAGGGGCAAAGGGCTAGAGACCGGATTGCGAACGGGGGCGCCAGAAAATCCAACGGAAACATTCGTTAAGCCAGACAAAGGCGCGCCAGGGAGTTTAGAATGCATGATGGAACTTTTCGCCGCACCAGTGTCCAACAGAAAAGGCTCAACAACGCCCAAAGTGGCTACTGCAACATAAGGCCCTCTCTGATCAACCGGAACTGATACTTCTCCCTTCCTTTGTCTACGGCTGTCCTAGTAGATACCATCCGTATCAACATCACATTCAACATAATGATCGTCCACATGATACTGTGTAGACCGACCGGACGATGATTCGCGTCGGTCGAAACAATTCTGCGAATCTGAAGACGTCGCAAAGCGTTCGGTCCGATTCTGAGTAACTCCGCGACCTCTACCACGAGGAGCCTGTGGAGGACCACCACGTCCTCCTCGAGCTGACACACCATTGGACCTATCACGTAGAACCGGACAATCAAACTTCAAATGGCCTTCCCCACGACAATATGCGCACTGATTATATCCCAGCGCAGTGCGAGGCGCAGGCGAAGCATTGCGCTGTTGTGGTCTAGAGAACTGTGATTGCGATCTATTTGACTGCTGCGTATCGTTGAAATTCGAACGCGGCGGATAAGCTTGCTGCAGCAAGACCTTAGTTTTGAGATCCTTAGTTTTCTTTTCTGCACGCTCACTTTCTTCTTTTTCTCTATTTTCGTAATATTGGGCCGTAGCCAATATTTGGGCAGTGGTAGAAACAGCCCACGCACTCTCAGAATTCTTCAACTTGTTGCTCAAGTCGGGCAACAAATTCGATACAAATTTGTCAACGAACAACCGCTGACCACCCTCAGAACCCATATCCTGACCACTATGATCAATGAACGCTTCTTCGAACCTAGTGAAGAAGTCGGACACACTTTCTTCCTTCTTTTGCCTGCATGCTGATAGTTTGTCCCAATTGACGCGCATCGCTGGCATAAGCGTCTTCATGAGGGTAATAATCCTCTGGGGCAAAGCCGTAATAACCTGTTCAGGTTTGGCCCCACCGATCTGCCGGGCATCTGCCGCTGTAAGGGCAGCCCAGTCACCGCCTAACTCGGCGATATGATTCTCATGACGTATTTTCGCCCAAACCGGCTGAGGCACCACATTACCGAACAGCATATCAATATCGGCTAGGTTCATAACTGTAGCATCCACCAATTGGGACAGCTCCTTATAATAACCCGCAGGGTTCTTACGAGGATCAGGTAGGGATTGCTTCACTTGCAAAACTTCCGATCGCTTCCAAGGGAGGTGTATCCACACTCTCTGGAAATGCGGTTGGACAGGAGGGTTAGCAGCAGCATCACCTGGCATCCACACTGGGGGAACTTCTCGCATTGGATACTGACCAGGTTGTGCCATCCATTCCGCGGTCGCGTCTTTGAACAGTGCACGTGGTTGCACTGTACATCGAAATGACAACAAACGTTCTAAAGCTTCTCGGACTTTATCGCCTACGATGACACCCGTGGCAAACCGGAGCTGTAGCTCGGAAACCTCAGGTGGTATATCATCAGCCATATCATCATCCCACTCCTCTTTTAATGACTTACACAACTCTTCGAACACAAATCGTTGCGTGGGCGCATTGAACTGGGAAAATGTTTCGAACACTACACGTGGGGTGTATCTAACAGGGTTGCGAATCCATCTGCGCGCCGTCTTTACCAACGACTCACGTTCTCTATCGTCAGGAAGCTGACTGCGTCTTTGAGCAACATCCGAAAGAGTCGAGCCAAGTATCGGCCCAAAGAACGGAGAATAAAGAGAAGCAACAGCAGTCAAGAGACGGCTACGAACAGAAGGGGAGGAGGAAGAAGACGAAGGTGTAGCAGCCATAGGGGCAGAAACAGCAGAGGTAGACGCAGCAGCAGGAGTAGCAGGAACGACAGGCTGAAGAGGGACTTGAAAAGGCGCAACAGGGAGAGAAACCGAACCAAGGGGATGTACGATCTGTGGCCCAAGGGGATTCGGGAGTACAGGAGGAACGGCAGGCTGACCAGCAGCCGCCAAAACAGCAGGTTGAGGAAGAGGGGGATTAACAAGACCCATAACATCAGGAGCATAAGGAGGTGGCGATTTCATCAAATAAGACAAAAGCGAATCTTCTACCGATTCTTCTCCTGTCTTATCGATCGCAGAAGGTAGCGATGGATAACATTTGTCCACTAACATATGGTGAAGCCGAGCACTAACTTCTTGCTCCTTTTCATTCTTATCTAACTGATACTGTTCTGCATTACGTATCACCGTAATGGCCCCTTCTCGTTTATTTTTCTTGTTCTGTTTGATTTCTTTCTGCTTGGCCTCTTTCCGCCATAACCGGAAGGAATCAAACATAGCCGGCCTAGCTTTCTTTTTAAACAATTTCGCTTCCAAGTTATCTAAAATGGCAGTCTCGAAACTACCATGAGGTGGCCAACTAAGGACACCATCCTTTTTAGTATAACGAACCCAATATTCATTATATACGATAGGACCCACACCATGGCGACTATAGAGCTCATAAAGCGGAGTTCCAACCGGAGGTATCGGGCAAGAATCCTCCAGCCGGGAATCCATGCTGCAACATTTGAGAAACCCAAATAAAGTACTACGGCCAGGCATCGTGCACACTAGCCAAGTATACAAACTTCAAGGGCTATCGAATTACGATGTCCTCGCAAAAATGCAAGACCCTCGGTTTTTGGCAATTGCAATCGTCAAATAAAACCCAACAACTAAGAACCAACAACTAAGGACCACAAATGCAATGGAACCATGCAAACAACAAAGCAACACTGGGAGCGACCCACAAATACTTAACTGAGAGAGAGCAATGGCGTCACCAGGAAGGCCCGTCTATCGTCTCGCCGTACAAAGGACTACGCCAAGCGCCAAACAGGTCGACAGTCAGGGCATCGGTCCGTCGCAGCCGTCAGGAGGCGGGGGATCTTCGCGGAAAGGACGTCGGGCCACTTATTTCGACAACTGGATCGATGAAGCGGGGTGCACCTTCCCTCGGAGATTTCACACGAAGTTCCTCACGATCGTCGGGCTTTGGACCGGTACCGTTGATGTCGCCCCACGTTGGGCGCCAACTGAAGGACTGGGTTTTCTTAAGACCCAGCGGTGCCAGGGGACAACACCTGAAACCTTCGTGGGTTACCTGTTCTGGCGTACAAAACACAGAGACACGGGACACTTCCAGCGACGTCAGAGATCAGCGTTTATTTACTGCAGGGATACAGAGGTCACAAGAAGTACACAGCGTGTAGGTTCTCGGAGACTGCTTCAATTTCGTAGAAGTGGGTCGCTCCTTTTATACACGTTTTTACCATAGCACAACATAGTGAACAAAGATTCAACTCGGTTCCCACAGTAAACTTCAAAAGGGTCGCATTCATGTTTCAGGAGGCCGGAACATAATTACAACAGTCCTTACCGGTTCCCAACTGTAAAAACATATCCCCTCCGCAATAAACACATTTCCTCTTAACCATAAACACATTAAGGAAGGACGAAAAACAGAATGCGAGAAAAGGGCAAGGATGCACAACAGGTTAGGAAAGAGTGTTAGGGTAATAAAGGAAACTCGACAGGGATCAAAGGCCTCGTGTCTAATGTATGCGTGACTGAGACAATAGACCGGAGCGGCAAGATGAGCCTCGAGCGGGGCCATCTGCCTTACTCGTGTCATTCCCCTCATCGTAAAGTCACCTCAAAGAAACACGTGTCCTTCGTACTATCTTGGAAGTCCCAGGGTCACGAAGCGGACAAAAACCCGTTCGCTGGCTACTTGAGGGCAAGAAACAAAATGGACGCTGTGTCTAAAATGGAACCCGAGGGTTCGGATGAACGAACCCAAAGATGAGACGAACCATACGTGGCTGCATAGCGAAACTTCGTACACCCACTATACTCGTCATTTGCGGTTCATAGATACCACACTCGTCCATATTCGTCACCACTCAAAAAGTGCCGTCCCGTCTCATACGGAACCTCAGCAGTCAGAGTTGAGTCAGGAGATGAATTTGAAGTGAGCAGAATCTTAGACTCAAAAATCTCCAGAAGTAAATTGTATTACTTGGTTGATTGGAAAGGGTTTGGACCTGAGGAGAGATCGTGGGAGCCTGATTCTAATGTGCATGCGCCCAAGTTAATCAGGAATTTCCATAAAATCAATCCCACTAAACAAAAATTGGGGAAGCCCCTTTTGGAGGGAGGTACTGTCAAGACTTTGGCCACCACTACAACCTTAGTGATATGCAACTCATGGGTAAAACAAATTAAGTATCCGTGTAGAACACGGAGGTGTTTGGCACCCAAAATCCTGTTGAAAAGATGCATAACTATGATAAGAAACTCAGGTGAGGAAAATGGCCACGCAGATGGGCACCAATCTAAAGCAAGTCGGCGGTCTAGTGTTTCCCTTCACGCGACAGTTGGGACGCTCAAGGTGCGCGTTCCACAAGGGAACTGCGCACTTCAACTGTAGTCTTCTGGGAGTGTGTAGCGTCTCCGTGAGGCGCAGAACTGTTTATGTGTTTACCTCAGAAAAACAATTATACCTCAATTTTTGATTCATTTATGCATGCGCAACGTGGGATTCAACTTCTCTGACAAGAAAATACCGAAGAGGGAGAAACTTGTGCAGCGCATTTAGACTTCATGTTCCAGTTAGCGGTATTGTTCCAAACTTCCTAGAATACCTAAGGTAATCTCTTTTTGTAGCGCTTCATGTTCCAGATAACAATGTGGTGAATTCCCATCCTCACTGAGTACCAGCGTTAACGAAGATATGATGTAAAACTTTCTTGCCAGAAGCATATGGGTCAGAGACTTAAAGCATACTCAAGTTTTCAAGTTTATTTCAAGCATCTGAAGAACCTAGTGGGTTTTATCATTCATTCCCAGAATAAAGTCACAGACAGTTGGATTAATAAGCTACTACTTGTAGCGAAGGTAATTTAGGAGGGGGCTAACTAAAATAGCACATTTCCAGAGTGACTTAGTTTTAGGATTGTATTTACCAGAGCTGTTGTTTTCTTTTTCCCCCGAATGTAGATGCAGAATTAACTCACAAAAAATAAACACCAAAGAGAGAAGCTACAGCCTGGGGTTGACAGGGTAAATTTTAGTGTTTTTAGTGATACATCGAGCATAGGAAAGGTGTAGGCAGCATTTACATGTGTGTCTTTAAAATCCAGGTGCTGTCGAAGATCCACCCTGACGACCGTGTGAAGAACCAGCAACTTCCTGGGCTGTCTCTCTTGTTTTCTTATCCACTTCCCCTTTCCCCCCTGCTTTAGTCACTACCTCGAGTTGTTCTCAGGTGGCGCCAGAGGTGGCGGGGCGTTGAGACCATCATCGGCTCCTGTGGATCCTTGGTACTCTGACAACAATGCACACAACAGCAAAGAGCTCTTCAACATCGTGAAGGAACTCTCCAACCCCAGCTCCAACACCAACGACATCCCACCTTCGCATGACCTGTGCGACTCCCTAGCCACCTTCTTCCATTGCAAGATCGCAGACATCCATGACAGCCTCAACGTCACGACCGCCCCGACAACCACCGAGGCCTCCATCCCCACGGCCACCATCCGCACCGACCCCCTGCTCGCCTGGACCAACATAAACGACGACGATACCATCAAAATCATGAACACCATCCACTCCAGATCTCCGTCAGACCCATGCCCACACCACATCTTCAACAAAGCTAGCACCACCATCGCACCCCATCTCCGGAAAGCCATCAACATCTCCTTCAAGACAGTGACCTTACCGGAGAGCTGAAAGCACGCCGAGATCAACGCCTTACTCAAGAAACCCAAGGCTGAGCTCAAGGACCTCAAGAACTTCCGGCCCATCTCCCTGCTCCCATTTCTGGCGAAGGTCATCGAGAAGACCGTCAACAGACAACTGACTTGCTATCTCGAGGAGAACAGCATCCTGGACCCGTCCCAGTCCGGGTTCCACAGCAACCGCAGCACCGAAACTGCCCTCATCACCGCCACCGATGACATCAGGGCCCTACTCGACAACGGAGAAACCGCGGCCCTCATCCTCCTGGACCTGTCAGCCACCTTCGACACTGTCTGCCACCGCACCCTATGCACACGCCTCCACGACGCTGGGATCCAAGACAAGGCTCTGGACTGGACCACCTCCTTCCTCTCCAGCAGAACCCAGAGCGTCCTCCTCCCCCCTTTCCGCTCCGAAGCCACCGAGGTCATCTGCGGTGTACTCCAATCCCTCAGCCCAACATTGTTCAACATCTACATGGCACCGCTCACCCACGTCGCCTGACTGCATGACCTCAACATCATCTCCTACGCCGACGACACCCAGCTGATCCTCTCCCTCACCAAGGACCCCCTCACCGCCAAAACCAACCTCCACGAACGAATGAAAGCTGTCGCTGAGTGGATGAAGAACAGCCGACTGAAGCTAAACTCGGACAAGACGGAAGTCCTCATCCTCAGCTCCACCCCCTCGGCATGGGACGATTCCTGGTGGCCGATCGCACTGGGAACAGCTCCAACACCCACCGACCACGCACGCAACCTAGGGTTCATCCTCGACTCTACTCTCTTCATGACAAAGCAGGTCAACGCCGTCTCGTCCTCCTGCTTCAACACCCTCCACATGCTCTGCAAGATCTACAGGTGGATCCCCACCAAAACAAGAAGAACGGTCACCCAGGCCCTCGTCAGCAGCAGGTTGGATTACAGAAACGCCCTCTACGCAGGAGCCTCGGCCAAACTACTGAAACGACTCCAGCGCATTCAAAACGCCTCTGCTCGCCTGATCCTCAACATCCCTCGCCGCAGCCACATCACACCCCACCTGAGAGACCTGCACTGGCTCCCCATCAACAAGAGGATCACCTTCAAGTTCCTCACCCACGCACACAAGGCACTCCACAACACCGGACCAGCATACCTCAACAGACGACTCAGCTTCTACACCCCCAACCGCCAACTCCGCTCTGCCGACCTCGCCCTCGCCACAGTCCCCCACATCCGAAGAGTGACCTCCGGTGGCAGATCATTCTCCCACCTCGCCGCCAAGACCTAGAACACCCTCCCCATCCTCCTACGGCAGACCCAGGACCTGCTAACCTTCAGAAGACTCCTTAAGACCTGGCTATTCGAGCATTAGCAGCACCCCACCCCCAGCACCTTGAGACCCTCATGGGTAAGTAGTGCGCTTAACAAATGTCCTGATTGATTGATTGATTGATTGAGTGATGGTGAGTAGAGTAAGTGCAGGGTCAGCATTGTGAGTAGAGGGTGAAAGGAATGCCTGTGTAAGCAGTGGCGGCTCCTCTGCTATGGCAGAGGAGTGTCACCCCACTGCTTGTATGCAGTGCAAAGTAAAGGAAACATAAAATGATAAGAACTTTGAGTTAATATAATTTTTTGTTTCCATCAATACAGGTTTCTGTGCTGCTTTGCGGGCTGGCGGGTGGGCGGGGCTGCTCTGCTCTCGTAGCAGGGCAGGGGAGGAGTGGTTTGTCCATTCCTAAGTGCACAAGACTGTTTGGGCGGCCCTCTCGGGCTGGTCAAACCGTCTTGCGCACTTTCCCTCTTCTCCATGCAGGCTGCATTACAGACTGCATAGAGAACATGCCCAGGCCCCCATTGCCTGGCTGAGGTCGAACCTGGATGCTCAGACCAATCACAACGTTGCATTGCTTGTGTTACACTTCAGAATTAGAACCCTTTTTGTGGGCACACTACATTACCCAGAATGCAGCAGTACAGGGAAGAGTGGTTGTGTGCGCTAACAGTGATCACGTGTCATGGGAGGAGCATATAAGTTTCCCTCAAGCAAGCACAGGTGCTTGACAACCTTCCTTCTGGATGGACCACGCCTTCCTGAGTGAACCATTGATTACTGGCATTTGGGAAATACCTCGAGGAGCTTGTTGCTCCCTCCCTACCTTGTTTCCAGTTTCCCCGGTCTCTGGAGAGACGCTCGACCGCTGCTTCCCTGAGTTTTTGTGCCGCTACCGCGCAGCTTCCTGGAATTTTGGCCTGCATTCAAAGGTGCGAGGAGTGCGCATTAGTATAATGCCGGCGGCTTTCAAAATTGCCTTCACGAACTTTCGAGCTTTCCGCATTTCCGCGGATTCATGGCGGGTGACGGGGAGTGCTGAAGATCCTTCCGCTCGCATCCAGCAGGTTGCGCCCCCGCACCTTTATCCTTTACTAGTTACGAGCCTTGGAACGCCGGACATCCGACGCTCGTTATTTTTTTCCTTTTCTTGAATTTTGGACACATCTAAGTACATTTGGGCTGCTTGACTTCTTTTACTCCTGCTGAGTATTTCGATTGTCCTCACTTTCAGGCAGCATCCCTCCCCTTCGAGACTACGTGTTGAAGACACTACCAGGACTCCCTGCAGGGTTTATCGCTGCACATTTAGGCTGCCCGTCACTCCAGCCTCAGTGATCTTTGAAGCAGCCATAGACTTCAGTGGTGCAGCATTTTTTAATTCCTGTTATTTCGTTCAGGCCTGGATGTAAAGAATCCGACGGTGAGTCTGGGAGAGCACACAACCAAGAAGTGGCGTAGGGGGAGCACTCTGGGGCTGAGTCAAAATGCATCTATAATTGGGGATCACATACCTGACATTGGGGGTAACCTTGTTTCTCTGTTGTCCCTCTTCTTTTTTATAGGAACCTCTCACATCCGGACAGTCCTGTACAGCTCCGTGGCTAGTCATCACCTAGTGGTCCTCCACAGTCTCGTCCCTCCCATCAGGGTAGTCGACAGAATTTCGAGTGCCATTCGAGTTCGGTGGTGCCCTGGGGGGAGAGTAGAGATAGTTCTTCGCTCCCGAGGATTTGGATACCTCCCGTTTGGAGGCCGACCCTGACAGCTGGTTGTGATTGGTCAGGGGAGCCTTGCTGTCCTTCCTGTTCCTTAAGTCCGACAAGGAGAGCCAGAGCAGAGACAAGGGACCTGGTAGCAAGGTAAGTGGTTTTCTTTTCTCGATTTTTCACCCCCCACGTGCCCTCCCCCATAACTCCCACCACGAGCCCGCCCCGCCACCTGCGAGCCATGCCGGCTGCCACTGTCTGTAAGTGCAGGTTGAGAGGTGTGAGTGCAAGGGTGAGGGTTGTGCCTATGTGAGAACTCGGTGACCAGCGTGCTCTTGTGAGTGGATGGGGAGAGTAAAATGTGAGCCTGTGTGAGCGGAGGATGACTCTTGAATCTGTGTGAGTGTAGTGTGAGCTATGTGAATGCAGGATTATGTATCCCTAGACACTCTAGATACTTCTCCTTATCCTTGGCACTTGGCAAGTGGGGATCCAGATGTTATTTGAACTATGATTTTCGAAGCTGATTCTGCAATTGAATGTCAGCCTTTTGGACATGCCAGAAGTTACTTTTCTAGAGGTGGAAGAGTCATTGAAGGCCAGAGTTCTGTCTCTGGAAAGAGTCCTCTTGGAACGTCGAGCCAAGACCTCTTTTGGATTCTGCCACCCACGCCCTTACATCAGTCACCAAGCCCCTTCCTCTTCATATATTTGCTAGATTGTGCACCATACAATCAGGAACCCTGGTTTCAAATATGGTTTGCTTGCTAGACAAAATTTGTTTTACCCTGGATACCTTATTTCACTGTACCTCCATGTCTGCTATCGTTCGTTTTAAGAGTACCTTAAAAAAAACTAAATTTAGGATGTGCCTTCTACAAAAACTTCACTTTTATATGTTTTAATAGAATTGTTATGGGTTTAAGGTTGTTATTGAAACAGTACCTGTATTGTTCATGGTTGTGAATCTGATTGTATTCCTTATGACACTATGATGTTAGAATATCTTTCGTTACCATGGCAAGTAATGGGAATTCCTTTGTTGCAGGAGCTGATTCCAATTAACAGGAGCAGTGATCATGGCGTTTGTCGTCTGTCTTAGGAAGAAAGAGGGAAATAGATGGTCTAAATTAAGTAGAATAAAGTGAAGAGAGATAAGCCTAATCCTCGCCTCCAGGTCCTGCCATAGAATTCCAGTGGTCCTGCTAATAGCATCCTCATCGCAGGAAACTGTGAGTTCTGATAAATGTCAGTCAATGCAGAAATTAATTCTGGTGTACCTAAGTGAAACGCTTCCAAGTTAACACAACATACTTTTTGAAATGTGAGTCTTTGGCACATTTTTAATTGACAATAATGGAGAGCGCAGTTTCTGTTTTGGAGTTTAGAGGCAAACTAGCCTAATGACTGTGCAAATGACATTCTTTCATCCTGTCTTCCATTCTGGCAGTCCATTAACAAGAGTGGGGACAGCAGAGGGGGCGGTAGCAATTAAAACACACAAAGACCCCTGTTGGAAACCGGGCAACCGGGTTAGCAGTCACCAGGTTCCCAACACGGTGGTAGCTTGGCTCGAGCGGTCGGGGGTCAGGCACCGTGTGAAGCGTACGTCACACCCTCACAATAACCATGCGTTCACCCGTTCCAAAAACGACACTACACCGTAAAAATTATGAAAGAAAGTAGTTTGTCTTTATCTTATTTTCTCTTAGTTGCAGGTTTCAAAACATACATACAATACCATAAGACTTTTCTTGAAAATAGCAGGACAAATAAATAATACCACAGTGGGGTTTCAATAAATAGGATCAGGTCATAAATAAACACGGAATGAATATAGGTGCAATAAATACAGAGGGCAATTAAATACTGTCAGACAATAAATACTATGCAGGAATAAATACAGTCAGACCATAAATAAAACGCCTTCAATAAATAATATAAGCAATCAATAACAATTGCAAATCAGATCACATTTATGAGGTAGTCTGGTTTTACTATGCCCAAGTACAGCTTGTGGTCATTTGGATGACATGGGGGGTGTCCCACCTAGATTGGTCAAGGCTGGGCCTGCACTGAGGTAGAATAAGGGTAACCTAAGGATCTGGCTCTCCCAAAATACACAACCCCTCACAGAGGTCACTGCACCAGTCTCAGTTCACCCCTGGCACTTCCAGGCTGGTTCTAACACCCCTCTAGCCCCTAGAATGGTCTTTTAGGGCTCCACGGGGCCTCAGACGCCCCCTCTACCACTTACTGCCCTTTTCACGATGGTCGGCTCCGCTCGGCGCCGGGTCCACGTCGCTGGACGGCTCCGGTTCGATATCGCGTCGATCTGTTCCACTTGACGCCGTGTCGATGCCGTCTGGCGGTTCCGGTTCGATGTCGCTGGGCGGCCTCGGTTCGATGTCGCGTCGATCTGCTTTACCTGACGCCGGGTCGGTGCCATGAGGCGGCTCCGGATCGATGTCGCTGGGCGGCCTTGGCTCGATGTCGTGTTCCGGCGTCACAGGGTCACGGTCTCCCCGCTTCCGGGTGTCTCCGGAGTGCGACCTCCACTCCCGACCTCCGTCGGCTCCACCTCGGGTTCCGGCGACTCCGGAGTGCGATCTCCACTCCCGACCTCCTGCACGCTTCACCTCGACCTCAGGCGACTCCGGAGTGCGATCTCCACTCCCAACCTCCTGCGCGCTTCACCTCGACCTCAGGCGACTCCGGAGTGCGACCTCCACTCCCGACCTCCTGCGCGCTTCACCTTGGTTTCCGGCGACTCCGGAGGGCGGACTTCACTCCCCCGTCGACGCCTCACCTCGACCTCAGGTGACTTCCTACTCGACCTCCGGTGATTCTCCACGACCTCCGTCGGTGCCCTCTATCGACCTCTGGCGGCTCCGGGTACGACGTCTGCTTTCTGTCAGCGCCGCTTCTCCACCTCGGGCTCCAGGTCTCCAGGCTTCTCGACGTCAGGACTCCAGGAGGACACTGCTGTACAGGTCAGGAACTTGCTGGTCTTCTTCTTTAAGGCCTCTTCACAATATTTAGGTCCTTAAGATGGTTTTTCTGGTCTTGGTCCCACACAGGGCTCTAGGCTGGGCTTAGTCAGTAGGGACTAGCATCAAGGGTGGGTTTCTGGACCCCACTCCAAGCACTGGTTTCCACCCCTGCTGCCTTACTCCGACCTCCTTCTGAACTGGTCCTCTCTCCTCTCTAGTCAGTTGCCAACTGCCACTCTGAGATGGCCTCCCAACATTCTAAACTGCCTCTCCCTGTCACAGGGTTCCAGAATGTTACGGAAGGTTCTAGAAATCTCCAGTGGGTTCTGATGATGTCACAGGTGACAATGGGTGGCCACCATTTTGTGTCTCAGGCCCTCAGACAGAAGTTCCAGGGGTAGGGAAAATGGCTCCCTGACCCTGCATCAACACTAAAAAGTCTGGTGGTTCCCAAAAAGGAAAAATGATAACAGGGTTTGAGGCAAAAGTGGGACAAAATAAATAATGATGAGGAGGGACCACCCAAAGGGCTGACAGGTCTAACACGCGTCCCCCCTAGCTGAAAGTGGGGAGAGCTACCCAACCCCTTGGGAGTTCTCATCACTAAGGCGGAAATACCTTGAGAGACCGTCTGCATTGGCGTGGTCCACTCGAGGCCGATGTTCCACCTGAAAGTCCATTCCCTGTAGGGAAATAGACCACCTTAGCAACTTGGGATTCTCCCCCTTCATCTGCATCAGCCAACGAAGGGGTCTGTGGTAGGTCTGAACTAGGAAGTGCGAGCCAAACAGGTATGGCCGCAACTTCTTCAGAGCCCATACCACGGCAAAGGCTTCACGCTCTATTGCACTCCACTTCTGTTCCCTGGGAAGTAGTCTCCGGGATAGGAAGACCACGGGTTGATCCAGACCCTCTTCATTGAGTTGCGATAACACTGCCCCAATGCCATGTTCCGATGCATCTGTCTGGACAATGAACTCCTTGGAAAAATCTGGGGCCCTTAAGACCGGGGCCTCGCACATGGCTTGCTTCAGTTTCACAAAGGCCTGCTGACAAGCCTCCGTCCAGACTACCCGTCGAGGTTGTTTCTTGGACGTAAGCTCCGTGAGGGGGGCCACAATGGTCCCATACCCCTTCACGAAGCGGCGGTAATATCCGGTGAGGCCCAGAAAAGCTCGGACCTCAGTCTGAGTCTTGGGGGGTTCCCAGGCCATGATTGCCTCGATTTTTGCCTGGAGGGGTTGCACCGCTCCCCTACCCACCAAGTGTCCAAGGTACACTACCGACCCCTGCCCGATCTGGCATTTACTGGCCTTGATCGTTAAACCAGCGTGTTTCAGGGCCTGGAGAACAGCTTGCAGGTGACGCAAGTGATCCTCCCAGCTGTTACTGAAGACGGCAATGTCGTCCAGATAAGCAGCAGAGAAACTCTCCATTCCAGTGAGGATCTGGTTCACCAGACGCTGAAACGTGGCAGGTGCGTTCTTGAGCCCAAAGGGCATCACGCAGAACTGGTAGTGGCCCTTGGGCGTGGAGAAGGCTGACCTTTCCTTAGCTCCATCAGTCAGAGAGATCTGCCAGTACCCAGAAGTAAGGTCAAAGGTACTCAGATATTGGGCAGCTCCCAGCCGGTCAATCAGTTCATCCGCCCTCGGGATCGGATGAGCATCAGTCTTGGTTACTGAGTTCAGTCCCCGGTAGTCCACACAGAACCTCAGTTCCGGTTGGGCCCCCGGAGGTGCAGCTTTTGGTACTAATACCACCGGACTGGACCAGGGGCTGCTGGAAGGTTCAATCACTCCTAGCTCCAGCATTTTAGTGACTTCACTGTGAATGCTGGCCTTCACCTTGTCTGTCATCCGGTAGATCTGTGACTTCACAGGTGGGCTGTCTCCTGTGTCCACGTCATGGACGCACAGGTGAGTCCTACCCGGAAAAAGGGAGAACAACGAAGAGTACTGCCCCAGGACCTGGCGGCAGTCCTCCTGCTGTTCAGGAGTTAGGGACGGGGAGAGAATCACTCCCTCCACCAACCCATCCTTTTCTTGAGAAGCAAATAAGGGAGAGGCTCGCTTTCCACGTCCTCTGCTCCGTCAGTCACCATTAACAATATGACTCCGGGCCTCTCATGGTGGGGTTTGAGGCGGTTGGCATGCAGCACCCGTAGGGGCTGACGAGGGGTCTTCAGATCCACCAAGTAGGTAGCCTTACCCTTCTTCTCCAACACCTCAAAGGGTCCTGACCAGCGATCCTGGAGGGCGCTAAGCTCTCCTGGTTCGATCACCCACACCTTCTGACCAGGCTCCAACTCCACCGGGTGAGCATTGTGGTCATACCACGCCTTCATCACTGCTTGGCTGGCTTCCAAGTTGTCAGAAGCTTGCTTCCACAACTTAGCCATTTTGCTCCGGAAGGCCAGCATGTAGCTCACCACGTCCTGGGGAAGCTTTCTGGGAGTTCTTTCCCATCCGTCTCTCACCAGGCTGAGAGGTCCACGCACAGGGTGCCCATACAAAAGTTCAAAGGGGCTGAAGCCCACTCCCTTCTGTGGCACTTCCCTGTAGGAAAACAATAGACAGGGTAGGAGGACGTCCCATTTCCTCCGCAGGCTTTCAGGCAGACTTCTGATCATGCCTTTCAAGGTTTTATTGAACCTCTCCGCCAGTCCATTGGTCTGGGGGTGATAAGGAGTGGTGAACCGGTAGGTCACTCCACACTCCTTCCACATCGCCCGCATATATGCTGACATGAAGTTGGTCCCCCTGTCGGACCCAACTTCCTTGGGAAAACCCACTCGGGTAAAGATTCCCATCAGGGCCCTAGCCACAACAGGTGCAGTAATGGTCCTCAGAGGTATAGCCTCTGGGTACCGTGTGGCATGATCCACCAGAACCAGGATAAACCTGTGACCAGCTGTAGTAGGCGGATCTAACGGACCCACAATGTCGATGCCCACCCTTTCAAAGGGGGTGCTAACGACAGGAAGTGGTTCCAGGGGAGCTTTCAGCTTCACCCCTGTTTTCCCACTGGCTTGACAAGACACACACGTCCGGCAGTAGGTGTCCGACGACACTTTCATCTGAGGCCAATAAAAGTGTGGGACAAGACGGGCAAAGGTCTTGTCTTGCCCCAGGTGTCCTGCCAAGGGGATCTCATGAGCCAACTCCAGAAGGAAGGCTCGGTAACGTTGAGGGACAACCAAGGCCCATGACGATCCGTGCATGGGTGCCTTGGGTTCACTGTAGAGGAGGCCATCCTCCCAGTAAATATTATAGTTCCCCTCAACGTTCCCTGCTGCCTGGGCTTCGGCCTGTCGCCTCAGCCCCTCAAGGGTAGGACACTCCTTCTGGCCCTTGCAGAATTCCTCCCTGGTCGGACCTCCCTCCACGTGCCACTCGGCCGGGATGGGTAGGTTCTCCAGTTTGGTAACATCCCCCTCCGCGGACTCCTGGTCCACCTCCTCCGGTGGCCTATCCGTCACACGGGGCGCGGATGCCGAGGCAGGCTCCTCCTGTCCTCGGTTCTTCCCTTGATTGGCAGCCGGCGGTGCCTTTGTTCCAGGCTCCCGCCTAAACGAACTCCCCCTCCGGGTAGTCGCAGACCTTGTGCTGACACAGGCCCAGTCAGGTGTACCCAGCATCTCAGCATGAGTCCGGTATTCCACCTCCTTCCAAGCATTATGCTCCATGTCATTCCCCAGCAGACAATCGACTGGCACGGCAGGGCTTACGGCAACTCGAAGTAACCCTGCAACCCCTTCCCATTCAAATGGAACCTCGGCCACCGGATAGTGGCCCATTCTGCCGTCAGCCATCGCGGCAGGGTGGAGTACGTGGGGAATCACCTGCTCTGGAGACACCAGTTGGCTACGTACCATAGTCATACTGGCTCCTGTGTCTCTCAGAGCCTCCCCTCTTTGGCCGTTGATGGTGACCCACTGCCCATACTTTGTGGTATTTGCGGGCACCTGGATCTTAGGAACCATCTCCCGTTCTCCCAGGGACACTAAAGTGACACCCGCCCACTCCCTTCCCTTACCTAAGGGCATCTCCTCCCCGAGCACTACACTAGCTACTCCGGGGGCCTTTCCTCCGATGGGAGGGGGTGGTCTTTTCGGGCACTTCACATCTCCCTTATAGTGTCCGACACCACCGCACTCGTAGCAATGGACAACCCTTGGCTGCTGACTCTGGCCAGGATTAGGGTTTCTGGGTGGGTTAGCCCTAGGGGTAAATCCTGTTCCCTTCCCTTGGGAACTATTTTGGGGGCCTTTAGAGAACTCCGTTTTCTTTTCCCCTCCCTCTTTCTTCTGGGGGGCGCCCTGTCCGGTCTTTTGAGAGTCCCCTCCAGTCCCCCTTGTGGACACCCGGGTACTAGCCCAAATGTCCGCCTCCTCAGCAAGCTTCCGGGGATTGGTCAGCTTGCTATCCACCAGGTGTTGACGCAGTTCAGGGAAACATTTTTCGAGCAGGTGTTCCTTCAACATCAAATCAAACAACCCCTCGTAGTCCCTCACCTCACTGCCTTGTATCCAACCCTCTAATGCCTTCTTCGCATAGTCCAGGAAATCCACCCACTTCTGTGTGCCCAGTTTATGGCTACCCCGGAACTTCTGTCTATACTTCTCGGGTGTTAGTCCAAACTTCCTCATGAGCGCCACTTTCATGGTGGGGTAGTGGGTCTGCTCATCCTGCTCCAGGGCCAATAATGTATCCCTACCAGCTGGAGGCATTTACTTATACAATCCCCCTCCCCAATACTTCTCTGGAACCCCATGGACTCTTAATGAGATCTCATAGGCCGCTAGCCACTTGGCGATATCATCACCCGCACTATAACTAGCTACTATGTCTTTTGGCAAAAAGGGTTTGGATTCCCTGGTGACTTCTCTTTCTTCGCTGCCACCACTAGGAACAGGGTGTGCCCCGACCCGTAGGATCTGGAGATCTATCTCCCTGAGCCTCAACTCGTGAGCCATCCTCCGTTCCTCTTTTTCATTCTCCAGCTTCGCCAAATCCCATGTGAGCTGTCTTTTCTCCCTCCGGTCAGTGAATTCTGCTTCTAATAAGCCGTGGCTAGAGACACTGCTGCCCTTCCTTGAAGGTGTTCTGGTCCCCGCTACTAGGTCCCCCACCTCAGGTTGGTACAAACCAGCCCCCTCGCTGTCAGGCTCTCCATCCCTATCTTCCTTCTCCACCTTACTTTCTCGTCGTGCCTCCCCCCAAGCCCTTAAGCTGGTCTGGAGTTCACCCTTCTTTTCACCTTGGGGACAAAACACCCCCTCTCGCTCACAAAACTCTCTGAGTTGGGCCACAGTATAAGTTTCCACATCCTCTAATACAAACTCCATTTTGCCCACTCAGAATAGAAGACAGTTGCTTACAGAATCTATGCAGGGGGGTACCTTTTATAATACCTCCTCCCACCACCAGAAGTAAATTTGAAAAAAACAAAACTCAGAATTAGGAAGTCCGCTTGGAGAAAACTCCCGGTGTAGGCCTATGGACTACCCACAGTTATTGTCGAGTAGACGCAAGCACAGCTCTATCCCACCACTGAACACCAATTTTATGTTTCTGGCGACTCCGGAGGGCGGACTTCACTCCCCCGTCGACGCCTCACCTCGACCTCAGGTGCCTTCCTACTCGACCTCCGGTGATTCTCCACGACCTCCGTCGGCGCCCTCTATCGACCTCTGGCGGCTCCGGGTACGACGTCTGCTTTCTGTCAGCGCCGCTTCTCCACCTCGGGCTCCAGGTCTCCAGGCTTCTCGACGTCAGGACTCCAGGAGGACACTGCTGTACAGGTCAGGAACTTGCTGGTCTTCTTCTTTAAGGCCTCTTCACAATATTTAGGTCCTTAAGATGGTTTTTCTGGTCTTGGTCCCACACAGGGCTCTAGGCTGGGCTTGGTCAGTAGGGACTAGCATCAAGGGTGGGTTTCTGGACCCCACTCCAAGCACTGGTTTCCACCCCTGCTGCCTTACTCCGACCTCCTTCTGAACTGGTCCTCTCTCCTCTCTAGTCAGTTGCCAACTGCCACTCTGAGATGGCCTCCCAACATTCTAAACTGCCTCTCCCTGTCACAGGGTTCCAGAATGTTACGGAAGGTTCTAGAAATCTCCAGTGGGTTCTGATGATGTCACAGGTGACAATGGGTGGCCACCATTTTGTGTCTCAGGCCCTCAGACAGAAGTTCCAGGGGTAGGGAAAATGGCTCCCTGACCCTGCATCAACACTAAAAAGTCTGGTGGTTCCCAAAAAGGAAAAATTATAACAGGGTTTGAGGCAAAAGTGGGATAAAATAAGTAATGATGAGGAGGGACCACCCAAAGGGCTGACAGGTCTAACAACCCCTGAACTGATAAATGGTTCAAGAACTGGCTGTTCACTCTACAGCTAGACCACGGCAGACAACGGGGGTGGGGGCTTCCAGCCTAATGAGCGTTGCACGCATGTCACTAGCCCTGTGAGCTAAACCATTCTAGGAATCGTCAACATTTTACAGAAAGAATCGCTGCAGTGCAACAAAAGTTTGATCATGTACCCGAGGCAGGAGAAACTTTCTCTGGCTCTCAGTGAAACAAACGGTTCGGTCTAAAGCAGCATGTATTATGCACAAAGCTGTATTTGATTTTAATAATGCAGTGTATCCAGGCAGTCTCATAAAACATGTCCCTCAGCGTTCTCTAAGATCTGGCAAGCAGGCAGGCTTGTCAGATATTATTGTGAGGCCTTGGGCCAAAACTTGATGTGGGGCCATCTGGAAACTTCTTCTGTTTGGCCAGGTGCAGTAAACAGCTCCTGTTTCTAAGTATTACAAAAATGTACTTCAGGGAAAGAGAAAACGTGGCATCTGGTGCATCTAGTGGTCTGGCCACCCAAGCTGCTGCATTATTAATGAGGATGGCAGGCCTGCTTGCAATTGAAAATATGTACATAAATGTTACTGAAGGAGAGTGGGGCTCTGGAAAATGTCTAAGCCTCTTCTTTGTGACAGCCCTAAAAGCAATGACTTTTCTGTGTCCAGAACATAAGAATGAGGGTAGAAGGCTGTGTCTTACTCTATGCAGGGCCTTTACTCTGGAATACATTCCTGATTATGGTTCAGCAACGAGTAAAATATCTCTGGTTCAGGAAAGCTCCAAAACGTTAAGGTCTGTTAACTCCAAGCTTGACATGTATCAGTTTTTTACGATTTAGTCCTGAAGCCCATGACGCTCCCTGGAGTGAACGTGTGATTATTTATAAATAATAATACTGATTGGGTGAGCAGTGTCGGATCCCTGATGAGTCCATTTCATGCTGGGAAGAGAGGGTGCATCAATTTTTGATGGCGACAGCCTCAGTTCAAGTAGCAAAATTACATAAAAACGTCTCCAAAATCTGCATGTAGGAAACAATACGTTAATTATAAACAAATACAGTACATCAAACCAGTTAAATTTATAATTTATTCGTCTTAAATACAAAATGTAGTTTTTTAGTTTTTTAACATATATAATAGTGATTTTTAATCAACATACATATACAGAGTTAGTGAGCACCATATACATTAACAGACAAATAATTCATGTAAATACAATAAAAACAGGAACACAAGTGACCAACTACATAACGATTAGAAAAGATCGCACACAATGGAAATTACAGAAGAATATACATCTAACAGACATCAACAACAGGAAACATTAATAGGTTCTAAAAATTAATACTCATTGTAATAACAGTTATAATACAGTAATGAAAATGCTACAGTAATATTGTATGACAAAAATGGACAGAAGTGCGCCGACACGCTTTTCAGAAGTTTACAAATTGGTGACATCAACCTTCATCAGGGCACCGCGTGTGTTTTTAAGTCGGTGGCAAACTGCCATCCAGTCAGGACTTATTCAATAGAACATTGCAAATAACAGAGGGCTCACAACAATCTTCAAAAAACAGTTTTTTCTGGAGTATGTAAGGATAAAGTTAAGATTATCATTCTTCTAAAGAGAGAACTTTTGGGAAATGACAGATTCAGAAGGATGTCTGAATTATTTGTGGTTCCCACTGCAAATCCGCAACAGAGAAAACGTCTAAAGGAGCAATCCATAAAGGTAAGGGGAGCAGTCAAGCTCACAGCGTCAAGGTAAGAGATGCACCGTAACACAGGCCCTCATCACTAGCTGACTGGACTACTGCAATGGCCTCCACATAGGACTTGCTGCAGACCTCCTATAGAGACTTCAGACCATACAGAGCGCCACAGACGGTTTTCCCCGACAAACCCACGTCACACCCCACCTCAGGCAACTCCATTGGCTCCCCGTACAGAAGAGATGCCAATTCAATCTGCTGACCCACGCACACAAGGTTGTACACAACCAAGGACCCGCCTACCTTAACCACCGCCTGAACTTCTATAGACCGTCGAGAAGACTATGCTTTACCTTCCCTTTACTTGCTCATCTTCCCCGCATCTACCGAAGCAGAAGTGGAGGACTCTCTTTCTCCCACATCACAGCAAAGACCTGGAACTGCCTCCCACGCACCTCTGCACCATTGCCTCACTTCCAGGAATTCCGAATGGCCCCTCCAACCTGGCTGCTCGAATAAGCCTCCGGTACCTACAAGTGCTTGGATACCCTATTGGGTGATTATCCGCGCTTTAAAAATCCTGATTAATTGATTGACTGATTCCACAGAAGTCCCATTACTGTGTCTTACTCAAGTGTTCCAAAGCACTGTGTCCCCAAGCACTAATTGTCTACTATAACAATCCCTTCCCATGCGTTCCAGATACAACCTATCTGTCAGCATTCCTTTTTTGCTGCTGCTTGTCGACTTCTGCTGTGTTACCAGGTTTGAAATACTAAGAAAGAACAATCCCCCTTAATAAGAAGCCTAAAGCTAGCTCAAGGCCTTCCATAAGAAGTATAAAAGCCCCCTGCACTACAAAATCATCTATAAAACATTACAAAATACAATGTATTTGCATGAGTGAATAAAACATTTATGTAACATTCTTTGAAACCATACTCATTATTCTTTGCAGACTGCCATAGACTTCTATATTGCAATGCTAAATATCTGTCATATCCTTCAGCTTCTACAACAGAAGATGTAATTTAAAAGAAATAAGTGTTTTTATACAAAATAGATCTTACTGTTTTTCAACTGTAAATAGCTTAGATTAATACATCCACTTACCTTTGTACAAACTATTGTACATTTGTATATGCACTAACTTTCAAATGCTTCATACATGTTGCACCCTCATTACAAGATGGCCACCACTCTACCATTCCTGGGAGCCTTTTTTTCTTCGTGGCTGGCTAAATAAAAGTCTGCTTCACACTAATTATCCACCCGCTGGTCAAATTGCACATCATCTCTACTACAGAGAATATGTACTACTTTTTATGTTGCTGGATAAATAGCAGAGTTCACGTATGATTTGATTGGCGGCATTGTAAATAACCACTTCCTTTCTAAAAAGACTGCACAGGTAATTTACTTTCTGGGCAAATAGACTTCAACATCTAGGGATAAAAGGGCAAGGTTTTAATGGGTTATTTTGCTGTTTTCATATGATCCAACTTTTAACTTTTCCAATGCAGTAAAATCACCCTTAAAACTGGCTTCAGATACTTTTAAGCGTACACTGGCCTTGAAACCACCTTTTGAATACACAGTTCCGATTCTGAAAGACAGCCACAATGAAGTAAATAATTTTGTGAGTCTATATTTTTACATTCCACTGACTGGCTCAAATCCTGCCAAATACATCTAGACAAGAAGTTGGATGCACTATACTGGAGCTTTCTATTCCAAAGAATCATGTCTCTCTGCTTTTTTGATGCAGTAGTGACGTCCAGCTCTATCAGACTCACAGTTTCACCTACAGTTTTGCGTACCTTGTACGCCAATGAGACTAAAAGCAACCTTGAGAACCCAGGGGAAAATGGGTAATTTGGAAAGACCTTTTGCCACTACAAAACACCCTCCCTTAGGCCTGGTATGGTGTCTTCTAATGCATCCAAATCCAGAATAGGGTGAACATACAACATCATTATTTATTCTTCTAGACTGAACTATATATCAAACTGTATATGAAATACCATTGGAGTAGGGTAACACTCTGCAGCAATGCATGCTTGTGAATACAAGTGGTTCAGCTGCAACATATAATGGGAAATATTAGGTTAAAGTATAACTTATCAGAGTGTAATAATATATGAATGCAAAAACAAATCCTTCAACTATCTTAAATAATATTGAATGCAGTTCGCAATACATTCAAAAAGCCAAATCAGATATGCAATTCTAAGTCTTTAGTAGGAATGAGAGATTGTCCCTCCAAGCAAAGAATGTAATTTAAGTTCAATAAAGTCAATCACAAATAATACTACATTTGAATACGTTTTCTAAGTCCATATAAGATTTGATGGGAGTACTCTAACAACATGAATATTATAAAGGATAGCTGTAGCGCAATTCAGTCTTCTAACTGAACAAGATGTGATCAGGCACCAATACAGCTATTAGGAAACAAGGTTCTTCCATTTAAATGTCTTGATATACTAGAGTTCAAAGATAGCAGTCATCTTTAGGAGCGGCATGGAGGCATTAGCAGACGTGTTGACCTGAGCTCCGGCCTCCACCTAGTGAAATCCATCACTATCCTGTGCTCCTGCAGACATTATCCTGCATTCCTGGACGCTATTGGGCTGCCTTATTCTGCTGGCTGGGGTGGGAATCTTACCTGCGGTGTGGAGGGGCAGCAGCTGGGCTGAAGCCTAGGTGTGATGCCGGCCGTGGCCGCACACGCTAAAGTCCATGCGGGTGCCAGGTTGTCTGCCTGTGAGGTGCTGAGCCTGGCAAAGCTTCCTTGACTAATCACCCTCGTGCCTGAGAGGGAGGGGAGTTTAGTGGGCCTAGCAAGGACTTGATTTGGCGGAGCAAGCCTGCCAGCCAACCGGCAGTCCTAGGGCCTGAATGCGGTGTTGGTGTGCTGGGCCTGCCGGGGCCTCACTGCGGGTGCTTGAGCAAGGCGGGAGACCAGACTTCCTGGCACCGATCCGCCTGCCCTGAGCGTCCTCCTACTTCCACAAGATGGAGCCCAGCATGACCTCAAGATCAGCCTGGGGATCCAGCATGCTGCTTCTGCCCACCATCACCCCAGCCTTCTACCCCTACGGTAATCTCGACCTCCACCTCGGACATATGTACTTACTACCATTCTTATGTGAATTTAGAGTTTCTCTGTTTGTATCTTTTCCTTGAGTGAATTTGCTAATTGTATATATGCAACTCTAACCACTAGTATCTGTCGTAGACGTATGTACTTACTACCATTCTTATCTGGATTTAGAGTTTTTCTGTTTGTAACTTTTATGTAACTCATGTACTCAGAAGTCCTAATGTCATGTAACTGGTTCTTTTGTAAAGCGCTCTAACACCTTTGGGTAAAGTTAGTGCTATATAAAATTGCAATAAATAAATTAAATTAAATAAATCTTCTAGCTCATATTTGCTCTAGCTCTTCATTATGATGTTTTGAAGAACTAAAATGTAAGAAACACTAAGTGCACCTACTGTCTCCATCCATGTACCCTAATTGGCTTCTGTGATAAATCTTTGTTATCATTATTGGTGCCTTTGTAAGAGGTATGTGAGGGGCTAGCTGGAATGCAAGATCCAAAGCAATCATTTAGTTGATAAAATTCTATACAAAGCAAATGCTCTCTTAGCAGTACGCCCATTTAACTAAGTAACTGATGGTTATAATTAGCTGTTGGCATTCCCCATAAGTAGTGGCAAACAGGTTACAATTTAAATCTCCAGCCATTGTAATAAGGGTAGATGCTATTCGTAACAGCTCATATACTAACCATCTATCCTGTATGATGTAATTTTAGAGGGAGGGAGAGAAATCTTACAAACTCTTTCACTCACAGTCCACTTTCATTCATTGAAACTTCTAAGACTAAATTTGTCATAGTCTCCATTGCTGCGCCTAAGAGCCCAAAGTGATTTATCCACCCTTGCTCTTCCCTGGCTAAATATTGGCGTTTTCATATCAAAAATCTCAAACCCTTTGTGAGAAAACATCTCAAACCCCCCCTGGAACCCTTGACTGTGGTTCAATACCGCAGGGCGGAGACGCAGTGATTCAGAGGCGGGACCAACCACGTACCAGGAGTTTGCTGTACAAGGGCCAATCAGATAGAAAGAGGGAGGAGAAAAGAAGACGAAGAAACAGACGAGGCAGGTGGAAGAAGATGCTGATATGGAGAAGTACACCATTAAGAAAAGCCCCGACCAGGGAGAAGACGCCGGTGAGGAGGAGAACGCTACAGTCGTAGTGAAGGAAGTCACCCACAGAGACCTCGCCGAGAAAGACGTTGAAGCCGTGGAGAATCCTGACGTCTGGTCTGAGGAATGGTGGTTCCTGGAGGAAGCACAGGATCCGCCGCAACTCTGAAGAGTTGCGGCATCATGCAGTACGTGATATGGGGACAGGGGCGAAAGGCGGGTAATGGGTCTCAACAGTGGGTGTGAACCAGAGCTTCACTCCCCCCCTTTTCTTCTCACTCCACAAGGGCCTAAACTCCCACCAAGGACTCTCATTTGCTTTTGTCCTTATGTGGTATATATATATATATATATATATATATATATATATATATATATATATATATATATATATATATATATATATATATATATATATATATATATATATATATATATATTCAATGAAAAAACCAGAGGTTTCACACATGTTATAGTTAGCTGGACATTTCACTCGTACAAAACCATTGAAATTTCCCCGTTATGGTTAGTTCAGCTAACTATAACTCGCGCGCCCGCAATCCACTGCTGATGACGTCACATATTACATCACTCATGACACGGTCAGTGACATCACTCATGACATCACTGATGACATCTCAAATGACATCACTGATGACATCACTGATGGCATCATCCATTGAGTATGTGTTCTGAACAATTTTAATATGTTTAATATATATAGGGAAAGGCCTGTTGAAGAATGAGTGGGTGTACAAGTGTGTAAATGGATGATTTTCTGTGGTGCGTAACATGATTCTATAAGTGAGTCATTAAATGTATCTTACTACAGACTAGTGACTAAACTGTGTAAATGTCTGTATGTGTCTGTATGTTGGTGTATAAGTGGCTGCATGGTTTTGTGAATAGCTATATGAGTGTCTATATAAGTTATTGATTGCTTGTCTCAGTATCTGTATGGGTTCCTGAGTGTTTGTGTGGGTAGGGTGTGTGTGACTCTATGCATAGATGTGTGAGTGGGTGATTCTATGGGTGCATGGTTTTAAGAGTGCATCTGTGATGGACTGTATGGTTGAGTGAGTGTATGTATGGGTGTGTTAGGGATTGAATGTATATCTCAGTGGTACATTTGTGACTAACTACATATGTGAAAGGCAGTATATGTGCGTATAAGAGTATATAAGTGGGTAGATGTGAGAGTGTGTGATTGTGAAAGTGACTGTATGGATGAGTGTGTGCTTGTATCAATGATTCTATAAGAGTGTAAGAATGTGATACTATTTTTATGAGTAAGTGAACTTGAGTGTGTATAACCGCATAGGTGAGTAAATGGGAGTGTGATTATTTGCATGACTGAGTAGGTGTAAGAGTAGCTCTATGGATACTTGTTAGTGTGTGAGTGTCTATATAAGTGTATAAATGTATATGATAGTTTTGTATGGAGTGATTGTAAGTATGAGTGACTGTACAGGTGAGTGAGTGGAGATGTATGAAGACCTAAGAGTTAATAAGTGGGTATGTAGTTATTGGTATTGCAGTATGTATGGTTTTGAGAATGGAACTCTTCAATTTTGAGTCGGTGTATCAAAGGTTATATTAGGGTGTGAGAAGATGTGGTAATGTATCACATGGATGATGTCATCAGTGATGTCATCAGTGATGTCATTTGAGATGTCATCAGTGATGTCATGAGTGATGTCACTGACCATGTCATGAGTGATGTAATATGTGACGTCATCAGCAGTGGATTGCGGGCGCGCCAGTTATAGTTAGCTGAACTAACTATAATGGGGAAATTTCAATGGTTTTGTACGAGTGAAATGTCCAGCTAACTATAACATGTGTGAAACCTCTGGTTTTTTCATTGCATTTGCAAGGTTTTTAAAATACTAATTCCTAACTATAACGTGTGTGAAACCTATGGTTTTTTCAGTGAATTTGCAAGGTTTTTTAAATGCTAATTCCTAACTATAACGTGTGTGAAACCTATGTTTTTTTAAGTGAATTTGTAAGGTTTTTTAAATCCTTTTTTTTTTCTTTTTCTTTTTCTTTTTTTTTTTTAAACAATATGCTACCTATGTATATAATCATTGATTTACTGTATCCTTCAATATAGAAAGGTTCACCTTTTTTTAAATAAATGGTTAGATATAGTTGAATAACATAGTTAATATCTTCTACAAACCTTTTTTTTTAGGATTTTTTACCGTGCGCGTACGGTAAGCTTACCGTACGCACACGGTATGTTTTATGTACGGTGCGCGTACATAATGTTTATGCTCCGTGTGGGCATGCGTACGCGATTTACGTACGCGTCCGTAATTCGTGTGCGACACGTAAGCGCCTGCTCACTACGCGCACGCGCGCGCACGCGCACGTTACGCGGAACCGCCGTACGTGCGTGCGCGCGTTCCTCTAATGCCCATGCGCGCACGCGCGCGTGCCTCTAATGCGCATGCGCGCGTGCGCGTGTCTCACGTACGCGCATGCGTACTTTTACCGTGCACGTACGGTAAGCGTACGAAGCGCGCACGGTAGGTCATGTGATCCAGAAACAACACTTTTCATTGGTTTAAACTTGTTTCATTTCCAGAAACTTCCAACACCACACCCATTCCCCTCATTACTGCTTGTGACTCCCTAGGAGAAGGAGCTGAATTGTCTTTGGGATACAATGGCAGAGCAGCAGTCCTCTTCTGAGAGTGAGCAGGGCAGCAGCCTCATCAGACAGAGAAGGAGGAAACAGAAGAATTCTTTTGTTTGGGAATATTTTACATTTCCAGAGGGGCAGAAAAAGGTAAATGCTCCATTAGTCACATGCTCACTTTGTGAGCGTGTCTTATCTAGAGGTAATCCAAGGAATAAGTATTCCTTTGGTAATTACACTATGTTTAGACACATTAGGGATGTACATCCCAGGACTTTTGCTCGACATACTGAAGCAAACCCTCCAGTAAGTCACCCGAGCACATCCGCAGAAGCTCAGCCGAGTACATCTTCGGCAGCTCAGCCGAGCACTTCCTCTGCGGTGGGAGCATCACCCTCTTCTGCTCCTCTGGACATCTACCCTCGGTTTCAGAGGGTACATATAAGGTGCAGCACTTGTTACTCTCGTATTGCTATGGGGGAATCTAGTATTCCTATAATAGATAATAAGATTGAGCAGCACAAGTGCGGTCCCTTCTAATATTCCCATTCTTTCTTTCCTCTGTCCCTGTATTAACACAAGGGCTCTTTTAAGAGCCACCCTACCTCACAATTTTTTAAAAATTTATTTTATCAGTTTAAAAAAAATTTTTTACCGTGCGCGCACCCTTTTTTTTTTTTTTTTTTTAATTATTTATTACACCCTTCAATGTACTTAAGGGACCACAAGGGAAATGACAAAAGCAGAGTGAGGAGAAGTGAAAACAAGGGACTACGAAAGTAAATGTGTGATAAATACAGATATTTCAAACTTACCTGACCAACTTAATTTTCATTAAATGTTTTTTTTAAATTGCTAGAAAAAATGATTAATTTTCCTAAAATTTCTCTCTCAATCTGTAACAAAAGAAAAAAAGTATTAATATTTAACAATACATTTTACAATATAGTACACATATTTTCATATTTAAAAAAAGACATGTTTTGCCCTTTTTTTGCTGTTTTCAGAATATATTGAATTTCACTGCAAATTGTGAAACCAATTGCATTCATCACTTAACAGCGGGCAAAAAAATTAACAATCTGAAAGATTGTTTAAAAAAAGCCCTGAATCTCTTCTCAGTAAAACATAGCTTGATAGATGATATTTTTATTATATATATTATATTTCTAACAACAATAACTATTTGCAATAAATAGCGTCTGTAAATCTTGTTGCTTAAGCTCATACACCCAAATAATATCTGTCAAAGAAGTCCACAAGAGAAATTTTTACCTTTCCATGAGGCCAATGGTAATTTTTTAATTCTTTTTTGATGAAATATCCAAAGTTAATCCAATAAAATCGCAAAAAATGATTTGTTCAGATGTTGCAATTTGTATCTAAAATTTTGGTTTTAGAAAACATAAATAGGAATTTGGTAATTCTGCAGGCCTAAACTTACCCAAATTATTCTTCTGGATTTGGAGTACAGACTTGCAGATGATAACCTATCTGAGCATTCGTAGGATCCAATTTCTCGATGCGATAACATCTTTAAACTGAAACTGTATAGCTTTTTACTGACAGTCTTCTCGTGAGAAATCTCTTCCCACATTTCCTTCAATTCCGTTTTCTCAGATTTAGTGATGTAAGATGTGACATACCGAGCAACAGCAATAGAATTGTCAGCTGCATACTGAATATCCATGTTAGCATTCCACATGGATAAAATGACTGGGTTGTAGTCATTTATATATTTTGACTCTTCTTTTCTTCTTAGGTTGTAGGTATTTTTAGGCGATTTTCTTGTAATAGTATGTCGCACAGCTGACATAAAACTGTTGACTCTTCCTTTTGAAAGAACAGGCCATGGAAATCCAAATCGACATTTTGTGTAGAATTTTTCTTTACTCTTGTACTTTCGTCGACAGTATTTTCCCCAGCGATGACTTTGGAAACGTAAAACTTGCTCTTTTAAGTGTTTCTCTTCTGTGCTTTTAGGTATAGCACATGTTGCATATCCTTCGATGAAACTTAAAACTGCATCATCAGAATCTGTTCCAAATTTTGGGGCATCCTTGATCCACAACAGCATATGAATATGAGGAGCACCTCTTGCTTGGTACTCTTTTCTCCAAAAGAAATCCACAACTTCTCCAAGAGGTGGATTTTTTTTATTGCAGATGAAGGACATCATAGCCTCAAATCTATGATTGAAATATCTGCAAACATTAACCGGATCCAATGAGCACTATTTTCCTGCTGTCTTGTATTGGATGTTTTCAATATTTGAATTTGCCACTCGAAGAAAATCCAGAAGATCATTCCAAGCGTACTCAGCACAGCTTAGGGTGAGAAACCATGTAGGAGTTCCTAAATTCCGTAACATACACTTCAATTCTCCATGGCGTCGGTACCAATATTCATTTGTCCCACGCTGACAAGCCATTAGATTAATCAATTGAGATTCCAAATGATCATCTCGCTGTTGCACTTTGTTCATAAAATCCTTTGCAGACACATTACGTAGATGTACTCCAGTTTTCAAAATGTGATTTACTGCATAAGATAGTGCTGACAAGTCACTTTCAAATAAAAGATGGAACAAATAAGGAATACTTTGACGAAATCTGGGATCTTCTGCATATAATCTTGTAGTCCGATACTCAGAAGCAGGAATCTGTACTGGACGTTCATCATATCGTCCATCTTTTCCTGTAGGAAACAGCTGGGGAAAACAACGAGCTTCCAAGCTCTCCTCCCATACACTCACGGGAGTTTCTTGTGCTCTCTTCATCTGAAACAGATCAATAGTGTTTGCCATAACTTCTTTTGAATGAAGAGGATGTATGCTGAAATGTTCATACATTTCTTCTTCTTTTGACTTATTCACTTTTTCAATTTGCCCAGCTGGTATTCCTGAATCTGGTAGTAAAACTTCTCCATCTTCATCCATATAAATTGTTTCATACCATTTATTATTTCTTTTCAAATATAAATTTGTTCTTTGTATTTTTCTTACATCTACCAGCTCCTGCCAAATTTTCTTGTTCTTTGTTGGTATTCCATTAACCAAAATAACTAATGGTTCAGTTTCCAATGTATCTGCATCAATAGTTTCCATATTTTTTTTCAGATCCAATGGCAAATAGACAACTCTTCCTTTTAAACCTCTTTGTAAATCCGAAGAAGGTAATTTGCCTGTTTTGGGCTCCATACGAACTATAGTCTGGAACGGATGGACACATTGTATGAGTATAGACCCACACGTATTTAAATCACTAAGTTCTGCAGGAATTTCAACCAATTCTAAATTATTATGTAAAGCTCTTGCTGGCATTTTATTTTCTTCTAACTTGTTATAACAGTATTTACAAATACGGTGATATTCACCCAAATCAAAACAATTTTCCAGAAATAAATATATAGCAAAATCCAACCACTTAGTATTATTTTCTTTTTCACTTTTTTTATAGAGATCAACATACCTTGTTTGATTTTTATAAGGGCTTCTCCGGCAACAAATACAAGTAATATTTGGTCTTTCATTTGAGATGATAGTAAATTTTGTCATTTGATTTTCAAAATTTTTACTAATAGTAGGTTCTACATTGTCTTCCACATTTTCTTCAATTACTGTGTCGTTATCTGCACTTTCTTGTTCCGGACCAAAGTAACAAAACTGAATTTCATCAGTAACCTTCTCTACATCTGATACAGATCCACGCAACAGAGCCCTATTCAACTCATTTAACTTTAGTGCTGGACTTTTAGCAAAATACAATCTTCTCACAAACTTTCTCATTTCAGTATGATGAACTGCCAGCATCCTAAAATGGTGAAAAACACTTTGGCAAACTTTCCTAGAAAGACAAGCCAGAGAATGTCCTTGCAAACCAGTATTCTCTCTCACTCTACATGGATCTAGTCTTTGAAGCACCTTAATCTTCTGTTTAACACTTTTTGTACTATATTCTCTTAGAAAATCACGTAATTTATCAATAGATTCTTGTCGTACAGTACAAATACTACTACAATTCCAAGTGTACACGGGCTTTAGGACATCTCCCCATAACCTCATCAGCTATCACTTCTTCCTCATTTCTTGGAACCATTTTCTCCTTTTCCATTATACAACCATCTTTCACTTCATAAGCACGACCTCTGGTGTCAACTGCATGCAGCAAACTATTACTTTGAAGATAACTCTCTTCATTAAAAAATGGTTCAGTACGTGAACTATGCATCCATTCTCCTAAAAACACTTTACAAAAGTTATTTCTTTTCACTACTCTTTTCGTTTTGCTTTGTGACTTCATTACATTGACCATTTTATCTAATGTACGGATCCTGTTCAAAATTAAAATGAATAGTTTTCTTTTTAAATCTAAAGCCTTAGCTACAATTGATTCAATATCTTTTTTTCGCTTATAAAATTTCGCTTTCTTCTTATATTCTTTCACATCCTTTAGCAAATTGGACATCACTCTTCTCTGAAACATTTTTCTACGAATGTTTTTAAATGCTGTTTTTCTTTTTAAGTGAATCTTTATTGCTTCTAATTGTACATTAGCATTTTCTAATTTCTCACTTTTGTCCTGTTGTTTTCTACTTGAAACTCTATTTGCAGTGGGGACATTTGTTCTTTTTTTGAAGATATTTTTTTTTAAATCCTTGGTTTGCTTACCAGAAGACTTTTTCTTTTTTCCAACATGAGGATCTTCAACTAATTTGAGTCCTCTATTTGTCTTCAAATATAAATGTTTTTTCTGTTCTTTTCTCTTCTTTGATTTTATAGGCATCTTTAACTTATTTCACTGTTGTTCAGCAATACCTGAAAGAAACTAAAAAAAAAATACCTTTATGTAATTTAAATTTATTACTATATTTTTTTTGTGCTTTTCAAATCTTATAATACTATCTACCCCTTTCCTACAAGTGAAAAACACAATAAAACCAACACGAATTAAAGCTTCCCCTTTCCTACGAATGTAATTCTAAAAGAACCAGAGTACCACGAATTTAATCTCTGACAACAATTCCTGTGTGCACACAGACTCATGGTGTGATTCTAGGCAGAAAACAAAATTTGATTTGCAATTTGAAAGCACACTTACTACTGTGGTAGAGCAAGTGATAATTACTCTAACAGTCTGACACATTTTCATTATTTTTTCAGAAACAGAAAAGAGCACATGCCCAAACTGCTTTTTGAGACAATGTACATGTGCAACCTGAATAACGTACTACACTCTAGCAAAGGAAATGAGCCTTGGTGATGTTCAATGTATTAGCGTTACTCACTGCTATCTGAAACACCACACAGCGCTGAATAGTAAGCATGACTGTACATGAGAAACAGTTTGCTCTCTGCTAAGAGTGTGCTTCTGGAGACTGTCTACTGTCAAGTGCAAAAGAGATCTGCATTGATCCATGCGCAACTGCATAAACATTGGAGACATGTATGTAACACTACATGTGTGGTAAGGGTTAATTGGACTTTTGAACATGTACAAACTACATGACCCATTGCAGGAGTGGAAGGAAAATATACCATGTTGATGTCAAATGTGTTTGCATTGCCCTCTCATTTGTGACATATTAATTTGGGCTCAATGGTAGCCATCACAGTTCAATAAAACAAGCTTCCCCTTTCCTACGAATGCAATTCTGAAAGAACCAGAGTAACATGAATTGAATCTCTGAGAACAATTCCTGTGTGAGCACAGACTCATGGTGGGATTCTAGGCAGGAAATTAAATTTGATTTGCAATTTGAAAGCACACTTACGACTGTGGTAGAGCAAGTTATAATTACTGTAACAGTCTGACACATTTTCATTATATTTTTCAGAAACAGAAAACAGCACATGCCCAAACTGCTTTTTGAGACCATGAACATGTGCAACCTGAATGACATACTACACTCTAGCAAAGGAAATGAGCCTTGGTGAGGTTCAATGTATTAGCGTTACTCACTGTTATCTGAAACACCACACAGCACTAAATAGTAAGCTTGACTGTACATGAGAAACAGCTTGCTCTCTGCTAAGAGTGTGCTTCTGGAGACTGTCTAATGTCAAGTGCAAAAGAGATCTGCATTGATCCTTGCGCAACTGCATAAACATTGGAGACATGTATGTAACACTACATGTGTGGTAAGGGTTAATTGGACTTTTGAACATGTACAAACTACATGACCCATTGCAGGAGTGGAAGGAAAATCTACCATGTTGATGCCAAATGTGTTTGCATAGCCCTCTCATTTGTGACATATTAATTTGGGCTCAATGCTAGCCATCACAGTTCAATAAAACAAGCTGCCCCTTTCCTACAAATGCAATTCTGAAAGAACCAGAGTAACACAAATTGAATCTCTGAGAACAATTCCTGTGTGCGCACAGACTCATGGTGTGATTCTAGGCAGAAAACGAAATTTGATTTGCAATTTGAAAGCACACTTACGACTGTGGTAGAGCAAGTGATAATTACTGTAACAGTCTGACACATTTTCATTATATTTTTCAGAAACAGAAAACAGCACATGCCCAAACTGCTTTTTGAGACCATGAACATGTGCAACCTGAATGACATACTACACTCTAGCAAAGGAAATGAGCCTTGGTGAGGTTCAATGTATTAGCGTTACTCACTGCTATCTGAAACACCACACAGCACTAAATAGTAAGCTTGACTGTACATGAGAAACAGCTTGCTCTCTGCTAAGAGTGTGCTTTTGGAGACTGTCTACTGTCAAGTGCAAAAGAGATCTGCATTGATCCGTGCGCAACTGCATAAACATTGGAGACATGTATGTAACACTAGATGTGTGGTAACGGTTAATTGGACTTTTGAACATGTACAAACTACATGACCCATTGCAGAAGTGGAAGGAAAATCTACCATGTTGATGTCAAATGTGTTTGCATTGCCCTCTCATTTCTGACATATTAATTTGGGCTCAATGGTAGCCATCACAGTTCAATAAAACAAGCTTCCCCTTTCCTACGAATGCAATTCTGAAAGAACCAGAGTAACACGCATTGAATCTCTGAGAACAATTCCTGTGTGCACACAGACTCATGGTGTGATTCTAGGCAGAAAACGAAATTTGATTTGCAATTTGAAAGCACACTTACGACTGTGGTAGAGCAAGTGATAATTACTGTAACAGTCTGACACATTTTCATTTTATTTTTCAGAAACAGAAAATAGCACATGCCCAAACAGCTTTTTTATGCTGAATACAAACCATCACAGTTCCAAAAAACAAGCTGCCCATTTCCTGCGAGTGCAAGGCTAACAGAGCAAGAGCAACACAAATTAAATCTCTGATAACAATTCCTGTGTGCACACTGTCTCATGGTGTGATTCTAGGCAGAAAACAGTATTCCTGGGTGATACCAGTACACCTTAATTTATGGTGAAGACATACTCCATAATATCTAACATGTTCAAGGCACTTAAATATCTTCCTTAACATAAAATGTAAAACACAACTTTTAAAGTGGTAGGAAAATGTGTTTGCATTTGCCTCTCATTTGTGAGAAAGTGATTTCTACTGAATGCTAACCATCACACTTTAAGAAAACAAACTGCCCCTTTCCTGTGAGTGCAAGGCTAACAGAGCAAGAGCAACACAAATTAAATCTCTGATAACAATTCCTGTGTGCACACAGACTCATGGTGTGATTCTAGGCAGAAAACATTATTCCTGGGTGATACCAGTACACCTTAACTTATGGTGAAGACATGCTCAATAATATCTCACAACTTCAAGACAGTTAAATATCTCCCAAAACACAAAATGTGAAAAACAACTTTAAAAGAAGAATCACATTTCTATTATTTATATCAAAATACACCACATACATTCCCTCTCAAATTCATAACTCACCTTTAAAAGTAGTTAGTTCAGAAAGAAATGTGGCACTCAAACAGCAGATTATCAGAGCCAGAATCTCTGAGCTGTACACCTCTCTCCTCTCACCAGAACCAGTTAATGGCAATGTTTCCCTCTCTTTTTCCACACATATACATGTTAACTCCAAATCACAGTGCTTCCCACAATTTTTTCAAATGGAAACACACATTTCTATTGGTTGCAAATTTCAACCCTTTCCAAATGATCCCTACCCCCAACATGACTTATGCCTGCTACCATAGCAACAGGTCATGGAACACTGGTGTGAGCAGAGAGGTCAGAAGTTCAGCACACAATGTTTCTAATCCAAAGAGCAAGATTGCTTGACTTTTCAAACCTAACAGCAAATCCAAAGTAATGTTCTGTGGGTACACATTTTTCTGATCCAATACATGCTTGTAAAAATCTAAACATACAGCCTAGTTTTAACTGTAAAATGGTTTGAATCAGCCAATCAGTTCTTTTAAAAAAAAAACAAAAAGTATGTAAGCCTCCATTTTACAACTATCTTTCTTTTCATATTGCCATTCTACTGAAAGACACCTTCTGAGTGCATCCAGATCTCCTTGAAAGATGGTCACAGTGTGGATTGTAGGTCACTGCTATGTCTTCTGGAGTGAAAAGTTTGTAGAAAAAAGAGGTATTGTGAAAGACCTTGCTTTGCCAAATGTAGACATTAAATGGATTGGTCAGAGAGGGTTAAAGTGGCACCAATTAATGCCTTTGGTGAAAACCTTTCTACATCTCCCACAGCCTAACCTTATTATTGTGCACTGTGGTGGAAATGACCTAGGCACTTTAACTGGGGTAGGTCTGGAAATGCTTATTAAGGACACCTTTGTGCAATTGATGTCACTTTTTCCACAAACTGCCTTTGTATATTCTAATATATGCCAAAGGCAAAAGCGGAACTGGTCCAACCAATTTTGTCCGCAGATTGACAAAGCAAGAAGGCACGTCAATAAGTCAGTTTCTGCTTTCCTCAGAGACTATGGTATGGGTTCTATATACCACAACAACTTGCGTTACAACATACAAGACATTTATAGAGGTGACGGTGTACATTTCAATGATGAAGGGAACAGAGTCTTCCTCTTGAACTTTAGACTCTGCATCGGTACTTACTTATAGGTACAAAAAAACACTCCATGAAAACAACGGCTCTTTTTAGAGCCAACCAACATCCAAACATTTCATTTTGATTTTTAATTCTATTTTTTTTTTTTTTAAATTCCGCCGTACGCTTACCGTACGCGCACGGTACGCGTACCCCGTGATTTAGAAAAGAAAAAAAAAATCTTTTTCACACTTCTGGGTCCTTCTTGGACCCCCTGACAAAGGCTAGGGGGTCTGCAACTCTCTACCTTGCCCCCTTTTCACGTTCTCCACCCTTGTTTTTTAGTGTGAGACACACAAAATGGCGGCCGACACTTCCTGATTTCGACCGACTGGAATGTTTACTGTCATGTAACCACCAATCAGAATTACGCTCGCGCACGGCAGCGTGCGCGTACGGTATGCTTACCGTACGCGCACGGTGCGCGCTTATAGATATATATGTACTTTTAACTGAAATATTCTCAGGAACTACTAAACAGATTGACCCCAGATATTCAAAAGGCACATCCCTGACCTGAGGACTACCTCTTTCCCAAATTTCAAATAATTCTGTTCAGCCGTTCGGGCTGTACCTTGGACTAAAGGTCCCTATGGAAAAATGCATGGGGAAAACGCGTTTTGGGACCCCCTTTTTTCTCGGCCCCCGCTTGACTAATCACCCCGAGACTTTCAGGGTAGGAGCGGAGCAGAGCGCCCCACCTATTTTGAAAACTTCGCGAGGATTCGTCAACCGGGGCCAAAGTTATTCAAAATAGAATTTTTCAGATTTCCTATGGAAACACGGTCCTAACTATAACTATCTACTGGCGACCGCCAGTAGATAATATATGTATATATATATATATATATATATATCTATATATATATATTATCTACTGGCGGTCGCCAGTAGATAGTTATAGTTAGGACCATGTTTCCATAGGAAATCTCAAAATTCTATTTTGAATAACTTTGGCGCCGGTTGACGAATCCTCGCGAAATTTTCAAAACTAATGGGGCGCTCCGTTCAGCTCCTACCCTGAAAGTCTCGGGGTGAATCGTCAAGCGGGGGATGAGAAAAAAGGGGGGTCCCAAAACGCGTTTTCCCCATGCATTTTCCCATAGGACCTTTAGACACAGCTACAGCCCGAACGGCTGAACAGAATTACTTGAAATTTGGCAGAGAGGAAGCCATAAGGTCAAGGAAGTGCCTTTTGCAGGTCTGGTGTAAATCTGTTCAGTATTTCCTGAGAAAATAGCATTTAAAAGCATATCAATATCTATACGCGCGTACCGTGCGCGCACTGAGCAAGCCCTGTGCGCGCACCTAGCCGTGCGCGAGCATCATTCTGATTGGTTGTTAGATGTCAGTAAACATTCGAATCGGTCGAAATCAGGAAGTGTCGGCCGCCATTTTGTCTGTCGCACTAAAAAGGAAAGGTGGAGACCGTGAAGAGGGGGCAGGGTAGGGAGTTGTAGACCCCCTAGTCATTGTCAGGGGGGCACAGTAGGACCACGAAGGGAAAAAAAAATATTTAAATTTTTTAAAAAACATCGCGAGGTGCGCGCACTCCAAGCGTACCCGAAAAAACCTAAAAAACATCACGAGGTGCGCGCACCCAGCACGCACCCGAAAAAAAACATTATAAAAAAAAAGTAATAAAAATCACTTTTAAGTGTTTCGATATTAGGTGGCTCTAAAAAGAGCCCTTGTGTTCATTGAGTGTTTTACGGTACCTACAAGTAAGTACCGATGCAGAGTCTACAGTTCAAGAGGAAGACTCTGTTTCCTTCATCATTGAAATGTACACCATCTCCTCTATAAATGTCTTGCATGTTGTAACGCAAGTTGTTGTGGTATATAGAACCCATACCATAGTCTCTGAGGAAAGCAGAAACAGACTTATTGACATGCTTTCTTGCTTTGTCAATCTGTGGACAAAATTGGTTGGACCAGTTCCACTTTTGCCTTTGGCGTATGTTAGAATATACAAAGGCAGATTGAGGAAAAAGCGACATCAATTGCACAAAGGTGTCCTTAATAAGCATTTCCAGACCTACCCCAGTTAAAGTGCCTAGGTCATTTCCACCACAGTGCACAATAATAAGGTTAGGCTGTGGGAGATGTAGAAAGGTTTTCACCAAAGGCATTAATTGGTGCCACTTTAACCCTCTCTGACCAATCCATTTAATGTCTACATTTGGCAAAGCAAGGTCTCTCACCATACCTCTTTTTTCTGCAAATTTTTCACTCCAGAAGACATAGCTATGACCTACAATCCACACTGTGAACATGTTTCAAGGAGATCTGGATGCACTCAGAAGGTGTCTTTCAGTAGAATGGCAATAGGAAAAGAAACACAGTTGGAAAATGGAGGCATACATACTTTATTTTGATAAAAAGAACTCATTGGCTGATTTAAACCATTTTACAGTTAAAACTAGGCTGTATGTTTAAATTTTTAAAAGCATGTTTTGGATTGGTACAGAAAAATGTGTTCCCAATGAACATTACTTTGGATTTGCTGTTAGGTTTGAATAGTCAAGCACTCTTGCTGTTTTGATTTGAAACAATGTCTGCTGAACTTCTGACCTCTGTGCTCACACCAGTGTTCCATGAGCTGTTGCTATGGTAGCAGGCAGAAGTCATGTTGGGGGAAGGGATGATTTGCAAAGGGATTGAAAGTTGCAACCAATAGAAATGTGTGATTCCATTTGAAAAACTGTGGGAAGGACTGCGATTTTACATTAACATGTATATGTGGGAAAAAAGAGAGGGAAAAATTGCCATTTACTGGTTCTGCAGAGAGGAGAGAGGTGTAGAGCTCTGAGATTCTGGCTCTGATAATCTGCTGTTTGAGTCCCACATTTCTTTCTCAGCTAATTAATTTTAAAGGTGAGTTATGAGTTTGAGAGGGGAAGTATGTGGTGTGTTTTGATATAAATAATAGAATTCTCATTCTTGTTTTTGAGTTGTGTTTTACATTTTGTGATTTAGGAGAAATTTAACTGTCTAGAACTAGTAAGATATTATGGAGTATGTCTTCACTGTAAGTTAAGGTGTAGTGGTATTAGTGAGGAATATTGTTTTGTGACTAGAATTACATCATGAGTCTGTCTGCACACAGGATTTTTTTACAGAGATTTAATTTGTGTTGCTTTTGTTCTGTTAGCCTTGCACTCGCAGAAAAGGGGTAGTTTGTTATGTTAAAGTGTGATGGTTAGCATTCAGCAGAAATCATTTACTGATCAGTGAGAGGTGAATGCAAACACATTTGAAAATAGTATGGTACATTTTCCTACCAGTTTAAAAGTTGTGTTTAACATTTTATGTAAAGGAAGATATTTAAGTGGCTTGAACATGTTATATATTATGGAGTAGGACTTCATTATAAGTTAATGTGTACTGGTATCACTCAGGAATACTGTTTTCTACCTAGAATCATACCATGAGACAGTGAGCACATAGGAAATGTAAAGAGAGTTTTCATTCCGGTTGGTCTTGCTCTATTACCCTTGCACTCGCAGGAAAGGGGCAGCTTGTTTTTTTGTAAAACTCTAGTCTAATCAGTCACCCTGTAACACATGGTCATGGTCTCAAGGAGCGGTTAGGACATGTGCTCCTTTCTGCCTGTCTAAACTAGAAGGAACATGTGTCAGTCTGTTACAGTAATTATCACTTGCTCTACCCCAGTAGTAAATGTGCTTTCAAATTGCCAAAGGAAATATTGCTTTCTGCCTAGAATGAGAGCATGAGTCTTTGTGCATACAGGAATTGTTGTTAGCTTTTAATTTGTGTTGCTGTTGATCAGAAAAACTTGCACATTCAGGAAAGGCTCAGCTTGTTTTCTTCAAATGTGTTGGTTAGCAATCAGCAGAAAGCAGTATCTCAAAAATGTGATGCAAATGCAAACACGTTTGAAAATAGCATGGTAGATTATTCATCAATTCTTGCAATGGCTGAGGTGGTTCCTACATGTTGAAAATTCCAATTAACCCTTACCACACTTGTACTCTTACACACATGTCTGTACTCTTCATGCAGTTGTGGGAGACTCCATGCAGATGTCTCTTGCAGCTGACAATACACAGTCTCCAGAAACACACTCTTTGCACATATGCAGCAGCTTCTGCTACACTCCCATGTGTATTAGTCAGCTCTGTGTGCTGTTTCAGATAGCAGTGTGTAACGCAAACAAATTCAAAATCACCAAGGCTCATTTCCTTTGCTCTAGTCTAATCAGTCACCCTGTAACACATGGTCATGGTCTCAAGGAGCTGTTAGGACATGTGCTCCTTTCTGCCTGTCTAAACTAGAAGGAACATGTGTCAGTCTGTTACAGTAATTATCACTTGCTCTACCCCAGTAGTAAATGTGCTTTCAAATTGCCAAAGGAAATATTGCTTTCTGCCTAGAATGAGAGCATGAGTCTTTGTGCATACAGGAATTGTTGTTAGCGTTTTAATTTGTGTTGCTGTTGATCAGAAAAACTTGTACATTCAGGAAAGGCTCAGCTTGTTTTCTTCCAATGTGTTGGTTAGCAATCAGCAGAAAGCAGTATCTCAAAAATGTGATGCAAATGCAAACACGTTTGAAAATAGCATGGTAGATTATTCATCAATTCTTGCAATGGCTGAGGTGGTTCCTACATGTTGAAAATTCCAATTAACCCTTACCACACATGTACTCTTACACACATATCTGTACTCTTCATGCAGTTGTGGGAGTCTCCATGCAGAAGTCTGTTGCAGCTGACAAAACACAGTCTACAGAAACACACTCTTTGCACACATGCAGCAGCTTCTGCTACACTCCCATGTGTATTAGTCAGCTCTGTGTGCTGTTTCAGATAGCAGTGTGTAACGCAAACAGATTCAAATTCACCAAGGCTCATTTCCTTTGCTCTAGTCTAATCAGTCACCCTGTAACACATGGTCATGGTCTCAAGGAGCTGTTAGGACATGTGCACCTTTCTGCCTGTCTAAACTAGAAGGAACATGTGTCAGTCTGTTACAGTAATTATCACTTGCTCTACCCCAGTAGTAAATGTGCTTTCAAATTGCCAAAGGAAATATCGCTTTCTGTCTAGAATGAGAGCATGAGTCTGTGTGCATACAGGAATTGTTGTTAGCATTTTAATTTGTGTTGCTGTTGATCAGAAAAACTTGCACATTCAGGAAAGGCTCAGCTTGTTTTCTTCCAATGTGTTGGTTAGCAATCAGCAGAAAGCAGTATCTCAAAAATGTGATGCAAATGCAAACACGTTTGAAAATAGCATGGTACATTATTCATGAATTCTTGCAATGGCTGAGGTGGTTCCTACATGTTGAAAACTCCAATTAACCCTTACCACACATGTACTCTTACACACATGTCTGTACTCTTCATGCAGTTGTGGGAGACTCCATGCAGATGTCTCTTGCAGCTGACAATACACAGTCTCCAGAAACACACTCTTTGCACACACGCAGCAGCTTCTGCTACACTCCCATGTGTATTAGTCAGCTCTGTGTGCTGTTTCAGATAGCAGTGTGTAACGCAAACAGATTCAAAATCACCAAGGCTCATTTCCTTTGCTCTAGTCTAATCAGTCACCCTGTAACACATGGTCATGGTCTCAAGGAGCTGTTAGGACATGTGCTCCTTTCTGCCTGTCTAAACTAGAAGGAACATGTGTCAGTCTATTACAGTAATTATCACTTACTCTACCCCAGTAGTAAATGTGCTTTCAAATTGCCAAAGGAAATATCGCTTTCTGTCTAGAATGAGAGCATGAGTCTGTGTGCATACAGGAATTGTTGTTAGCATTTTAATTTGTGTTGCTGTTGTTCTGTAAAACTTGCACATTCAGGAAAGGCTCAGCTTGGTTTCTTCCAATGTGTTGGTTAGCAATCAGCAGAAAGCAGTATCTCACAAATGTGATGCAAATGCAAACACGTTTGAAAATAGCATGGTAGATTATTCATGAATTCTTGCAATGGCTGAGGTGGTTCCTACATGTTGAAAACTCCAATTAACCCTTACCACACATGTACTCTTACACACATGTCTGTACTCTTCATGCAGTTGTGTGAGACTCCATGCAGATGTCTCTTGCAGCTGACAATACACAGTCTCCAGAAACACACTCTTTGCACACACGCAGCAGCTTCTGCTACACTCCCATGTGTATTAGTCAGCTCTGTGTGCTGTTTCAGATAGCAGTGTGTAACGCAAACAAATTCAAAATCACCAAGGCTCATTTCCTTTGCTCCAGTCTAATCAGTCACCCTGTAACACATGGTCATGGTCTCAAGGAGCTGTTAGGACATGTGCACCTTTCTGCCTGTCTAAACTAGAAGGAACATGTGTCAGTCTGTTACAGTAATTATCACTTGCTCTACCCCAGTAGTAAATGTGCTTTCAAATTGCCAAAGGAAATATTGCTTTCTGCCTAGAATGAGAGCATGAGTCTTTGTGCATACAGGAATTGTTGTTAGCGTTTTAATTTGTGTTGCTGTTGATCAGAAAAACTTGTACATTCAGGAAAGGCTCAGCTTGTTTTCTTCCAATGTGTTGGTTAGCAATCAGCAGAAAGCAGTATCTCAAAAATGTGATGCAAATGCAAACACGTTTGAAAATAGCATGGTAGATTATTCATCAATTCTTGCAATGGCTGAGGTGGTTCCTACATGTTGAAAATTCCAATTAACCCTTACCACACATGTACTCTTACACACATATCTGTACTCTTCATGCAGTTGTGGGAGTCTCCATGCAGAAGTCTGTTGCAGCTGACAAAACACAGTCTACAGAAACACACTCTTTGCACACATGCAGCAGCTTCTGCTACACTCCCATGTGTATTAGTCAGCTCTGTGTGCTGTTTCAGATAGCAGTGTGTAACGCAAACAGATTCAAATTCACCAAGGCTCATTTCCTTTGCTCTAGTCTAATCAGTCACCCTGTAACACATGGTCATGGTCTCAAGGAGCTGTTAGGACATGTGCACCTTTCTGCCTGTCTAAACTAGAAGGAACATGTGTCAGTCTGTTACAGTAATTATCACTTGCTCTACCCCAGTAGTAAATGTGCTTTCAAATTGCCAAAGGAAATATCGCTTTCTGTCTAGAATGAGAGCATGAGTCTGTGTGCATACAGGAATTGTTGTTAGCATTTTAATTTGTGTTGCTGTTGATCAGAAAAACTTGCACATTCAGGAAAGGCTCAGCTTGTTTTCTTCCAATGTGTTGGTTAGCAATCAGCAGAAAGCAGTATCTCAAAAATGTGATGCAAATGCAAACACGTTTGAAAATAGCATGGTACATTATTCATGAATTCTTGCAATGGCTGAGGTGGTTCCTACATGTTGAAAACTCCAATTAACCCTTACCACACATGTACTCTTACACACATGTCTGTACTCTTCATGCAGTTGTGGGAGACTCCATGCAGATGTCTCTTGCAGCTGACAATACACAGTCTCCAGAAACACACTCTTTGCACACACGCAGCAGCTTCTGCTACACTCCCATGTGTATTAGTCAGCTCTGTGTGCTGTTTCAGATAGCAGTGTGTAACGCAAACAGATTCAAAATCACCAAGGCTCATTTCCTTTGCTCTAGTCTAATCAGTCACCCTGTAACACATGGTCATGGTCTCAAGGAGCTGTTAGGACATGTGCTCCTTTCTGCCTGTCTAAACTAGAAGGAACATGTGTCAGTCTATTACAGTAATTATCACTTACTCTACCCCAGTAGTAAATGTGCTTTCAAATTGCCAAAGGAAATATCGCTTTCTGTCTAGAATGAGAGCATGAGTCTGTGTGCATACAGGAATTGTTGTTAGCATTTTAATTTGTGTTGCTGTTGTTCTGTAAAACTTGCACATTCAGGAAAGGCTCAGCTTGGTTTCTTCCAATGTCTTGGTTAGCAATCAGCAGAAAGCAGTATCTCACAAATGTGATGCAAATGCAAACACGTTTGAAAATAGCATGGTAGATTATTCATGAATTCTTGCAATGGCTGAGGTGGTTCCTACATGTTGAAAACTCCAATTAACCCTTACCACACATGTACTCTTACACACATGTCTGTACTCTTCATGCAGTTGTGTGAGACTCCATGCAGATGTCTCTTGCAGCTGACAATACACAGTCTCCAGAAACACACTCTTTGCACACACGCAGCAGCTTCTGCTACACTCCCATGTGTATTAGTCAGCTCTGTGTGCTGTTTCAGATAGCAGTGTGTAACGCAAACAGATTCAAAATCACCAAGGCTCATTTCCTTTGCTCCAGTCTAATCAGTCACCCTGTAACACATGGTCATGGTCTCAAGGAGCTGTTAGGACATGTGCACCTTTCTGCCTGTCTAAACTAGAAGGAACATGTGTCAGTCTGTTACAGTAATTATCACTTGCTCTACCCCTGTAGTAAATGTGCTTTCAAATTGCCAAAGGAAATATCGCTTTCTGCCTAGAATTAGACCATGAGTCTGTGTGGACACAGGAATTGTTGTCAGAGATTTAATTCATGTTTCTTCTATTTTGTAAGAGTTTGACTCGTAGCAAAGGATCAGCTCATGTGATAGGATTTGAAAAGTTTTTTTTTTAAATTGTAATGAATTTAAATTACATAAAGGTATTTTTTTTCGAGTTTTTTGCAGGTATTGGTGAGCAACAGTGAAAAAATATAAAGTAGCCTATAAAGTCAAGAAAAACAAAAGAAAAGAAACAACAACTATATTTGAAGACGACTGATAAAAAGAAATAAGAGGCGAAGCACGTGTTGGAAAACAGAAAAAGTCTTCTGGTAAGCAAACTAAAGATTTTTTAAAAAATATCTTCCAAAAAAAAAAGAAAATGATCGGAAGATACATTCAAACAGTGTTTCAAGTACAAAACAACAACAGAGTCGACAGCAAAAACAAAATGCTAATATAGACTCAGAAGTTAGGAAGAGTGACTTAACACGGAAAATAGATTTTAAAAACATTCATCGAAAAATGTTTCAGTGAAGAGTGATGTTAAATTTGCTGAAGGATATGAAAAAATATAAGAAAAAAACAAAATTTTATAAGAAAAAGAAATTAATTGAAAATATTGTTACCAAAGCATTAGAAATAAAAAAAAAACTATTCATTTTAATTTTGAACAGGATGCGTAGATTAGATAAATTAGTCAATGCAATGAAGTCACAAAGCAAAAGGAAAAGAGAAGTCAAAAAAAAAACTTTTGTAAAGTGTTCTTAGGAGAATGGAAGCATAGTTCAAGTACTGAACCATTTTTTAATGAAGAGAGTTATCTTCAAAGTAATAGTTTTTTGCATGCAGTTGACACCAATGGTAGAGCATATGAAGTTAAGGATGGGTGTGTAATGGAAAAGGAGAAAATGGTTCCAGGAAATGAGGAACAAGTGATGGCTGATGAGGTTATGGGAAGACGTCCTAAAGCCCCAGTGTACACTTAGAATTGTAGTAGTATTTGTACTGTGCGTCAGGAATCTATTGATAAATTACGTGACTTTCTAAGAGAATATAGTAAAAAGAGTGTTAAACAGAAGATTAAGGTGCTTCAAAGACTAGATCCATGCAGAGTGAGAGAGAATACTGGTTTGCAAGGACATTCTCTGGCTTGTCTATCTCGGAAAGTGTGTCAAAGTGTTTTTCACCATTTTAGGATGCTGGCAGTTCATCATACTGAAATGAGAAAGTTTGTGAGAACATTGTATTTTGCTAAAAGTCCAGCACTAAAGTTAAATGAGTTGAATAATGCTCTGTTCCGTGGATCTGTATCAGATGTAGTGAAGGTTACTGATGAAATTCAGTTTTGTTACTTTGGTCCAGAACAAGAAAGTGCAGAAAATGATACAGTTATTGATGAAAATGTGGAAGAGAATGTAGAACTCACTGTTAGTAAAAAGTTTGATGATGAAATGACAAAATTTGCTATCATCTCTAATGAAAGACCAAATATTACTTGTATATGTTGCCGGAGAAGCCATTACAAAAATCAAACAAGGAATGTTGATCTGTATAAAAAAAGTGAAAATGAAGATAATTATAAGTGGAAAGATTTTGCAATATATATATTTCTGGAAAATTGTTTTGATTTGGGTGAAGATCAGCGTATTTGTAAATACTGTTATAACAAGTTAGAAGAAAATAGAATGCCAGCTAGAGCTGTACATAATAATTTAGAATTGGTTGATATTCCTCCAGAACTTTCTGATTTAAATACGTATGAGTCTATACTCATTCAATGTGTCCATCCGTTTCAGACCATAGTGCGTATGGAGCCAAAAACTGGTAAATTACCTCCTTCGGATTTACAGAGAGGTTTAAAAAGAAGAGTTGTCTATTTGCCATTGGATTTGAAAAAAAATATGGAAACAATTGATGCAGATAGATTGGAAACTGAACCATTATTCATTCTGGTTAATGGAGTACCGACAAAGAATAAGAAAATTTGGCAGGAGCCGGTGGATGTACGAAAAGTACAAAGAGCAAATTTGTATTTGAAAAAAAATAATAAATGGTATGAAGCCATTTATATGGATGAAGAAGAAATACTAGAAGACACAGGAATACCAACTGGGCAACTTGAAAAAGTGGATAAGTCAAAAGAAGAAGAAATTTATGAACATTTCAGCATACATCCTCTACATTCTAAAGAAGTTATGGAAACGCTATTGATCTGTTTCAGATGAAGAAAGCACAAGGAACTCCCGTGAGTGTATGGGAAGAGAGCTTGGAAGCTCGTTGTTTTCCCCAGCTGTTTCCTACAGGAGAAGGAGGACGATATGATGAACGTCCAGTACAGATTCCTGCTTCTGAGTATCGGACTACAAGACTATATGCTGAAGATCCGAGATTTCGTCAAAGTATTCCTTATTTGTTCCATCTTTTATTTGAAAGTGACTTGTCAGCACTATCTTATGCAGTAAATCACATTTTGAAAACTGGAGTACATCTATGTAATGTGACTGCAAAGGATTTTATGAACAAAGTGCAACAGCGAGATGATCATTTGGAATCTCAATTGATCAATTTGGAATCTCAATTGATCAATTTGATGGCTCGTCAGCGTGGGACGAATGAATATTGGTACCGACGCCATGGAGAATTGAAATGTATGTTACGGAATTTAGGAACTCCTACATGGTTCCTTACCCTAAGCTGTACTGAGTACGCTTGGGATGATCTTCTGGATTTTCTTCGAGAGGCAAATTCAAATATTGAAAACATCCAATACAAGACAGCAGGAGAATTGTGCTCATTGGATCCGGTTAATGTTTGCAGATATTTCAATCATAGATTTGAGGCTATGATGTCCTTCATCTGCAATAAAAAAATCCACCTCTTGGAGAAGTTGTGGATTTCTTTTGGAGAAAAGAGTACCAAGCCAGAGGTGCTCCTCATATTCATATGCTGTTGTGGATCAAGGATGCTCCAAAATTTGGAACAGATTCTGATGATGCAGTTTTAAGTTTCATCGAAGGATATGCAACATGTGCTATACCTAAAAGCACAGAAGAGAAAATTTAAAAGAGCAAGTTTTACGATTCCAAAGTCATCGGTGTGGAAAATACTGTCGACGGAAGTACAAGAGTAAAGATAAATTCTACACAAAATGTCGATTTGGATTTCCACGACCTGTTCTTTCAAAAGGAAGAGTAAAACGTTTTATGTCAGCTGTGCGACATACCATTACAAGAAAATCGCCTAAGAATACCTACAACCTAAGAAGAAAAGAAGAGTCAAAATATATAAATGACTACCACCCAGTCATTTTATCCATGTGGAATGCTAACATGGATATACAGTATGTGGCTGACAATTCTATTGCTGTTGCTCGCTATGTCACATCTTACATCACTAAATCTGAGAAAACGGAATTGAAGGAAATGTGGGAAGAGATTTCTCACGAGAAGACTGTCAGTAAGAAGCTATACAGTTTCAGTTTAAAGATGTTATCGCATCGAGAAATTGGATCCTACGAATGCTCAGATAGGTTATCATCTGCAAGTCTGTACTCGAAATCCAGAAGAATAATTTGGGCAAGTTTAGGCCTTGCAGGAATGCGAAATCGGGTTCTGAAATCTATTCGAGAAATTGAATATTTAGCAGAGTTCGAACCAGAAAGTACAGACATTTTAAGAACAAACATGTTGGACACATATTACCCACAAAGAAGTCATCACCTTGAGAACATGTGTCTCTATGAAGTGCTGCAGAACTTTATTTTTAAACGTAATGTCACAGAAGATATCAACAATGGAAAATATAAAGTCATTGGTGAGGAAGGATGTTTGGTGAAGCAAACAAAAGGAAGTTTGATAAATCACCGGAAGCTGAGTTGCGACACTCCTGACAAAAAGGAATTTTACTACTTGGCACTTTTGCAGCTGTTTAAACCATGGCGTACAGAGGAGGAACTACTTGGAGAATTTCAGAGCTATGAAGATTCCTTCAATGCTAACAAAGACAACGTTGAATGCAGTACTTTCACAACTTATGTTCAAATGTTAAATGAAGAAATTGAACAAGAAGCAACAATTGCAGCTGAAGTAGCTAGAGACAGTTCTCAAGACAGTCAAAGTTCTGGGACATTGAGTCAAGATCCTCTAGGACAACCGATCATCGAAAATGAAGCAGCAATAGCTATGAACGAAGTGGAAACAGCTATGAATCAAGCTCAGGAAGATTTAGTAGACTTAACATATTTGGAGGAGCAACTGAATGAAGAACAAAAACAAATTCAGAAGTCAGACAAAAAATTGATCACGGATTACTACATGAAAATAAAGAGTGCTCATGCACATCTTTTGAACCAATGAGAATGTATGTAAGTGGACAAGCAGGAACTGGAAAAAGTTTCTTAATTAATGTAATTAGAAGCTACCTACAGAAGAAAATGGATTCCATTTTGTCTTGTGTTGTTACTGCTCCAACTGGGTTAGCAGCGTATAACATCAAAGGAGTTACCTTACATCGTTTGCTAATGTTACCAGTAGAGCATGAGAACAAAATACAGTACCACAAACTAGCAGGAGAAGCATGCTTGGAAGTTTCAAGAGTATTGAAGAAAATGAAAGTACTCATTATTGATGAGGTAAGCATGGTATCAAACTTAATGCTTGCCTTTGTGCATTTAAGAATGCAGCAAATTCTGAAGATACACTTTGACGTCCTATTTGGAGGAAAACATGTCATAGTTTTTGGAGATCTTTTGCAACTTACTCCAGTTAAAGGACAACCGGTATTCCATACACTTACACATGAAGACAAAAAAAAAACAATAGGAAGTATAGGCAATGTAAATTTTTGGACATATTTTGAGTATAAGGAACTCATTACCAATATGAGGCAAGCCAATGATGAGGACTATGCAAGTATTCTGAAAGATATAAGAATTGGACTACTCACAGAACATGGCAGAAAAGCATTACAGAGTCGATTGCTGAGTAATTTGTTTCCAACAGAACAAATAGTTCCAGAGAAAATATACAAGAAAATTGCAGAAAAAAATACTGTAACCTGCTTAATGCCAACACTACATGAATGTTCTGTATTCAATCAAGAACTTTTGAAATTGGAAAATGAAGAGATTATAAAACTGGAAGCTGTGGATAAAATACAACATGAACGAATAACTGTTATATTGACAGGCAAATTGGGTACTAAATTGGATTCTCTGGAGAAAAACATTTCTAAAACAGCAGGTTTGGAAAAGAATCTTTATGTGTGTATGAACTGTAGAGTAATTTTAAGACGGAATTTGGATGTAGAGAAAGGTTTAGTGAATGGAGCTATGGGAAGAGTTGTGGGTTTTATTAATTACCAGAAAAAAGTTGGAATTGAATGTTTAAAAATAAAATTTGATCAGATACAAGAGGTTAAAGACATTTGTCGTTGTTCAGTTCGTTTCTTGCTTGTGAAAGACTTATATGTGCGTAGGAAGCAGTTTCCGTTTTCTCTAGCATATGCTGTAACTATTCACAAGTCTCAAGGATTAACTGTTGATAGTGCTTTTGTAAACATTGGATCTAGTGTGTTTAAAGAAGGTATGGCATATGTTGCTTTATCACGCGTGAAAAAATTATCTGGTTTATTCATGATAGACTTTGATGACTCAAAAGTAAGTGCTGATGCAAACTGTGTAAAGGAGTATAATAGATTAAGAAGAAGCTATGCTCCTCATTTAGGTCAGTATCCTGTGTTTGAAAAACGTGTTGTTTGTCGGAAAAGGAGATTTGAGGATATCTGTAATGAGGGTGTACAGAAGAGAAAACAAAAAAATAGTGATGTGACTGCAAGCAAAAAGAAAAAGGAGAATGCTGAAGAGGTTGTTGGTTGTCATTTTGAAAATAGCTCTGGTGTCAACTGCTACGCAAATGTAGTGCTGAATGTTGTATTTTATCTTGAAAGTTTGCAAGAGCAGATAATACTAAATCAAGAAAAAAGATTCTTTTCTTTGCTGAGTCTCCTCTATGAGAAGCTGAGTAATGATAAAACTAAAATAGAAAGTGCTTCTGATGTTAGAAATCTTTTAGATGTATGTTCTGGACGTACACAGTTTACACAAAATGTCCAGCAAGATGCACAGGAATTCTTGATGTATATCCTGATGGTACTGGAAGATGAAGGGGTAGAAGTAGAAAATGTATTTGGTGTCTCTTATAAATGGGAACATTGTTGTGATAACTGTATGAACACAAGCAGTAGTAATGTTGATTCTGAAAGGTTCATATATTTACCATTACCAGAGAGTAAAACAGTGACTTTTAGTAAATTAGTTAAAGATGCTAATCACAACATGGAATGTTCTCAATGTAAATCAGACATGTTGTCAACGTTATTTTTAAAGAAATATGGACAGTATGTAATTTTAATGATGCAACGTTGTAGAGCTGATGGTTCAAAATTGGACACTTTAATAAAGAAGTTTACAGGACAACAATTATCAATATCTGGAAAAACTTTTGTTGCAGTTGCAATAATTTTTCATGATGGACCTTCTATAACTTCTGGTCATTACACAGTTTATCTTAAATGTGAAAAAGGATGGACACTGTGTAATGATTCTCAATTGATTTTCAAGCAATGTTTGCCTTATGATTTACCCAATTGTTACCTAATTTTTCTGAAACCCAAATTTTAAATACTAACATCATCATTGGAAGAAAGCATTATTAAAATTTAAAAGGATTTAAATTGGAAATTTCGCTCAAAAGAGATTTTAAACTTATCATTTGGCCGTAAGGAAAGGTAAAACAAACAATTGTGGACTTCTTCAACAGATATTATTTTGGAAAATGTTCTTTTGCAACAAGGTGTACAGACGTTATTTTTTGGAAATTGTTATTCTTCTTAAAAGGTATTTTTAACATTTCTATTAAAGTATGTTTTAGTGAGGATACATTTGGGGCTTTTTTAAACAATCTTTCAGATTGTTTATTTTTTTTGCCCGCTGTTAAATGATTATTACAATTGACTTCACTATTTTCAGTGAAAATCAAAACATTCTGAAAACAGCAAAAAAAGGGCAAAAAATTGCTTTGCTAAATATGAAAAAACATGTACTGTTTAATAAAGTGTATTGTTGAATATTAATACTTTTTTTCTTTTTTACAGAACTAGAAAGAAAATTTAGAAGATGTTATTCAGTTATCTTTGCAATTAAATAAAAACATTTAATTCTAAATTATTTATTTTGATGGTCAGGTAAGTTTAACATATCTGTATGTGTCACTGGTTTCGTTTCATGCTTCCTTTTCTTCACCTGTCCTTACTCTACTTTTCTCATTTCTCTTCTCACTCTCTCTTCCTGCTTTACTACTCTTTTGTAACTTCCTCACTCCTTCTATACTACTCCCCTACCTTTACTACCTCCATCACTAATTTGTCATCCATGTTTCTTTTTCTGTATCCACATGTCTTAGTCTTTTTAACTGCCTTACTCCTTCTCAGTTGTTTGCTCTCTGTGTCTGTATCTGTCACTCTTGATTTGTCTGTTTCACCCTTAATTTCCTTAACATCTCTGGGGCACATTTACAAGCCACCTGCACCACCACTACGTCAATTTTCTTGACGTACTAGTGGCGCAGGGTGCTTCTCCATATTTACAAGGAGAGGATAAGCCTCTCTGTGTGTCTTTTCCTCTCCTTGTAAATATAGCCAAATCGAATGCAACACTAAAATGAGCTATTATGTTTTTTGGGTACCTATACATAAATACTGACGCAGAGTTTAAAGTTTAATAGGAAAACTGTCTTACGTTCATCTGTGAAATGTACACCATCTCTTTTTTAATTACTTTGCCACTCCCCTCTCTTTCTCAAGGAGTTCCTGATGGTTTAGTAAAGGTGAAAAAAATGTTTTGTTTTTTTTTTAAACCCATTGGGTGCGCGCTGGGTGCGCGCACTCTAAAAAAAAAAAAGAAATAGATTGTAAAAAACAAGTTGTGGTGTTTTGATTTTAGGTGGCTCTAAAAAGAGCCCTTGAGTTAATGTAGGGACAGAGGAAGAGAAAAACGAAAAAAAAAAAAATAAGAAAATTATGGCCTCTCGCAAGGATGCTCCTCAAATTTTCTTTAAATGAGATCAATACTGCTCTCACCCAAAGTAATAAGACGACCACAATCCATGCAGTGAGTACTCATCCTCAAAAAACAAGGACGAATATCCAGAGGTGTGGTAGAAGGTGAAGGCACCACTGCAGAAGAAGTGCTTGCCTGAGCTGCCGAAGATGTGCTCGGCTGAGCTGCTGCAGATGTCGTCGGTTGAGCAGGTGGAGGGTTTGCTCCAGAAGCTCGACGAAAAGTCACTGGATGCATTTTCTCAACGTGTCTTGTCATAGTATGAATACTAAAAGAATACTTCTTGTTAGGATTCCCACGTGACAAGACGCACTGACACAGTTTGCAGGTGACCTTTGGTGCATTCACCTTCTTTTGTCCCTCAGGAAAAGTGAAAAACTGCCATATAAAGGAGCTTTTCTGCTTCCTCTGCCTCTGTCTCTCAAGAGTGTCCTGCTCACTCTCAGAAGGAGGCTGCTGCTCTGCCATTGTATCTCAACACACAGATTAGCTCCTTCTCCTAGGGAATCAGAACTAACAATGAGGGGGGTGGGTGTGATTTTGGAAGAATCTGGAACTGAAAGTACTTTGAACCAATGAAAAGTGATGTTTCTGGATCACATGACTTGCCATGAGGGGATTGGGTGTGGTGTTGAAACAATCTGAAACTGAAAGTAATGAAAACCAATTAGAAGTGTTGTTTTATTCATCACATATCCCGACGTGCGCGCACCGAGCAAGCTCCCAGCGCGCACGGTACAATTACGCATGCGCGAACGCGTATGCGCGCATGCGCTTACGTACTATGCGCGTACGTAACGCACATACGCAGCACGCGCGTATGCGTAAACATCAGCGTGCGTACTCTACGCGTATACGGAAGTATACCACATGGAGTACGTACGACGTACGTAAGCGTGCGTACGTACGCATGCGTACTAGGTGCGCGCTCCGAGCGCGCAGTAATACGTATGTATGCGTACGTAAATAACGTACGCCGGAATTCATGAAAAATGTACGCAAACGTACTAGGTGCGCGCTCTGAGCGCGCACCCCAAGAATTTATATATAAAAAAAAAAAAGTGGACATAACTTAATAGAAGATATTAACTATGCTGTTCAACTTTAAATGAAAAAAAACTTTAAAAAAAAAACCACACCAAATTAAAGGATACAGATAATATATAAATGTATACATAGGGAAGTTTTTTAAAAAGAAATATTTCAAAAATATATAAAAAAAAAAAAAATAGCATTTAAAAAACCATTGAAATTCACTGAAAAAACCATAGGTTTCACACACGTTATAGTTAGGAATTAGCATTTAAAAAACCTTGCAAATTCACTGAAAAAAACAGAGGTTTCACACACGTTATAGTTAGCTGGACATTTTACTCGAAACAAACCAATGAAATTGCCCCGTTATAGTTAGTTCAGCTAACTATAACTCGCGTGCCCGCAATCCACTGCTGATGACGTCACATATTACATCACTCACGACATGGTCAGTGACATCACTGATGACATCACTGATGACATCTCAAATGACATCACTGATGACATCACTGATGACATCATCCGTGTGATAGAGTAGCACATCTTCTCACACAATATTATAACCTTTGAAACACCGACAACAAATTTAAGAGTTCCATTCTCAAAACCATACATACTGCAATACCAATAACTACATACCCAATTATTAACTCTTAGGTCAACATACACCTCCACACACTCACCTGTTCAGTCACTCATACTTACAGTCACTTCATACAAAAGTGTCATATGAATTTATACACACACATAAATAGACACTCACACACTACAAATCATCCATAGAGATGCTCTCACACTTACTCAATCATGCAAATAATCACACTCCCATTTACTCACCTAGGCAGTGAAACACACTCAAGTTCACTTACTCATAAAAATAGTATCACATTCTTACGCTCTTATAAAATCATTTATGCAAGCACACACTCATCCATACAGCCACTCTCACAATCACACACTCTCACATATACCCACTTATATACTCTTACACGCATATATACTGCCTTTCACATATGTAGTTAGTCACACATGTACCATTGAGATATACATGCAATCCCTAACACACCCATACATACACTCACCCAACCATACAGTTCAACACAGATGCACTCTTAAAACCATGCACCCATAGAATCACCCACTCACACATCTATATCCAGAGTCACACACACCCCACCCATACAAACACTTATGAACCCATACAGATACTCACACAAGCAATCAATAACTCATATAGACACTCATATAGCTGTTCTCAAAACAATGCAGCCACTTATACACCAACATACAGACACATACACACATTTACACAGTTTATTCACTAGTCTGCAGTAAGATACATTTAATGACTAACTTAAAGAATCATGTTATGCACCACAGAAAATCATCCATTTACACACTTGTACACCCACTCATTCTTAAACAGGCCTTTCCCTATATATATTAAACATATTCATTTTTTTCTAAAACACATACTCACTAGATGATGTCATCAGTGATGTCATCAGTGATGTCATTTGAGATGTCATCAGCGATGTCATCAGTGATGTCACTGACCATGTCGTGAGTGATGTAATATGTGACGTCATCAGCAGTGGATTGCGGGCGCGCGAGTTATAGTTAGCTGAACTAACTATAACGGGGGAATTTCATTGGTTTTTTGCGAGTAAAATGTCCAGCTAACTGTAACGTGTGTGAAACCTCTGGTTTTTTCAGTGAATATAGATATAGTTTTTCTTTCTTCTTTGCACTCCTTATTCTCACTGCCTAGAGTCATTCCCCTCCCCTTCAAAGGGGAAAAGGGCCTCCTAAAGAATACAAGGAGACTAAGAAACAGCTGATGAAAGAAAGAAAGAAAGGAAACCTCAAAACCTGAGTAACAGCATGTGCATGCATTTTTCTCTCTCTCCCCCTCTCTCTCTCTCTCTCTGTCTCTCGCTCTCTTTTGTTTGCCCACTCACTGCAACACAAGTTCCTCCACTTGGGTGTGGTGAAAGAAGATCAATAAGTATAGTAGCCATACTTACTGCTTCTTTTCTTTTGTGTTGTTCCACCCCTCTGCAAGCTACTCGGGACCCCTCCTTCAAGATGTAGAAGTGCCTAAAAAAATAAACCAGAAGAAAGAGGACCGTGAAGAAACGGCTGTTTATTTTATGAACCCCTAAAACAGTATATTAAACTCTAATTGTTGGAACAACCCCTATTTTTGCAACAATCCAGTGAACAATAATAAAGATCCACTATTAATCCTATACAGCCTCCTCGCTTCTGTTTCCACTCATCCCTCTGACACCCTTCCATTACTGTCTCTTATAAATCTGTTGATACCAGCTATAGTTCAGGAAATCAATGTCCCTGTTTTCCAAGACGATTTAAGAGGGCTTTGGTGCAGTCAACGCACCCCTGGAGACATCGCCATTCACTGAGGTAGGCGAACCTAGCTGTTACCTCCATTTGCTCCTCTGTTGGCAGAGACCCGGTTCAGACGGTCTCGTGCAGAGGGGCGTTCTTGTTCCAACTCCCCAAAGCAACATTACTCCTCTGTTGGCTGAGACTCGATCGGGAGGTCTCGTGCAGAGGAGCGTTGTGTTCGGATTCCCCAAAAGCCTCGTAACTCCTCTGTTGGCTGAGACCCATTTTAGTGGTCTCGTGCGGGGGAACATTTCATATTTGTAATTCTCAGTCTTGGCATTCCGTGGGTTGACAGAGAGTATGTTGACAACGCTATTATTGGCAACTGTTTTCCCTGCAAGTATCGTCTCTGAGCAGTAAGGAAACAACTGCAATGTTACGTGGATTACTTTACACATGCAATACTGGCAATGTATGACTAATATTGGCAGAAGCATACTTTAGCGGAAGCAAGGCGTTTATTGCTTCAGGGTCCAGAATCCAGCCTTCACTATTGTTTTTCTTGAGTTCTATACATATTATAGGAGAGAGCTTCCGGAGAGGGGGTGTTGCCACACAGGCTAGGCATATGAGTCTCTCTTCAAGTACGAGTTGGTAGGTGTACTAGGAAAGACTGAATCCGGCATTGTCCAATGTATTATGATCACTGAAGTGCCTATCAAATCCGTATGTTCTTCTGTTTCTTTTGTCTGAAACACTAGTTGCCTGAAGTGAACTTGCCACTGCCCCTTGCTCTCTTCTGTACGTTATGCTACACCTTCTTTGCTTTTCAGGTGAGGGGGACATTGTGTATAATGTTTGCTTCCATTTAAACTGTTAGTGCACTAGTATATTCAGACACTGGGCTCATATTGCGTTTGTATCTTTTTCAGATCTCCCTCCCCGCAGTCCCTACCCTTTCCTTCCCCCGCTCGATTACCCCAACAGTCCGTGTTATATTGTAAGCCGGACTTGGGGTCGTCCAGAGGTGGGCCCCTTTAGAGCATCAACACAGCCCTGAGGATATTCGAACGGAGGAACCTGACTATTTCAGAGTAGGCTGTACCTTGAAGTTTCCCCATTTTTACACTAATTTCTGAACAGGTCTCATTACTGTAATCAATTAAAGAAGTCGTTTTTGTTTCAGTTTTGGTCACAACCAAAAGTACAAACTCAACAGATTTTATATCCAGAGTGCTAATTTGTGGCAATCCTTTATTACTAAACATTTTCATGTGATTTTTTGCAGTTCAGAGTCAGGGCTACACTCTGAGCGAAAAAGAGGCGAAAATTCTAAAACAGTCCTGCAGTGTGAAAATTTAAATGATCTATTTCTGTTATTTGGCAGTGTGGTTTCGCTAGGGATTGAATTATGATACTAGCTTTCTGCGAGGGTTTGGACTATCTTTGTTCAGCAGAATTGAATAAATAGGACAATGTCGCTTTCTTAAATTTAGGGTATCACAGGATTGTGCATTATCATTGTTCTGTGGTCACTGGGTGTTGGGGTATTTCGAATGACATTGACATAAGGTTATCTCAAGATTTCCGAATTGTCCTACACATGAAATGTGTAGTTTCAAGAGGCAGCTCACACTGCAAGTCTCCACTCTATGTTGACACCCCTTTTTAAGTCAGTTTTAGACAACTTCATAATGTTCAAATAATGGCGAGGCTTTGTACTCCATCCATTTTAAATGAAGGGTAGTACAGACTGACCTCGTCATTATTAGGGGTGGGTTGAACTTGTGGAACTTGCCTCCGTGGAATTCCACAGAGTTACATAATACTCTGCGAGATTCCGTGGAGTTCAGCCAATGGGCAGAAATAAGGCCATTGCGTTGCACGCCCTGTGATTTAGATGAGTGCTTTGCACACTGAAAAATCAGCATGAATGCCACCATGCAACATGTCGGAGGACGCAGCTACTCAAGTTGATTTTGCTAACACTCAAGTAGATATTCTACTCGAGCGGCAGCGTTCTGACCGCGAACAATTGCGACTGCCCACATTAGAAAAATCTTGCCGGATGTCCTCCTGATAACCGGAAATTGCGCTAGGGGACACCCAATCTAACTCTTAAACTTACTCTAGAGACGCATGTGAGAAAAAATTCAGACACGCGGTGATTGGCAGAATTTGGCCAAAACTCTGCGTTACAAGAGTAACAGAGAGTCACTAAAGTGCTACCATTTCCTCAGGTGGAACGGAATACTTCACCCACCAATAATAATTATAGACTTGTGAGATAGGAAAGTTACCTGCACAACTATTGCTTACCAAACTCTAACAATGGGCTATTGAAAATAGCCTTTTACCAGGCAGAAATTAGGGCCTGGTGTTAGTCCATAGATAATATAATTGACCAAAACAACACCATACATATGTTTTTAGACAACTCGCATGCTTTCAACACTGTAGTTATGAAAATCTAGTGTAAAACAATCTATCAGTGGGCAATAGTACCTCCCCTTTTTAGAGCTATCCAGTACCTTTACATGGGTAGCATAAACTATTGATCAGTCTGTTCCCCTGCTCTAGTCGCAGTTCTCTACGCCTAATATGGCCACCTTCCTAACGTGTTCTGTTGCGCAGTTGTTTTTGAAACGCTCTCTTGTCTATAACAAGTGTAAATGTTTTTTGGAATGGGCTTGTTTTGGTTACTTTGTAAACATTGTTAATTAGTTTTGGCAACTGGCTTGAATTCTTTATGTCCGGACAGATAACCAGCTGTTGCGAGACCTCTTGTAATCACAATAGAGTATAGAGAAACTGGCATTTGCTCAGTGCATTTCCATCTTCCTATACATGGTCATTTGGTTGGGTACCAGGTATACTAGACTGCTTGATAAATAGTTCATTGCAGTCTCTGGACAGAGCTACCAAATTTTGCAGTTCAAATATGTGGGACATTTCCTTGTTTCGATGTACTTTTGTGTAACACTATAATGCATTCTGTGTGACACTACGAGAGACACTTTCTAAATGAAAAGAGCATTTCAAGTATACCAATGAAATAAGGCAAATATCAGACATTACGTCCATTGTACAATATACTGCCTTAGAAATGGTCCTCGAACACCCCAGAATGCAAAGTATGGTTAGCTAAAAAGCCACACTAGACCCAAAAAAGTCACTCAAAACACGGAACTACTTGCCAGTTATGTCATGGGCTTGCCACGTTCACATCACCCAACTACAGATTCCCATTCACACTGAAATACACACCAACATAAATATACATGCACACATAGAATTTCACTTACAGGATCTTGTAATGTTTAGTTTTGCATTTTTTGCTAAATAAATGTAGAAGTTGCAAACATCAATTTCATTTTCAGCGAAAACAATATAATTTGGAGTAGAATAAATCAAGTGAACCAAAACTACAACTTCCAGAATGCATTATGTTATTAACAGACTACTCCAACCTAGGCTGTGAATTTTACAGTGACACCATCAGTGAATTAATTATTAACAGAACTCGCTCTCTTCAAATTATATACATGAAAGACAAAGTAGGGCTTTCATGGATGTAAAACCCATGATTTTCAGATTATGAATTGTCCTTGACAGCACGGGTTAAAACTAATGAGCTACCTTATGATGACATTAAATCTCAAACAGACTATTATCACGCTAAATATCACTTAAGTCACTGGAATTACATCAAATCAGCTTGAAACAGAGTCGGACACTGAGAAGAAGGAATGCATAGAGGGATGAGCATGTGTTGCACATTATGTAATGGTACTGTTTCTAAGGAATCAGCAATAAAGCTTCATCTATAACAAATGTAGTAGAAAATCTATTTCCTTTGTCTGGCATGTTATCAAAGCACAACAGCTCCCATATGACCCTGTATCATATGTGACAGCAGCAAGTCCTGACTGTTTATGTAGACATCTCTTTGCCTTCTGGGACATGTAGTTTTCGGTTTCTCATTTAAATGTATGGACTTCCCGGGAACAGTGTTCAAGTAATGTTCGATGACATGGCAAATTTGGCTAAGGGTCACACGCGTAGCCTTAGAAAGCATGGAAATGTTCTTAGAGTATTGGAATAAAGCAATAAGATTGTGCTTTTAACTTGGAACACTTTATGTAATAGCTACTCTTCACAAAATATGCAGATACTGTGATATTCTCACATAGCATGTATATGGAATATAGAAAAGCATTTACAGTATTGAAAGCAATTGTTGGACATGGAGATTGCATTGAAATTGCGCCAGGAGTTAAAATAAATGAATACACCCCATCTGAAAACAACAGGGATCTCCATGTCTTTGTAGGGTACAAATTCTGCATGTTATAGTTCTATCTCGTGCTGTGGGTAAGATGTTTCCTAAGAAACCACTATGTTTGAATTTGATGAAAACATTTTTCACAATGTGAGGCAGAAAAATTGTAATGTGCTGCAATGTGATTATGTTTTTAGGCTTTGTGTGACACTACATCTAAATGGATGACAAAAGACTATGGAATCTGGCAAATAAAGAGGAGAATACTCTTTATTTGACCTTTTCATGAAGGTGATGGCCTTTTTTTTAGTTGTCAACATTTTTATTATTTAGCTGAATATATTGGAGCCTCTTGAACTATGTTTGCATGCAGCAGCTGCATGTTGTCTGGAACAGTACTTACCCTTATGTGAGGCGCTGAAGTGCTTGCGTACATGGGTAGCATGCTACACCGTGTAGTTTGTGTGGTTGGAAGGGTGTTGTCTTTGTTTTGAACCTATGTGGGAAGTGTTTCCATGTCGTGAATGAGGACCACCGGGTATTTTGAAAACAGTCTCATCCATGGCTCTAACCATGCAGAAAAGCAGCTATGCTCACCCGTGATGGATGCTCCTGTGTGAGCTTTGTCAAGTCACATTCTAGGGTGAATTACACAGAGAGGGCTCATAAGTACTACTAGGCACTCTAACATCCCCATCTCAACTTTACCCTCCATAGCCCCCCCACCCCATAGGTAAATGCGACTGTGTTTTACAATTCCCCTTCTCCCTGCAACCAGTTAACTTATATGGACAGGTTTTTAGTGATTATCATGTGGACGAGGCCCGGGGAGCACCAATCATTACTGTGCAAGGAAAGGGGAATTTGTTCCTTATATGGAGCCAGCCAATTTTATTTGCTCAGCGAATTCTAGCCCGGCCAACTGTAATGCATTTGCGTGACCGTATTCAAGCTTTGCAGGAATGCGGTGACATAATGTGTAATGTGTTACTCTAACATGAGATGTGTGACACTTGGTAGGGCTGTGTGGACAAAGTGTACCAGCATTGCTTTGCAGGCTCATTGATGTAATTCATACTCCCCATCCTCTGTGCCTTAGCAGAAACAACCCCAGCTACTGTCAGATCACCCCAGAAGCTATGCCGACTTTGCACCAATGTTGAGTTTCCACCAACTGTTATTTTTCACCTAAATGTGTTTTTCCACCTAAGTCTTTTCAAATACTTGCTGAAGTTGCATCAGTAGTGGTTTCCACATACATGTCATTTTTGCTGCAAGTGCTTCGACATCCCTGTTGATGGCACACCTAGAGGTGGATTTTTTCCAAAATGCGTTATCCTCTTAAATGTGTATTGTACTCTTAAAAGGGTTTCAACACCCCTGCTGATGATGCAACAAAAGTAATTTATACCTTAATGTGAATTTTCACATACATGTATTTTGTTCCTCAATGTAATACCACAATGCTGCATACTTTGCACCTAGTTGTATTTTGTGTACCTAAAACCTTCCACGCTTATGTTGATGTTGCATTAAACATGATTTTGCACCTTATTGTTGTCATACTGATGCTGCATGGCTAAATACTTAAATGGTCCCAAAAGCGAGACCTATTGGCAATGCCAATGCTTGTTCACTGTGGAACGGTTATCGCTACCATTTACTTACAATGGGTTACCTTATTACACCTAATAAGTGATACCTTCTGTTTGGGCACAGATAGAGAAATGCTTCTTTCACTTGTGATTTTTTCAGCTAAATTTGAGGTTTGCAGGAAATTCTGGGTAGGAAACCTTTGGGGAACCCACGCAAGCCATACCTCACTGGACTCCCCTGGCTGTCTAGTTTTCAGAAATGTGTGGGCTTGGTAGGTTTCCCACACATTTCTGAAAACTAGACACCAGGGGGAGTCCAGGAAGGTATGGCTTGCGTGGAACCCCCAACGTTTTCCTACCCAGAATCCCCTTCAAACCTCAAATTTAGCTGAAAAAATCACTTTTTTCTCAAATTTCTGTGTGGGAAAGTTCTGGAATCTACATGGATCCACACATTTCCTAACACCCAGCGTTCCACCAGGTCTCCCGATAAAACTGGTACCTCACTCGCATAGGTGGGTCAAGTACCCGTGACAGGAAAGTCCCCAAAATGTATTAAGGAGACATCAAAATGACCTATCACAAAACAACCTGGTTTTGCAAGGGGAGTCACCTGGGTTTTTGGCCCCGGGCTCAGCGGCCATCTTGGGAAACCTACCAACCTCAGACATTTCTGAAAGCTAGACACCCGGGGGGAGTCCAGCGAGGTACCCACGCAAGCCATACATTGCTGGACTCCCCCGGGTGTCTAGTTTTCAGAAATGTGCGGGTTTGGTAGGTTTCTCTAGATGGCTGCCAAACCCGGGGCAAAAAACTCATGGGTTCAAAATCTACAGTTAGGCACTTTGCAAAAATAGGGTCAGTTTTCACTATGAAAATGTGGTGGGTCCACGTTGCGTTTTGGGACATTTCACGGGCACTAGGCCTACCCACACAAGTGAGGTACCATTTTTCTCGGAAGACTTTGGGGAATGCGGGGTTGGTAGAATTTTGTGGATCTATGCAGATTCCATAACTTTCCCCCACAGAAATGTGACGGAAATGTATTTTTTTGGATAATATTTTGAGGTTTGCAAGGGATTCTGGGTAACAGAACCTGGTGAAAGCCAGACAAGTCACCCCATCCTGGATTTCCTTGGGGGCCTAGTTTTCAAAGATGTATAGGTTTTCTAGGTTTCCCTATGTGCCAGCAGAGCTAAGGTTCAAAATCTACAGCTAGGCACTTTGCAAAAAAAGGGTCAGTTTGCACTGTGAAAATGTGGTGTGTCCACGTTGCGTTTTGGGCCTTTTCCGGTCGCGGGCACTAGGCCTACCCACACAAGTGAGGTACCATTTTTCTCAGAAGACTTTGGGGAATGCGGCGTGGGTATAATTTTGTGGATCCACGCAGATTCCAGAACTTTCCACCACAGAAATGTGAGGAAAATGAGGGTTTTGTTTACAAATTTTGAGGCTTGCAAGGGATTCTGGGTAACAGAACCTGGTGAGAGCCAGACAAGTCACCCCATCCTGGATTCCCCTGAGTTTCTAGTTTTCAGAACTGTATAGGTTTGCTAGGTTTCCCTAGGTGCCGGCAGAGCTAGGGCTCAAAATCTACAGCTAGGCACTTTGCAAAAAAAGGTTCCATTTGCACTGTGAAAATGTGGTGTGTCCACGTTGCGTTTTGGACCTTTTACTGTCGCGGGCCCTAGGCATACCCACACAAGTGAGGTACCATTTCTCTCGGAAGACTTTGGGGAATGTGGCGTGGGTTGAATTTTGTGGATCCACGCAGATTCCAGAACTTTCCACCACAGAAATGTGAGGTAGTATGTATTTTTGGACACATTTTGAGGCTTGCAAGGGATTCTGGGTAATAGAACCTGGTTAGAGCCACACAAGTCACCCCATCCTGGATTCCCCTGGGTGTCTTGGTTTCAAAAATGTATAGGTTTGTTGGTTTTCTAGGGTGCCGGCAGAGCCAGGGCTCAAAATCTACAGCTAGGCACTTTGCAAAAAAGGGTCAGTTTTCACTGTGAAAATTTGGTGTGTCCACGTTGCGTGTTGGGCCTTTACCTGTCATGGGAAGTAGGCCTACCCACACAAGTGAGGTACCATTTTTCTCAGGAGTCTTTGGGAAATGCGGGGTGGGTGAAATTCTGTGTATCCGCGCAGATACCAGAACTTTCCACCACAGAAATGTGAGGAAAATGTGTTATTTTGGACAAATTTTGAGGTTTGCAAGGGAGTTTGGGTAACAGAACCTGGTGAGAGCCAGACAAGTCACCCCATCCTGGATTCCCCTGGGTGTCTAGTTTTCAAAAATGTATAGGTTTGCTAGGATTCCCTAGGTGCCGGCAGAGCTAGAGTTCAAAATCTACAGCTAGGCACTTTGCAAAAAAAGGGTCAATTTTCAGAGTGAAAATGTGGTGAGTCCACGTTATGTTTTGGGCCGTTTCCTGTTGCAGGCACTATGCCTACCCACACAAGTGAGGTACAATTTTTCTTGGAAGACTTTGGGGAATGCGGGGTGGGTAGAATTTTGTGGATCCACGCAGATTCCAGAACTTTCCACCACAGAAATGTGAGGAAAATGTGTTTTTTGGGACAAATTTTGAGGTTTGCAAGGGATTCTGGGTAACAGAACCTGGTGAGAGCCAGACAAGTCACCCCATCCTGGATTCCCCTGGGTGTCTAGTTTTCAAAAATGTATAGGTTTGCTAGGATTCCCTAGGTGCCGGCAGAGCTAGAGTTCAAAATCTACAACTAGGCACTTTGCAAAAAAAGGGTCAGTTTTCACTGTAAAAATAAAGTGTGTCGACGTTGCGTTTTGAGACATTAGGGCACTAGGCTTACCCACACAAGTGAGGTACCATTTTTATCGGGAGACTTAGCGTAATACAGAATTGTAGAGCAACTGTAATTACCTATTGACTTTTGATGCATTTCTGCCTTCCAAATGAAAGACAATGTGTAAAAAAAGAAGTCACTTTGAAAGATGTCCTATAATTCTCATGCTAGTATGGGTACTCACAATTTTGAAAATGTGCAAATTTCTACTGTTTCTAAACTCTATGGGGCAAATTCTCAAGGAGCTATTGTGGAGTTAACGGCACTTTTTTGCAGCCAAAGTTGCGAAAAATGTATCTCCCCATTCACAAGCTGGTGTTAACAGCCCACAGCACCAGTTCAACCGCGATAGCAGCCGCAAAAAACATCGCCACAGAAGACCTTCGCAGCTATCGCTAATGAGATGCAGAGTAGGAGTTCCCGTGGCCAAATCCGCGACAACACCACCCCGCAACATTAACAACGACCAGACAGAACTGCCAGAAGAACACAAGCATTGGCATAGCCAATAGGTCTCGCCTTTGGGACCTTATAAGTGTTTAGCCATGCAACAGTTGCATAACTAAATACTTATAAGGTCCCAAAAGCGAGACTTATTGGCTATGCCAAGCGGCCGTGCGGCCGCGAAAGTGATCGGGATCAAACATCAAAGCGGCCGTGCGGCTGCGAAAGTGAAAGCAATTGTGGTAAAAGCAGCGCGCGCGCCCGCGTACATGCACTATAGCTCTAGGTTGGCCTGGTAGAACTTTTTGGAGCCCTCTCAATAAGTCTCGCCAGACCAGCGCATGCGCTGGGTCAGGCGAGACCTAACAAAACAAGCGATAAGGCGCGTTAGCAGCAGGAAAATACCACCAGCTCTGACCTGGTGCAAAGTTGGACCACAGCCGTCATCACAAAAAGGGAGCACAGCCCACAGCCACATCGGAAGGGCAACAGATGCCATGGAGCTACTGGTCATGCAGCCCGGACACCCAAGAGGGCCACAACACCCACCGCCACCACCACAGGACCCCAACCCCCACCCGGAATACCCCCGACCACCACAGTGGCAGTGCAAACAAAGACAGCGGACCCCCAGGAAACGCACCAGCCTCACAGACCCAACACCTGACAATGTCATTGCCCACCACAGGCCCAAAAGGACACCCATCCTATGCATCTTGGCCAACAACGCCCAACAGGTCGACTGAACCAACACAGCGGACAAACAACATCCCACCCCACATAAAGCTGCTGGCTGTGCTGCACCTGTTGGCCCCTGGTACCCCCCAACCAACACCCGCCAGAGTCAGAGGAGTCATACAGCCAGCCACATCCAAGTCCCTCACACCTGTCCTGGATATCACCACAGCCTGGTACCCCAGTCCCTATACGTCCAACACAATGCGCAGGATCCGCAGGACACCAAGCAGAGACCATACGCCATAGCTGGATGCATGCACGTGTTGGGGGAAATCCACAGCAAACATGTCATACCTGTGCCCATGGCCGACACAGCACACAATCGCCGCAACAGAAAGCGCACATCTCACATCAATTTGCAAGCAACAACCGAACACCGTGGAACCTCCACCAAAGTCGCCTCCAAATACCCAGCCCGTGTGCATGATTCCTTCATCCTCCGACAGTCCATCAGCAACTAGCGTTCCCAGGATGGCACCAAGGGAAAAGCACAGCCCCTTGGCAAGTTCCAAATGAACACCCCACTCACCTCAACTCCACAACCATAACACTCACAACCCTGGCCATGCACACGTCATAAATTCACAACCAACATGCAAAACAACATGCTCACCCACTAGACACGACAGAACAACTCACAATGGTAACCTGGGCAAGCCCTGCACATGAGCCATCAACGGCATGGCACCTCAGCCACACACTAGCGGAATGTGGGGAGAGGTGGTAACCAGGCAGGTGTGAAGGAGGCAGGAGAACCATGATTGGGAAAGTACACAATGCCAAATGTGGCGGAGATGTGCTGGACAGACCGCAGTATGCAGAACACACCGATATCAATGGCAACAGACACCTCTGGTGTATGGAGTGTAGTGGACGCAACCATGTCACCCTGGCCAGTGGGGGAGTTCGCGGAAATGTTGCCTGTTACATCCCCCTGTAAGCGTGCGTAGAGTGGGATGGCCCGGCGTGCGCCAGGCCAGCGTAGGGGTGTGAATAAAAAGCACATAGCCCTGGGCGTTGTCCTCTTCCAGAAAGCCCAATGTCTCCCTGGCACCTCTCACCACGCCACGAGGCCAACGCCATCCACGTGAGCGGAGTTGCCTGCAATCTTGTGCGCCTGCCGTAGCCCGTCCCGCTGGACCCCGAACCCGTCAGGCCACCCCTGCGCAGCCAGGCCACATTGATCACCTGCCGACACCGGCGTGTGTCATGGAGGGCCCACCACGTGCAGGGGCAAGCTCCAAGACTGAGGACCGTGACTCTGGCAGCCTCTCAGACCATCGCTGGCCACCCGACGCTGGCCCACATTAATCCATCCTCATTCACATACTACACCGGCGTAATCTTCAGCCCAGTAGGTCTCATATGTGAAACTGTGTCCTGAGTCCTGAATGGCAGTGACCCCAAAGCCGGGGCAGCGGCAACAGCACCAGACCCCCTCCCCCGATCAGTGAGGCATAGTTCCATATGGGTATCTTGCGAAACGTGGTGCAACTAACCCTGTTCAACACCAGCCAGCGACACGTGGTGCCACTGACCCTGTTCAATGCCAGCCGGCGACACGTAGTGCCACTAACCCTGTTCAACACCAGCCGGCGACACGTGGTACCACTAACCATGTTCAACGCCAGCTGGCCACAGTTGGATGAGGGACCAGGACTACCCTGCAGACCAGTAGGTCCCACATCCAGCACCTAGTTGCGAACCACGAATGGCAGAGTCCACACCAGTGGAGTAGGAGAGGAGTAAGAGGAAGATGCGGCTCAGTCCAGACGAAAGCCGGGTCACAGTCACGGAGGTGACCGAACACTATCAAGAACTGACCTGGTGCCATCAACCCTGTTCATCGCAAGTCCGCGTCCCGTGGTGAGACTGAACCTGAACTACGCAGGCCGGTGGGGCCGTCCAACCTATGCCGGTGACACTCGGTGAATGGCCCGTGCTGACCGCTACCTCAGGCCTACACTGTGGTCCATTAGGTCACACACGTGGAACTGTGTCTTGGGTAAGATGTGGAGGACTCCACACCACTGGACATGCGACATCGCAGGAGGCATCCCCTAACAGCACTGGTGCCACTAACTCTGTGCGCAATGAGTCATGGGCACCATCTGATTGGACCTTGGTGACATCAGAGCCTATTTCCTGGTGGTTTTCTGCATCTTCTTCTGGCTGGACCGGACTTGGTGTCCGACATGTGTCTGTTCCATTCATCTCCACCATGGTGACTGTATCAGCATTGGCCTGCCCTCTGCATCCTACACTGGGGGTACACCTTCCACTGTTCATCGATACACTCTGCAACAAGGCCCCTTGTCATCCCGTGAACCTGCTCTGCACCCGTGACCCTGCCCCAGTGCACCGCAAGTCAGCGGCCCGTGGCGACAGGCCCGTGCAGGATGCAGTGCATCCGGGGTTACTAACTCTGTGCAGCACAAATCATGGGGCCTTTATGGTTGAATGGTTGTGTCCTTTACGATGTACACTGTTGTCGGTTTCTGACTGCACCAGGCAGCCCTTGCCGGCTGGTGTGCACACACCCCACACACATCCAACACAGGTGTCACTCGGTAAGTGTGCCGTGCGCACGTGCCCGTAGCCATTTTCTCCATTTCAGCAAGTGTGTCAGTGAGTTCATTGTGTCAGCATGATGGGCATGGGCCCTGCATCATCACAGTGTGCTGTCGTCTGGGGACGTTGCCATTGTGTGGTTGGAAGGGTGTTGTCTTTGTTTTGAACCTATGTGGGAAGTGTTTCCATGTCGTGAATGAGGACCACCGGGTATTTTGAAAACAGTCTCATCCATGGCTCTAACCATGCAGAAAAGCAGCTATGCTCACCCGTGATGGATGCTCCTGTGTGAGCTTTGTCAAGTCACATTCTAGGGTGAATTACACAGAGAGGGCTCATAAGTACTACTAGGCACTCTAACATCCCCATCTCAACTTTACCCTCCATAGCCCCCCCACCCCATAGGTAAATGCGACTGTGTTTTACAATTCCCCTTCTCCCTGCAACCAGTTAACTTATATGGACAGGTTTTTAGTGATTATCATGTGGACGAGGCCCGGGGAGCACCAATCATTACTGTGCAAGGAAAGGGGAATTTGTTCCTTATATGGAGCCAGCCAATTTTATTTGCTCAGCGAATTCTAGCCCGGCCAACTGTAATGCATTTGCGTGACCGTATTCAAGCTTTGCAGGAATGCGGTGACATAATGTGTAATGTGTTACTCTAACATGAGATGTGTGACACTTGGTAGGGCTGTGTGGACAAAGTGTACATGCATTGCTTTGCAGGCTCATTGATGTAATTCATACTCCCCATCCTCTGTGCCTTAGCAGAAACAACCCCAGCTACTGTCAGATCACCCCAGAAGCTATGCCGACTTTGCACCAATGTTGAGTTTCCACCAACTGTTATTTTTCACCTAAATGTGTTTTTCCACCTAAGTCTTTTCAAATACTTGCTGAAGTTGCATCAGTAGTGGTTTCCACATACATGTCATTTTTGCTGCAAGTGCTTCGACATCCCTGTTGATGGCACACCTAGAGGTGGATTTTTTCCAAAATGCGTTATCCTCTTAAATGTGTATTGTACTCTTAAAAGGGTTTCAACACCCCTGCTGATGATGCAACAAAAGTAATTTATACCTTAATGTGAATTTTCACATACATGTATTTTGTTCCTCAATGTAATACCACAATGCTGCATACTTTGCACCTAGTTGTATTTTGTGTACCTAAAACCTTCCACGCTTATGTTGATGTTGCATTAAACATGATTTTGCACCTTATTGTTGTCATACTGATGCTGCATGGCTAAATACTTAAATGGTCCCAAAAGCGAGACCTATTGGCAATGCCAATGCTTGTTCACTGTGGAACGGTTATCGCTACCATTTACTTACAATGGGTTACCTTATTACACCTAATAAGTGATACCTTCTGTTTGGGCACAGATAGAGAAATGCTTCTTTCACTTGTGATTTTTTCAGCTAAATTTGAGGTTTGCAGGAAATTCTGGGTAGGAAACCTTTGGGGAACCCACGCAAGCCATACCTCACTGGACTCCCCTGGCTGTCTAGTTTTCAGAAATGTGTGGGCTTGGTAGGTTTCCCACACATTTCTGAAAACTAGACACCAGGGGGAGTCCAGGAAGGTATGGCTTGCGTGGAACCCCCAACGTTTTCCTACCCAGAATCCCCTTCAAACCTCAAATTTAGCTGAAAAAATCACTTTTTTCTCAAATTTCTGTGTGGGAAAGTTCTGGAATCTACATGGATCCACACATTTCCTAACACCCAGCGTTCCACCAGGTCTCCCGATAAAACTTGTACCTCACTCGCATAGGTGGGTCAAGTACCCGTGACAGGAAAGTCCCCAAAATGTATTAAGGAGACATCAAAATGACCTATCACAAAACAACCTGGTTTTGCAAGGGGAGTCACCTGGGTTTTTGGCCCCGGGCTCAGCGGCCATCTTGGGAAACCTACCAACCTCAGACATTTCTGAAAGCTAGACACCCGGGGGGAGTCCAGCGAGGTACCCACGCAAGCCATACCTTGCTGGACTCCCCCGGGTGTCTAGTTTTCAGAAATGTGCGGGTTTGGTAGGTTTCTCTAGATGGCTGCCAAACCCGGGGCAAAAAACTCATGGGTTCAAAATCTACAGTTAGGCACTTTGCAAAAATAGGGTCAGTTTTCACTATGAAAATGTGGTGGGTCCACGTTGCGTTTTGGGACATTTCACGGGCACTAGGCCTACCCACACAAGTGAGGTACCATTTTTCTCGGAAGACTTTGGGGAATGCGGGGTTGGTAGAATTTTGTGGATCTATGCAGATTCCATAACTTTCCCCCACAGAAATGTGACGGAAATGTATTTTTTTGGATAATATTTTGAGGTTTGCAAGGGATTCTGGGTAACAGAACCTGGTGAAAGCCAGACAAGTCACCCCATCCTGGATTTCCTTGGGGGCCTAGTTTTCAAAGATGTATAGGTTTTCTAGGTTTCCCTATGTGCCAGCAGAGCTAAGGTTCAAAATCTACAGCTAGGCACTTTGCAAAAAAAGGGTCAGTTTGCACTGTGAAAATGTGGTGTGTCCACGTTGCGTTTTGGGCCTTTTCCGGTCGCGGGCACTAGGCCTACCCACACAAGTGAGGTACCATTTTTCTCAGAAGACTTTGGGGAATGCGGCGTGGGTATAATTTTGTGGATCCACGCAGATTCCAGAACTTTCCACCACAGAAATGTGAGGAAAATGAGGGTTTTGTTTACAAATTTTGAGGCTTGCAAGGGATTCTGGGTAACAGAACCTGGTGAGAGCCAGACAAGTCACCCCATCCTGGATTCCCCTGAGTTTCTAGTTTTCAGAACTGTATAGGTTTGCTAGGTTTCCCTAGGTGCCGGCAGAGCTAGGGCTCAAAATCTACAGCTAGGCACTTTGCAAAAAAAGGTTCCATTTGCACTGTGAAAATGTGGTGTGTCCACGTTGCGTTTTGGACCTTTTACTGTCGCGGGCCCTAGGCATACCCACACAAGTGAGGTACCATTTCTCTCGGAAGACTTTGGGGAATGTGGCGTGGGTTGAATTTTGTGGATCCACGCAGATTCCAGAACTTTCCACCACAGAAATGTGAGGTAGTATGTATTTTTGGACACATTTTGAGGCTTGCAAGGGATTCTGGGTAATAGAACCTGGTTAGAGCCACACAAGTCACCCCATCCTGGATTCCCCTGGGTGTCTTGGTTTCAAAAATGTATAGGTTTGTTGGTTTTCTAGGGTGCCGGCAGAGCCAGGGCTCAAAATCTACAGCTAGGCACTTTGCAAAAAAGGGTCAGTTTTCACTGTGAAAATTTGGTGTGTCCACGTTGCGTGTTGGGCCTTAACCTGTCATGGGAAGTAGGCCTACCCACACAAGTGAGGTACCATTTTTCTCAGGAGTCTTTGGGAAATGCGGGGTGGGTGAAATTCTGTGTATCCGCGCAGATACCAGAACTTTCCACCACAGAAATGTGAGGAAAATGTGTTATTTTGGACAAATTTTGAGGTTTGCAAGGGAGTTTGGGTAACAGAACCTGGTGAGAGCCAGACAAGTCACCCCATCCTGGATTCCCCTGGGTGTCTAGTTTTCAAAAATGTATAGGTTTGCTAGGATTCCCTAGGTGCCGGCAGAGCTAGAGTTCAAAATCTACAGCTAGGCACTTTGCAAAAAAAGGGTCAATTTTCAGAGTGAAAATGTGGTGAGTCCACGTTATGTTTTGGGCCGTTTCCTGTTGCAGGCACTATGCCTACCCACACAAGTGAGGTACAATTTTTCTTGGAAGACTTTGGGGAATGCGGGGTGGGTAGAATTTTGTGGATCCACGCAGATTCCAGAACTTTCCACCACAGAAATGTGAGGAAAATGTGTTTTTTGGGACAAATTTTGAGGTTTGCAAGGGATTCTGGGTAACAGAACCTGGTGAGAGCCAGACAAGTCACCCCATCCTGGATTCCCCTGGGTGTCTAGTTTTCAAAAATGTATAGGTTTGCTAGGATTCCCTAGGTGCCGGCAGAGCTAGAGTTCAAAATCTACAACTAGGCACTTTGCAAAAAAAGGGTCAGTTTTCACTGTAAAAATAAAGTGTGTCGACGTTGCGTTTTGAGACATTAGGGCACTAGGCTTACCCACACAAGTGAGGTACCATTTTTATCGGGAGACTTAGCGTAATACAGAATTGTAGAGCAACTGTAATTACCTATTGACTTTTGATGCATTTCTGCCTTCCAAATGAAAGACAATGTGTAAAAAAAGAAGTCACTTTGAAAGATGTCCTATAATTCTCATGCTAGTATGGGTACTCACAATTTTGAAAATGTGCAAATTTCTACTGTTTCTAAACTCTATGGGGCAAATTCTCAAGGAGCTATTGTGGAGTTAACGGCACTTTTTTGCAGCCAAAGTTGCGAAAAATGTATCTCCCCATTCACAAGCTGGTGTTAACAGCCCACAGCACCAGTTCAACCGCGATAGCAGCCGCAAAAAACATCGCCACAGAAGACCTTCGCAGCTATCGCTAATGAGATGCAGAGTAGGAGTTCCCGTGGCCAAATCCGCGACAACACCACCCCGCAACATTAACAACGACCAGACAGAACTGCCAGAAGAACACAAGCATTGGCATAGCCAATAGGTCTCGCCTTTGGGACCTTATAAGTGTTTAGCCATGCAACAGTTGCATAACTAAATACTTATAAGGTCCCAAAAGCGAGACTTATTGGCTATGCCAAGCGGCCGTGCGGCCGCGAAAGTGATCGGGATCAAACATCAAAGCGGCCGTGCGGCTGCGAAAGTGAAAGCAATTGTGGTAAAAGCAGCGCGCGCGCCCGCGTACATGCACTATAGCTCTAGGTTGGCCTGGTAGAACTTTTTGGAGCCCTCTCAATAAGTCTCGCCAGACCAGCGCATGCGCTGGGTCAGGCGAGACCTAACAAAACAAGCGATAAGGCGCGTTAGCAGCAGGAAAATACCACCAGCTCTGACCTGGTGCAAAGTTGGACCACAGCCGTCATCACAAAAAGGGAGCACAGCCCACAGCCACATCGGAAGGGCAACAGATGCCATGGAGCTACTGGTCATGCAGCCCGGACACCCAAGAGGGCCACAACACCCACCGCCACCACCACAGGACCCCAACCCCCACCCGGAATACCCCCGACCACCACAGTGGCAGTGCAAACAAAGACAGCGGACCCCCAGGAAACGCACCAGCCTCACAGACCCAACACCTGACAATGTCATTGCCCACCACAGGCCCAAAAGGACACCCATCCTATGCATCTTGGCCAACAACGCCCAACAGGTCGACTGAACCAACACAGCGGACAAACAACATCCCACCCCACATAAAGCTGCTGGCTGTGCTGCACCTGTTGGCCCCTGGTACCCCCCAACCAACACCCGCCAGAGTCAGAGGAGTCATACAGCCAGCCACATCCAAGTCCCTCACACCTGTCCTGGATATCACCACAGCCTGGTACCCCAGTCCCTATACGTCCAACACAATGCGCAGGATCCGCAGGACACCAAGCAGAGACCATACGCCATAGCTGGATGCATGCACGTGTTGGGGGAAATCCACAGCAAACATGTCATACCTGTGCCCATGGCCGACACAGCACACAATCGCCGCAACAGAAAGCGCACATCTCACATCAATTTGCAAGCAACAACCGAACACCGTGGAACCTCCACCAAAGTCGCCTCCAAATACTCAGCCCGTGTGCATGATTCCTTCATCCTCCGACAGTCCATCAGCAACTAGCGTTCCCAGGATGGCACCAAGGGAAAAGCACAGCCCCTTGGCAAGTTCCAAATGAACACCCCACTCACCTCAACTCCACAACCATGCCACTCACAACCCTGGCCATGCACACGTCAAAAATTCACAACCAACATGCAAAACAACATGCTCACCCACTAGACACGACAGAACAACTCACAATGGTAACCTGGGCAAGCCCTGCACATGAGCCATCAACGGCATGGCACCTCAGCCACACACTAGCGGAATGTGGGGAGAGGTGGTAACCAGGCAGGTGTGAAGGAGGCAGGAGAACCATGATTGGGAAAGTACACAATGCCAAATGTGGCGGAGATGTGCTGGACAGACCGCAGTATGCAGAACACACCGATATCAATGGCAACAGACACCTCTGGTGTATGGAGTGTAGTGGACGCAACCATGTCACCCTGGCCAGTGGGGGAGTTCGCGGAAATGTTGCCTGTTACATCCCCCTGTAAGCGTGCGTAGAGTGGGATGGCCCGGCGTGCGCCAGGCCAGCGTAGGGGTGTGAATAAAAAGCACATAGCCCTGGGCGTTGTCCTCTTCCAGAAAGCCCAATGTCTCCCTGGCACCTCTCACCACGCCACGAGGCCAACGCCATCCACGTGAGCGGAGTTGCCTGCAATCTTGTGCGCCTGCCGTAGCCTGTCCCGCTGGACCCCGAACCCGTCAGGCCCCCCCTGCGCAGCCAGGCCACATTGATCACCTGCCGACACCGGCGTGTGTCATGGAGGGCCCACCACGTGCAGGGGCAAGCTCCAAGACTGAGGACCGTGACTCTGGCAGCCTCTCAGACCATCGCTGGCCACCCGACGCTGGCCCACATTAATCCATCCTCATTCACATACTACACCGGCGTAATCTTCAGCCCAGTAGGTCTCATATGTGAAACTGTGTCCTGAGTCCTGAATGGCAGTGACCCCAAAGCCGGGGCAGCGGCAACAGCACCAGACCCCCCCCCCCCGATCAGTGAGGCATAGTTCCATATGGGTATCTTGCGAAACGTGGTGCAACTAACCCTGTTCAACACCAGCCAGCGACACGTGGTGCCACTGACCCTGTTCAATGCCAGCCGGCGACACGTAGTGCCACTAACCCTGTTCAACACCAGCCGGCGACACGTGGTACCACTAACCATGTTCAACGCCAGCTGGCCACAGTTGGATGAGGGACCAGGACTACCCTGCAGACCAGTAGGTCCCACATCCAGCACCTAGTTGCGAACCACGAATGGCAGAGTCCACACCAGTGGAGTAGGAGAGGAGTAAGAGGAAGATGCGGCTCAGTCCAGACGAAAGCCGGGTCACAGTCACGGAGGTGACCGAACACTATCAAGAACTGACCTGGTGCCATCAACCCTGTTCATCGCAAGTCCGCGTCCCGTGGTGAGACTGAACCTGAACTACGCAGGCCGGTGGGGCCGTCCAACCTATGCCGGTGACACTCGGTGAATGGCCCGTGCTGACCGCTACCTCAGGCCTACACTGTGGTCCATTAGGTCACACACGTGGAACTGTGTCTTGGGTAAGATGTGGAGGACTCCACACCACTGGACATGCGACATCGCAGGAGGCATCCCCTAACAGCACTGGTGCCACTAACTCTGTGCGCAATGAGTCATGGGCACCATCTGATTGGACCTTTGTGACATCAGAGCCTATTTCCTGGTGGTTTTCTGCATCTTCTTCTGGCTGGACCGGACTTGGTGTCCGACATGTGTCTGTTCCATTCATCTCCACCATGGTGACTGTATCAGCATTGGCCTGCCCTCTGCATCCTACACTGGGGGTACACCTTCCACTGTTCATCGATACACTCTGCAACAAGGCCCCTTGTCATCCCGTGAACCTGCTCTGCACCTGTGACCCTGCCCCAGTGCACCGCAAGTCAGCGGCCCGTGGCGACAGGCCCGTGCAGGATGCAGTGCATCCGGGGTTACTAACTCTGTGCAGCACAAATCATGGGGCCTTTATGGTTGAATGGTTGTGTCCTTTACGATGTACACTGTTGTCGGTTTCTGACTGCACCAGGCAGCCCTTGCCGGCTGGTGTGCACACACCCCACACACATCCAACACAGGTGTCACTCGGTAAGTGTGCCGTGCGCACGTGCCCGTAGCCATTTTCTCCATTTCAGCAAGTGTGTCAGTGAGTTCATTGTGTCAGCATGATGGGCATGGGCCCTGCATCATCACAGTGTGCTGTCGTCTGGGGACGTTGCCATTTCACCTCAGCGTTGGCAGTGACCCTGGACATGTAGCCCCGCACCTGCACCGTTGCATGCACAGGCTGTGTGTGCTGGTTCGGCGGGGGGGCAGGGCGTGGTCCAGACATGAGCCGGTGCATGAAGTACGGTAAGTATGTCTTTGTTTTGGGGTGTTGTCGCCACCAGGGCCACAGTACATGATGTTGCAATGTGGCATGTACCAGGAGGGCGGGCCCGCAGGGACAGGGACATGTAGGAGCAAGAGAATGCTCGGGTTCTTGGCACATGCATGCCAGGAGTCATGTGTATCAGTCTTGCGGATGCATGAGTCTGTTACCTGGCCTCATTCGCAGTACGATCCCAGCCAGCCATGGGCTGAACACCTGTGTCCGCCCTGTCCGGACCATTGGCCTACACCCAAGTGGGTGCACACCTTCAAAGGCCAGCATTGCGGTATTGCTGGTATGGCGCTGGACATGCGCGGACAGACATTAGAATGGTGTCCCGTAGGAGTACATGCGATGCAACCATGCAGCGCACACAAGTGTGGGTGCCCGTGGCAGGGAGGAACAGCTGTGTGGCACTGGCAACGTGACACAGAGTGAGTCCGCTCATGTGCATCGTGCTGGGCATATAATCCATGAATCCCAGGGTCCCAGACGTCCCACCACACCCACGACAGGCCTCTTCGGTATGCATGCAGCTGTTGAAGTTACTGTAGGGTTGAAAGGTTCTTTGTCTGTACTATCAGGCGGTAGCACATCTGCAGCTCCGAGCAGGGACTTGCATGTGCCCAGCACCCCCTGACAGATAAGGTAGCATTTGCTTGCGACTCAAACACTACGCACTGCCCGCCGTGAGACCAACGTGTACACATCCCACACGCAGTAGTGCTTGGTCGTAGTTGGCGTGCATGAAATGGCCTTCACACGTACTCCCACCCCACCCAAGGCCTGCACCCTTTGCACACAGACACTGCTCATTGCACCGAGCTGTGCCATTTCATCCACCGGACTGTCTCAGGGCAAGCCAGTGCCGCTTCAAGCAGAGCCACTGACGCAATGGCAGATCATCCCGGACACATGCTTGACTCCAGTCACGTGGAGCTGTACCGTGCACGTCTGCTGCATGTACTGGGCGCACTGCCATTGGCAGTGCTGTGGATCAGTTACCGGCTGAGCTTCCGCCTTGCACATGTCACATGCGTGCAGCCTGTGTTGCATTGTCGCTCATGCATATTCGAGTGGCCCATGGATGTCTGCCTCTCCAACATAATGGTAGCTGACCTGGATTATGAGGTGTGTGTGCACCCCCTGTTGGCCCACGACCAGGAGTGTCACCAGGATGACCGCTTATGGCATGCACGGATGTTTGGCATGCAGGCTGGAAACTGGACCTGGGAGATTGCACGAGTCGTATTGTGCAGTGAGCACATTGAGCCACTACCCGATTGGGCTTTGGTGCATATTGGGTCCAGTGTTTGGAGTTGGCACATCTGTCCGGGCCAGCTGATGGATTACGTCGGCAACATGTCAGATGTGGTGGATGACGATCGCTCATTGGAGATGTTGGCCTAAGCAGCTGCACTCGCGTTAATGGACGAGTGACAAGGTACCTGCAGCCACAACTGGATGTGAGCCATTGCACATGTCCCGACACATGGTTGCATGTTATGGATATGGTCACATGTCCCAAGACGACAGTGGACATGGCTGCATTGGCCAGGACTCATGTTCCAGGCGCGGACAACCAACGCGGGTTGGCACTTACTTGTGTTGGTGAGGGACTCCCCCGAGGTGGACATGGGCGCTTTCCTACGTTCCTCATTCAGACATGCTGCTGCATTTGTCTGCATATCGTGGCACTTCTCTTGGCCGTACTGACTCGCGCTTGTTGATAACATTTCCTCACTTTCACTTGTCTCCAACTGTGTTGTGTCTTGATTTGTATGCCAATGTGTGTGTCACGGACTCTCTGGCTCCTTGCCATATGTGCATTGCTACCCCATCAGGACTGTGTGTTTGTATTTGTACATTATCATGTCCCTGTTTCGTGCTTTGCCAGTTCCGTATGGCCCTTTACCGGCCACAGGCGGGTGCACTTGTGTCCTGTGTTTGGTTGTGCACAAGTTGGTGTTTGCACCACATTGTGTTGGATGTTGGGGTGCTCTGTTTCCTATGTGTGTTAGCTGCATTGTGTGTGATATGTCTCTTCAGCTCTGATTTGGCTCACCCTTCTCCCTTTCAGGCGGTGTTGTCTTCACTTCTGTGCTTGTTCAGTGGTGTGACATTGCCGGGTTGTGTGACTTGTGCTCCTGGTTGGTGTTGTTACTCTTGGGCATGGTTTGTCTGCAGTTGTGCTATGCTTAGTTGTGCATGTGTGCCATTGTGCCCATCTCCCCCCGTCCCCAAGTCCCTGCTGGTTCCTCTCCCTGTCGCTGTTGTGTCTGTTGTTTGGTGCAGCTTCCGGTCCCTGAGTCCTGCCACTGTCTCCATACTGATCTGGCGGGCACCATTTCCTCCATGTCATCCAGCTCCTGGTGTGGTGCTGGACTCCCACCTCCGGTGTGCATTGCTGCCTTCTTATTGTTGGGGTGTTTCTGCTTGTTTGTGCCTTTCACATCATTGCTGGAGTTCTGGTTTTCTGCCATTGTCCTCCTCCGCTCTCAGGCTGCATTCATCTTGTCCAAGATGGCCTGCCATGTACAATGTTTTGTTGCCAATGGGTTTGGTGGGGTTGTCTGCTGGCTCGGGTTGCCTCCATTGTGTTTGGTTGTTGTTTTCTGTTTGGTATGTCTTACTTTTTCAGGCTTTTGTTGGGCTTATCCCCGCCTGCCGTGTGTTTCGTGGTCCTGGCGGTGCTTATCCCTGCTTTCCTCATCGCGAATGGGCTCATCGCACGCTTTCTGGTGTTGTGGTTTGTGTTTTTATCTCCGACGGGGTGGTTGTATTGCTGACATTGGCCGCGTTTTTGGCAGACTATCGCATGCTACCGCTGTGTTGTGAATTCCACGTTAACACAGGGTTATTTTCCCACGATGGGCTGCGATGTGTAAAGTTGCGTTAGCATTTTTTGGTGATGTTTATCACACGTTCTTGGGAATATACCACTATATTTTGTTCCAGTTTCAGAAATACATAGGTGTCTTTCATACCGATTTTTCCATGAATATATTTTCCCAAATTAATTGCTATATACCCGGTACATAAAAAACCCATTGCAAGACGCTGCTCAGTTATTGGCTCTGGGTTCTTCGGGTTCATGATGAACCTACAAGTCCTATATAACCACAACCAGAAAGGTCCAGCGGATGTAACGGTATATTGCTTTTAAAAAGCTGTCATAATCAGAAGAAGTTACAGGTGAAAATGTTGGCACAAATGGCTGTTTTTGACAACTAATTTAAAAAAAAAATTCTATATTCAACTGTTAGTTTCTATAAAGAAACCTTGAAGGATCTCTACAAATGACCCCTTGCTGAATTCAGAATTTTGTCTATGTTTCTAAAATGTATAGATTTCCAGGATCCATTATTGCTTTCATACCCATTTCTACCATTAACTGGAAGAAGGTTAAAAGCACAAAAAATAGCAAAAATAGGCTATGTCCCAGTAAAATGCCAAAACTGTGAAAAAAATGTTGGTTTTCTGACAAAGTTATGTCAGTCCCTGAAAGCTGGGAAAATGGTGATTTCAGCCCCACAAACCCTTTGTTAATACCATTTGCAGGGGAAAAAACAGACACTTTCATTTGCAGCACTTTTTTCCCATTTTTCCAAAAAAACACAAAAGTTAGCTGTATTTTGGCTACTTTCTGGGTCCCCTCCCGGGGAATCCACAAACCCTGGGTACCTTTAAAAATCCCCATGATGTTGGAAGAAACAGACGCACATTTGGTGAGGATACCTTATGTGGTCAAAAAGTTACTAGGGCCTAAGCCTGAACTACCCCAAATAGCCAAAAAAAAAGGCTAAGCACGGGGGTTAGGCCTAGCAGCGAAGGGGTTAAGTCAGTCTTCTGAAAATTCTACTTTTAGAAAGTTGGCATTTTTCTGCCTAAACCAAGTGTGCCTTTCTTCCAGTGCCCAGAGTCCCATGACTGTCAACGTCTCTACTGTTGTGGCTTGTGTATTCCTTACAGTCATGGGGTTGCAGGGGGCCTGGGTGTATAGGGAGTGGGTCTTCCTGACAGGATGGCTGGGGAGAAGCTGTAACCTTCCCTGATTACATTTCAAAAGACTCTACCTGCAGCACTCATAAAGGAACCTGGCACCAGGCCTGTCCTTGCCTTTTTCACACTAGACAGTTTGGAGCCCAATCCAGGGCAAGGGGAAGCACTGACCAGAACTATTTTGGGAGTAGGCCAGATATTTCCCCCACACAGGCTTGCACCAGGTATAAATATGATACCTTCAGAACCTCTCATCAGAACACTCCTGGACCTGTTTAAGATTCAGAAGAAGTACTGCCCTGCTGTCTGAAGAAAGAAGAGTGGAACTGCTTGCTTTCCAAAAGTGAATCAAAGGGTATGTTGGCTGACCTCCTGTTTGAGCTACAGGGACACAGAAAGCTTCTAGAGGCCTCCCTGCAACTGACCAGCACCAACTAGTCCTGCCTGAACCTGCCTGAGCGCTGCTGCTGGCCTCTGCTTGAGTGAAGCCTGATCCCCAAGAGGTCCTGAACCCTTGACTGGTGTCAAAATGTACTGCTCCAACCTGCACACTGCAAGAAATGGACTACAGGAAAAAATCCACTGCTTCTGGGCTGGCATCAGAGTGTATTCCTCCTCCCTCAAACCTACAGAAAGGTGTGCTCCAGGTGAAAATCTAGACGTCTGGGGCTGTTTGTGACTGACAATGGACTCTTCGCATCTGCACTGATCACCACCTCGCCTGCCAACTTGAAGTTACGATGGCGACCTGCTCTTGACGCCAAACAGCAACCTCCCACATAAATTGCCAACACAAAGCCACACTTTGTGGTTGCAAAGCAGAGACTAACACTTGTGTGTTGTTCATGTGTAATGACTTGGACGTATCAAGGAAATATTGACTACGGGCGATTTTTAGTAGTACGTGGTTTAGGTCCACCACAAAGGTACTTTTAAGTGCCATGGAAGAAAGGAATTTACAACTAAGGGGAGAGCAGTGACGTTAATTGTGTATGCCCTTAAGTCCATTATAAGATGAACTTCTCACCTGTTAATTTTCTCAACATTATCTTTTAAAATCATGGCTGTGTTCTTGCAAGTACGGTAACATTCTTTTAGGTTCTTCGTTTATGCTTGCAAAAAACCCTTTTTTCTATTTATTTTCTCTCTTATAACGTTCTGTATAATAAATATATGTAATCTTGACTTGTTGGAGGGGTTTAAGTTATTGGAAAGGCGTTAGTTGGCCTTAGATAATACAGGAAAGCTCAACACATCTCAAATCTTGTGAGGGCAGTAACTGTGACTACCTCTGGAGAATGTCCTACAAATACAATCCAAATCCTGAATATTTACTGCCTTAGAAACCCTACATTCATCAGTCAGTCAATCATGGGAGGAAAGATGGATATCCACTGCTGACGTAGAAGGAAGACCTCGGGTACCAAGGGTTTTGTGACGATTCGAACCTGAAGGGCAAGAATTTGAACTAGTAATGGAGATATTCCACCACAAGACAATGAAACTGCCAGTGGCATCTCCTGATGAAGAAATGGAGACTGGCATTCTTAAGAGCCACAGTTGTCAAAACGTCTCCTTGTGAGATATGTGGGGAAAAAAACTATAGGATTTCCATTTAGAGATGAACTGCCCCAATAATGCAGTTTTGATGCTCATTGCAGCCAAAGCTCTCCTGTGTCCTTGAACATCAGAAAATGAATCATGTATGTCCCTCTCCCCTTCTCACTTTTCAGCACTCGGGAGCTGGGCTTCTCCAATAGATACCGGAGCTCCTCCTGATCAACTGGCTTATAGGACAATCGGGCAGTGCCTGATGGGCTAGTATGACAGATCAGTGGGTAGGCTGATATTTAGCAGTTTGTGGGCCTGTTTTATGGCCACTTGGGACGGTTTTTACAGTTGATTTCCTGATATTACCACAAACATTGCCTGTAGAAAACACAAATACATGCAGACTCCCATAGCTTGCAAAATCACCTCACAGCGTGTCGTTACAAGTTCAGAATTGGCCTGATTTGCTAATGGGGACCACTTTTATTTTTTGGTGCCAGGGCTTATTTTTTAGTCCCAGCCGGTCCCTGGCAGCAGCATTACTGTAATGTGAGCAGCATGTTCCACCCGGACTCTTGAGAAAGTATGGACATACCTTAATTTGGGACTCTCTCTCAAATGCTCGCCCTAGTGTGAATTCACCATATTTCCAGAGCTTCAAACCAATAACCTTCCACAGTAGAACTCCATACCTGGGTCATGACTTCCAACTCCAGGCAAGCAGGGGGCAAGATAGCAACTTTTACGTCTTGAAACAGGAAATATAGGTAGTGTGGGGGTCGTGATGAGTATGTTATGGTGCTTAGGAGTAGGCACAGATATATAGGACATTGTGGAGTAGAAAAAGTAATGAGATGTTCTTGTTCCAGGCGTTGGACCTCCTCATAAGTAAGGAGTGCGGTGAGAAAGAAAGGCATAGAAATAATGAGCAAATAGTACGGTTAGAGTACTGGCACTACTGAACCGCGAAAATTGAAATGCACACCTACTCAGACTCCAGCCAGTAGTAACGTGTACCAACCCATCACACTGCGATTAGTTAGAGTGCGCATGCAGGCCATCTGAGCCGGCCACTGACCCCGGCCGATGCCCATTGCATCTCACACAAACCAGTACAGGTGAAAGGTGTGACAGCAGCAGGAACCCACGTGGGCCTTTAGTCAGTGACAGGCATGATCACTAGAACTGCATCAGTCTCTTGCAGAATCGGTAGGAGGGACAGGCTAACAGGCGTAGGATCACTCTCTTCTAAATGATAAGATGAGATAGGCATAGCAACCATGACCTTTCATTCTTTACACGTGACAGGTTGGGAGGGCGGGCTGACATCACAGCTGCCTGCTCTCAGGCGATTTCAACTCATTGCAAGCTATTTTCTGTACTTAATAAATGGTCAATAGTGTAAAGTAGTGGGGCGCTAGGCCCGCATACTTAGATAAGGAGCACACAGACACTGCAGGTATAGTTAGTTACTGGCAACGAGCACGTGCGCTCGGCCCCTTTTATTGTCAGGGTCACCTGACTGGTGACACATGTGGTGGGTGGGTGTTTAGTGTGGGTTCAAACACAATAGAAACACTAGACTGTGTCCAGCAGGACACTACAAATAGCTCTTCCGAGAGGACCGCGCCCATCACGGCAGGCATCCTCCAGGTGAGCCAATCACAATGCCTGCCTCAGATACACATGCAGCGTGATGTCACCATGCCACATCCCACACCCTGCAGATAGCATATAATGCAGCAGTCTAATGCAGGTCTCCTTTTAGCACGTGCTAGATGCACGCAGCTGCACCTGTCCCTCATTACAGCCTCCACGATAATTCGAACATCAGTTTCTCAATCATCCCCTCTGGCATGCCACGTGCGTACAAAACCTCTAGAATGCCCATGGACTCCTCCCTCGTGCACGCTAATGCAATTTGCTTGGCGTACAAATGTCAGATGTATTTTTCTGTAATTAGTGATTTTGGCCCACCTGAGGGCTGGACAACATCACAGAATCTGTCGGTTTGGTGAGTAATAACACACGCAAGTTGTACAGCGTCACTAAATATTCATGACCCACTAGCACCACGTCAGGTAACGGATGTTGATAAACACTAGGGTACCGGGGCACACGCTACTCTGCCTGTTTCGTCATACTGGCATATACTTGGATTTGTGACGTCAGCGGCTCACACAAATGTGCATCCCTGCGCACGCTCACGGTCCCTAGCGCCCCCTAACCCCTGCAATACTCTTCCACGTCACATTCCGTGCCCTGCAGCACCACCGCACAGAGGAACAACACAGCACCCAACCACGTTGGAAGTATGTTTTTTCAGGCTTTTATATTAATAACACGTTTTGTCACTCTTGAGTTTTGCGTCTATACTCCTCACCTCTCGCGTGAAAGATTGTTTTGGCCTACTGTGCTTTGCAATATTGTGCTGCGTCAAGCCATATGTATTGACAGGAACCCTGTGCACAGTCCAGATCCACAGCCTGCTGTCCTGGCTGTAACTGGAGGCACAGAACAAAGGTGCTGGTGGGAGAAACCGTCTGCGGATCGTATTTCTCTTGCGAGCTCTTCAGTTGACAATAGCATCTGGCAATTGTGCTTCAATGATGCTAACAACTTATGCCACTGCACAAACATTGCGTCCCGAGGTGTTATGTCAGTATGCAATTTCACCCCAGTCACAGTCACACAACATCCGCTATATCATGCTTTTGCTATGTATGGCTCGTTAAATCTGGACAGCATGCACCCCGCACAAACATCACGTGATTCGTATTGATAACTTTATTTCGGTCTAAAAACCATAAAAGTACAATTAAATATGTACAGGTACAAGAATAAGAGCATAAATAGAGAAATATAGTTAAAAAAAATTACGTGATTCACAAGCCATGCCAACAACGGGCACATTCCCCAGCGCACCCCAGCCCAGTGCAGGTCTCTAAAGTCCTTGCTGTGCTGTCATCATTGCAGTCAGTATTGGATTCTCTCTTCATTTTATAGCGCTACCTTATCCTGGATGGGGCCATGGGCACTTTCAGACTGGTTGAGTAATCAGCTACTCCGTTTAGCATGCGCGGTTGAAAGGGAGTTGGTTGTGTTATGGTCTAGGAATAATGTGTTCTGTTGCTGTGCTGATGGTCCTCCCTTTTTCATGGTAAGTAGCTCCCACCAATGTGTGTGTGTTCTGCTGCTGTGCTGATGGTCCTCCCTTTTTCATGGTAAGTAGCTCCCACCAATGTGTGTGTGTTCTGCTGCTGTGCTGATGGTCCTCCCTTTTTCATGGTAAGTAGCTCCCACCAATGTGTGTGTGTTCTGCTGCTGTGCTGATGGTCCTCCCTTTTTCATGGTAAGTAGCTCCCACCAATGTGTGTGTGTTCTGCTGCTGTGCTGATGGTCCTCCCTTTTTCATGGTAAGTAGCTCCCACCAATGTGTGTGTGTTCTGCTGCTGTGCTGATGGTCCTGACTTTTTCATGGTAAGTAGCTCCCACCAATGTGTGTGTGTTCTGCTGCTGTGCTGATGGTCCTCCCTTTTTCATGGTAAGTAGCTCCCACCAATGTGTGTGTTCGCTTGAAAGGTGAAACAATCAGGAGCAGGTCATTTTGCATGTGAGGTCCCTCCTTTAACTGTAGAGTCTGAGTCTGGATTTTAATAATATTCTGTGGGTCCTTTCCCGTTAGTTGCCCTGTGGGCAATGCGGAGAGTTTTCAGAGTCTTCTTGTGGCAGGGAGGTAGTGTGAGTCTCCAGGGCTGAAGTAGTGCAGTCAGTTGGCTCATCTTTAGCACTAGCCGAGCTGTGGGATTCTTGATTTGATGTAGTCTGCACATCCAGAATCTTTGGAAGTGTCATGGTGGTTTGGGTTGTCACATCCTCTAAGGCCGCGTCTTGGTTGAGTCATATTTTTTCTTTGATCCAAGAGTGAGGATCACCATTTTTGGAGAGTTGAGTGTCAAGTGGTTCGGTGGCATCCAGAGGTCCACTTCCTATAGGCATTGGCTGAGCTCTGATGAGTCCAGGTCCGAGTGGTTTCCGAGTTTTACAATAATCTGGGTTTCGTCACTATAGTTGGAACAGATAATTTTGAATGAATTGATAAAGTTTGACAGTGGTAGGAGGAATACATTGAAAAAAAGAGGAGCGATTGTTGGGCCTTGGGAACCCCTATCCAGTTTGTGAATTGTGCTCAGCAGAAAAGAGGAATCATGATGATTTGGGCTTTGATAATAAGGTAAAACTTAATTCAATTAAAGTTGTGTCCCTGATACCTGTAGTTCCTAGGTTTTGCACTAATCGTTAATAGTCAACAGTGTCAAAGGCTGATGAGAGATTGAGTAGGAGAGTATCAGCTCCGTCAGAAGCAACACTGAGTGATCTTGGATTGTTCTAGATTGCAATTTGTGCAGATTCAGTAGCTGTCCTGGGTCAGAAACCTACCTGTCTGATGGATGAAGGTTTTTCTCAAGGAAGTCAGAGATCCTAGTTAGATGTATTTTTTCATTGAGCTTTAACTTGACTGTAGTTTTCAGATTCTGACTGATCCCAGGTCACACTCTTGCTTCTTTATGACGTCTTAATGAAGGCGTTTTTTAGGTCGCAGCATATCCAGACAGCCCAGCTTTCCGATTTGCTAAAGACATATTGGGGACAATCAGAAGGTTGACCTAAGACTGCGTTCCGCTCGTTGCTTACCATTGGCTTTGTGGTTTGTAACTCACATTTCTGGCTTTCTATTTGTTGGCTTTATTTGTTTTAGACTGCCCAGCTCGGGTTTGCCCCTCCTGTTGCCCAAATCGTGTTTACTGTATTCTTCCATAAACTAGCCTTCTGTAAACAGGCCTTTAAATCTTGTTCATATCTTGCCACATTTGCTGTGCATTCAAAGACAGAGGTCAAATGTCAGGCTGTGTCTTCTAGGGAGTGTGTTGTTTATTTTCCTTCCTCTGACTTTAAAGTGAGAGGGTTTATGTGAGAATCTGGCTGTGAGGGTTGCTTGAGGAAGTCTGTGTGACGTTATATTTTTTCTAGCACACAACAAAATTAAAATGTCTGTAAATGAACAGTGCTGGCAATCAAATAGTACTGTCATGAGTTCCAGTTAGGCCTGGAGGGAAACACTGCCATTTTACATACACACATCTTTCCTGAAGTTGCCTTCACGTATACACAATGACTTCTAATATCCATTTGCAACGGAGTCAATCTAGATTAGTTTCTTGGAAACTATACTTGCTTACGGAATCAATTTTGCAAGAACACTATCATGCTACCTTGACCCCATGTACAAGGTTTATACATATGTTATACAAATGAGCTTGTTATTTTCGTACATATGGCGACATAGCTATCTATAACACATAAATAACGGCAGCCTGATCAAGATCTCGGCCCAAGGCAAGGATGCCTTTTGTTATAAAGATACATCCATTTCTGGGTGTTGGCAGAGGAGTGCTTTGCTGTCATTGGCAAGGTCTCTGCATGTTGATTCGTCGGCCCAGCAGCCTGCTGATATCTGTTTGAGGGGTGTCCAGCTCTTGACCACGACTGGGACCTACATTCTTTCCCTTCAGGTAACAGGGTTTGGATCATCCAGTAAGGGGATTCTTGGCAGACCACACACTTAAACGCCCCAGACACTTAGGTTAGGGGATGCCTTGTAGGAGTAAGCCAGATTTCCAAATTGTTGTGTATGCTTGCATATTTACATTGTCTCAGCACAATGGTGGAACTTTTCATTCTGTTACACGTCTTAGTACTTCTAATAACTTTAATTTGCTTCTGTCTATTGATCATTACAGCACATATATTTTATACAAGAATCACGTTGGTTCAATAGATATTGAAAACTTCCCAATGGATATTCCTGGCATGTTTCTCTGAGATAAGAAGAGCACTAGCGACTGAGCAAAAGTGTTCTAGATCTGTTACCACGATTCCTGGGGAGTCAGGGTTGCCATGTTCAGTAGTTGTCAGAAACGTTTGCTACCCGCCTAGAGTTAGGGGGCTTATGCTAGCACTGTGAGCTAGCTGGCATATAGGACGACATATCCTGAGGGGGTGCATGGAATAAGTAGGGCACCATCCCAAAGGTTATGCTGTCCACAAACACGCAGCTCCTGTCCTAGGGTGGAAACTACATGACAGTACATTGGATGATGACATTTGCACACATTAGCTTTCATGCGCTAAATACTTTTATCAGTAAAACTGTATGTAGGTGCAAATGTATTGGTCATTTCAATTGAAATTGCGTTGTCTGTAATGGCAGTGTCCTACCACACCATGCATACTCCACATTACCCCTCTCAACTCTACTCTACACCACTCAATGCTACTGCCCTCCACTCTGCACCATTCCACACTATGCTACTCCACTCCACATCACTGTACTCTTCTCTGCACTACATCTCTCTACTCTTCACACTCCACTCTACTGTATGCAAATGCATGCTACCCTACATTACTCTACTATGCACCACTGCACTCTTTGCAACTGCACTTGACACAACTCCCTGCCACCCAACTCTGCAACACTGCACTTAATGCTACTGCACTCTACGCCAATGCTCCCTACTCTGCACCACCCCACTGTATGCCAGTGCACTTTATGCCAATCCCCTCTACACCACTTTAATCTCATCTGCACCGCTGCATTCTACTCTGAAACAATCCACTCTACACCACTGCACTTAGCACCACTTCACTCAAAATCTGCACCACTGTACAACATTGCATTTTATATCACTTTGCTCTGCACCACTGGAGGACCACTGGAGGACCTGACTTGGCAGTTCGGGCTGGACTGTTCCCATGGGGCACAGGGTCAAGACTGATTTGCATATGGCTGGGTTCAAACTGGAATGGCATGGTGAGCAAAAAAACGATGGATTTAGGCCCAGATCTCTGTACTGGGGTGAATGTATGACATTGTTCTGCATTCTGTCCATCAATTGTTGTTTTTGCATTTGTCACCCCGAGTGGGAAGGGTATGCTCAGACGTGAGTCCTGTGCTCTCCATGCCACTGGAATCAAGCTATCCTGGCTGACGAGTGCTGAAAGCCCGAAACCGGTCCTAGGATGCTTGTTTCCAGTCCAGGGAGGACCTGGCTTGGCAGTTCGGGCTGGACTGTTCACATGGGGCACAGGGTCAAGACTGATTTGCATATGGCTGGGTTCAAACTGGAATGGCATGGTGAGCAAAAAAACGATGGATTTAGGCCCAGATCTCTGTACTGGGGTGAATGTATGACATTGTTCTGCATTCTGTCCATCAATTGTTGTTTTTGCATCTGCACCACTGTATGCCACTGCACTGTACACCAATGTACTCTACTCCGCTCTACTCAACACCACTGCACTCTAAGAAACTCTACTCTGCAGGACTGCATTCTCTGGCACTGAACTCTATGCCACTTTACTACTCTGTGCCACATTACTCTATGCCACATTACTCTACTCTGCATCACTCTACGCCACTCTGTTGCACTATATGCCAATGCACTCTACGCCACTCTAATCTATTGTGCACCACTGCACTCTACACCACTTCACTCTACGCCACTCTACTCTATGTCAGTGCACTCTACCTTACTTTACAATGTACCCCTGCACTCTTCGCCACTGCACTCTACACCACTCCAGTCTAGGCTGCCCCACTCTGCACCACTGCACTCTACACCAATGCACTCTACGCCATCACTCTATACCACTCCACTCTATGCCACTTCACTCTACTCTGAAAAAATCTACTCTACGCTTCTGCACTCTAAGCCACTGCACTCTACGCCACTCTACTTCAGTCTTCACTACTCCACTCTATGCTACTGCAGTGAACGCTGCACCACTCTACTCTACACGACTCTACTCTATACACTGTGCTCTACCCTGCACCACTATATTCTACCATACACCATTCCACTTTACTCTGAAACAATCAATTCTACGGCACTGAACTCTCTGCCTCTGCTCTCTACTCCACTGTACTTCACTCGACGCCACTGCACTCTATGCTGCACCACTCTACGCCTCAGCAGTCTACACTATTCCTAAACCATTGCACTTTACGCCAATGTACTCTACACCACTTTACTCAAAACCAATGCACCCTATGCTACTGCACCTATGCGAACTACTTTGCACCAATGCACTTTACACCACTATACTACACAACATTCTACTCTATGCCACTACACTCTGTCATTGCACTCTACGCCACTCTATTCTACTCTGCACCACTGCTCTCTATGCCACTCTATTCTATTCTGCACCACTGCTCTCTATGCCACTCTATTCTACTCTGCACCACTGTACTCTCCATCACTACTCTCTGTACCACTCTACTCTGCGCCCTTTACTCTGCACCAATTTATGAACCTGCATCATTCTACACTGTACCACTCTACTTTGCACTACTCAATGACCCTGCACCACTCTACCACCCTGCACTCTACGACCCTGCACTCTGATACTCTACTCTGCTTGACTGCACCTTATGACCCTGCACTCTATGACCCTGCACTCTCACATTCTACCCCACATGATTGTACTCTATGCCATTGCACTCTGTGGCACTGCACCCGTTGCCCCTGCACTCTATGCCACTCTACTCTTTATTGCTCCAGTCTTTGGCACTGTACTCTACACCAATCCACTCTAATTGACTCCGGCCCACTGCACTCTACAACACTCTACTCTATACCACTGCACTCTATGCCACTTCACTCTACTTTGAAACAATCTACTTTCTGCCACTGCAGTCTATGCCACTATATTCCACTGTGCACCACTCCACTCCACACCACTGTATTCCATACCGCTGCACTCAGACTTCGGAAAATCATTAAAATGTTACTAGAGCTGCAGGTCTAGTGACTTAAATAGTCTACTTGACCTAATAGTAATGCATTTGACCCATAAACTGGTTTCAAATTATATGATTGTGGGCAAATATTTAAATTCTCCTCGACCGAATCAAAAGATCGGCTATATTGCGCTACATCAAAATTTACAAGCTGAATGTAGTCCTATTACTAGAAACCCACCCGCTGGGGATCCAGTAATCCTTCCTTGGTCGATTTGGATATGATAGGGTCTTCCACTTAGGTTTTGCTTGAGGCTCCAGGGGCTGGCCTTCTTCTCCATAGGTCTCTTCCAATGACAGTAACTAAAGTACATGCTAAGCCCCAGGGGAGGTACGTTGGGATCGAGGGCTGCATTGCCTCCAGGCAGTACAGCTTTGTTTCTTGTTATGCCCCCTGCAGCTGTTGCAGCCCACCCTCCAGACACTGTGAGCTTTGCTGATGACACTAACCCATGGGACCACCCTGGTGGGAGGAGATTTTAACGCTGTCCTGACCCTGAGCGGGACAATTCCGCTTCTCCCCACCCTGGCAGGAGGGCCTCCTCTATGTGGCTTTTGACTTGGGCTGATTACATGGGCCTATTTGTCGCGTGGCGTTCCTGGCATCCCTCAACGTGGGCATAAACACATTGATCATCAGCCTCCAACGCAGAGGCCCGGATTGGCTTACTGTGGCTGCCAGTGACTGATCTCCTTGCACCGCGCTTTGTCCATATTCTCCCTCATGGTATCTCTGCCCATGCTCCCCTCCTGGCCGAGTGGGACACCCAACCACAGACGTTGCGACCCATTCGGCGTTTTAGTGCATGGCACTTAAAGGCACCTGAATGGGCCTCCTTCATAGAGGAAGAGCTCCAGACTTCTTCCAGACTAACAACGGCTCTGTGCTGTCAAAGAATACGCTCTGGGCAGTGTGTAAACCGACTCTGAGAGGATTGATTAAAGGATATGTCTGAAGACAGGAGTCATAGCAGCAAGAACAGGTGACCTATCTGGAAAGTAAGATAATTAGTCTGAAATGCCGAACCCGACAACCCGACTCAGGGGAGGCACAGCTTTTACTGGAACTTATGCAAACTGAATTGAGGCTAGTCTCCCCTGAGGAGGTGAAGCAGTGCTGGAGGGCCTCAACTCAAAAAGTCTATGAATTGATGGACAAATCTTGTAAATTACTATGCTGGCTGACAACTTGAGTTGTCTCCAACAGGGTGGCGCCAGCTAATCGAGACCTGATGGGTGACCTTCAGGAGGAGTTGCCAGCGATCGCCAAAGTCCCAATATTCTACCAAAACCTTTATGCACGGTGTCCAATGCCTCCCTTGAAGATGGAGAACTCTATGCTCCAAGACATCCTGTTTCCCTCAATATCAAACTCCCTTGCCCTGGACTTAGACCAACCTTTAACAGAGGAAATAGACCTAGCCATTTACAAACTTCAGTTGGGGAGTTGGGGAAGACCTCTGGACTTAATGGGTACCCCATTGAATACTATAAGAGTTTCTGCTTCATTATAACGCCCCCCTTACTGAACTTCTTTGTAAAGGTGATACAGCTGGGATTTTTTCCTGCTGACCTGAACTGTGCCACCATTGTGGTCATCCCCAGAGAGGAACTGCACCCTGACCAATGCATTTCGTGCCGTATGATCTCGCTTATCAATGTGGATATTAATTCTGGTGACTTGACTGACCCGTACCCTAACCCATCTTATTCACCTGAAGCAATGTGGCTTCATGTCGGGTAGAAGCACACACCACTGAATTCGGCAGGTAAAAGTGGGGCTATCCCAGACACAAGGAGTTGAGGGCAATCTAGCCCTTCTCCTTGTGGACTTTTGTAAAGCCTTTGACAAAGTCTTGTGGGAGTTCCTGGAGGCGGTCCTTCTGCAGGCAGGCCTTGGCACAAAGTTACGAAGCATGGTCCACCTCCTCAATCACAACCAAATGGGCCAGGTCTGGGTGAACGGCATCTTATCTGCCCCCTTCCCAATCCAGCGGGGGATGCATCAAGGGTGACCCCTGTCCCCACTATTCTTCTCTTTAGCCATTGAACCACTGGTGTGCCTCCTACGCTGTGATGCCTGGGTAGTGGGATGGAGATGGGGAAATGGGCTTGAAGATCAGGTGGCATTACATGCGGATGACGTCCTACTGTTCCTTGGAGACCTTCTGGCCTCTGGCACTCGTGATTCTTCATCTTCATGGAGACACCTCTGGTTTACACATTTATGCAGGCTAATCCGTCCTGGTGGAGGTGAGTAGAGATGCTGAGGGTTTCTGCTGGTGCCCAAATATTCCCCTGCGACGTAGTGCATATCAATATTTGGGGATACATATATCCCAGCTCCCAGATCTGGCCTCGAAACTTAATTTCTAGGGCCTGGCCTCAGCCCTTGACCGGGACCTGAGCCGCTGAAAGAGATTGCCGCTTAATCCTATTGGGTGCAGTGTGGTCTTTAAAATGATGTGTCTTTTCCGCTACCTGTATGTTTTAATGTATGTTATGTTATTATGACTTTTAAAGCGTGCGAATACCCTGAGGTGTCTTGGCGCTGAACCAGACAGTAAACCCTGAGCGAAGTGGGGAAGAGGTGGATTAATTTAAAAATAACCAAGTTTTCAATTCTTTTCTGAAGGAGATGAGGGAGGTGGCCTCTCTCATGTGTGCCGGGAGTGTATTCCATAGCTGGGCCGCACAATAGCCAATACTTCTGCCTCCCCAACTCGAGGTTCGAATCCTTGGTACCAGCATTAATCTGGCATTGGTAGACCTTAACTGTTTGCCTGGGTGATACCAGGAGAAGAGGTTTTTCAAAGGTACAGGTCCTATATTATTCAATGCTTTGTAAGCTAGACAAAGTGCCTCAAACTTGATACGTTGCGCCACAGTTAACCAATGAAATTTCCGGATCTCCTCTTTAACTGATTGATCCTTAGGTAGGTTCAGTAAAAGCCTAGCTGCAGCATTCTGCATCATCTGAAGTTTTTTCAGAGGATGTTTCTGTAACCCAAGGTAGAGGCCATTACAATAATGTAATTTTGATAGCACTAAAGTCGTTACAACCGTTCTCCTGAGATCTGTGGGAATATAAGGCATTACCTTCTTAAGTTTCTTTATCAAATAGAATGAGGCTGAGACTGTGGCATTAGTTTGTTGGGAGTAGGTGAGTTTGCTGTCCTTCAGCACCCCCCACTTTTTAGCCTTCTCTACTGGATTCAGGAGCTGTCTAATTTCAGCCGGCCTCCATAATCCATCCCATTTAGGTTGAAAGTTACTAAAAATCACCACTTCGGTTTTATCCGAGTTCAGCTTAAGACAATGTCTTCCCATCCAGTAGCTAATTTCCCTCATGCATTTTTGAAACTGCATTGCAGGGGATATTGTGTTTTTATATACCGCAATCACAATCTGAGTGTCGTCGGCGTATGATGTCAGATTGAAACCAAACAGTTGTATTAACGGAGCTAGTTCTGACACGAGACATTAAATAAGGATGGGCTTAGGGAAGAGCCCTGAGGGACCCCGCATAGAAGTGCGTAAGGAGTTGCCTGAAACTGATCTAGGGTCACTGTCTGTTTCCTATTCTTCAGGAACGATGATATTATGGAAAGTGCTTGGTCCTTGACCCCTATGCGTTCCAGATGAATTTCCCATACCCCATACCCAGACAGTGGTTCCAATCCTTGACCTCCAAACTAACCTCCTTCATCTGGGCTGGAATCCGCCAAAGAGTGGCTTTTAACTCTGCATAGAGTCGCCATTTGACAGGGGGCTGGAGGTCTTTGACATCTATGCATGCTATCTAGCCGCACATCTTGTGCTCATCAATGAGTGGTTCATGGGAGGATGGGATGACCCAGCTTACCGCCTTGAGCTCCACTTAATGGGATTCGAGGGACTCCTAGGCCAACTGTATGGGAGTCCTGCATCTCAAGAGACACCCTCATCACCCAAGTGGTGATACACTGCTGGAGGGCAGCCTTATGCCTCATTCGGTGGGACCGCAAGCTGAGGAAGCTCACTCCCCTGTGGCCAGAAACTTGGCTTCAACAGCTCTCTACCCTAGAAGGATTCCATCAGTGGGTTCACGTAGGTATCACAAATTTAGGAGAGATCGTCAAAGGCAATGTCCTAATGTCCTTCCAGTAACTAAAAGAACAATTTCCCAAAGCAAATACGCAATTTCTTATTTCTTCAGATGCAGAATGCTCTGAGGGTGCACCTCACCCATGATAGCCAGCTTCCAGAATATAGCCGTCTCAAGGCAAAGATACTAATGGAGCAGTTGGGGAAAGAAGCAATAACCCAGATCTGTTGCTTCTTGATTACTCATGCCCCATATGGCTTTGACTCCCTTTGACAGAGGTGGGTTGGATGGGTGGAGGACCTAGACGACGATGACTGGAGAGAGGCATGCCTGGATCTCAAGGAACCAGCAATATCCACATGCTTGTGGATGATACAGGTGAATTACTTCCACACGACCTACCTATCCACATCACATATACAGCGGATGATTCCCGGCACCCAAACTGTGTGTGAGCGCTGTAGATTACCCGCAGCTGATTTCTTCCATATGGCTCTTCTTCCATATGGCATGCAGCGACACCAAACTGGGACCATTCTGGGGCAGGATGAAGCAGGGTATCTCGGAGGCCCTGACGCACCCAATTGAGAACCTCCAAGATAGCATTGTTGGGACTTGTAGAGGAGCTGGGGGGACCCCACACTGAACAACTGTTTATAGATATGGCCTGCTTAGTGACCAAATGGGGAAAAGCCCATTTATGGAAGCAGCCAGTGCCTCCCTCACTATCGGCGTGGTGCACCGGTATCAACTGGTGTGCACAGCAAGAAAACTCTGTATATGAAGCCTGTGGATGTCCTCAAATGCATGAGAAAGTGTGGGAGAATTTGTGGGTTTACCATGGTCTATCTCTATGAGTGGGTTGACCCCTTGGTGGGCCGCCTGTAACTGTAGTAAGAGAAAGAAAAATAAACTCCATCTTTCAAGCAGCAATTAGTAAAAAGACAAACTGACATTTGCCCTATTTCCTTGAGCAGAAAGCAAATGTGTTGAGATAAAAACAAGATTTAATGGCATCTTTACGGCTCATTCACTTTCTGAATGAATAGAACACCTGTTCCTTTCCAGCTTAAGTTCACTAACCAGAACGGACTAGTAGATGCTAAAAATAGTTAGATTTGAAAATATCTGCCTCACAATTGCGAGTGGGCAAGTAGATTTTTCAAGGCCTGGCTGAACTCTATGCCACTGCATTCTACACCAATGCTCTCGATAACACTGTGCTCAAAACCAATGCACTTTATGCCACTACACTCTATGCCAATCTACTCTGCACCACTGCATTGTATGCCATTATACTCTACTCCACTGCACTCTACGCCACTATACTCTACTCCACTGCACTCTACGCCACTGACCACCATTGCACTCTGTCACTTTACTCTGTACCACTCTACGCTGCTGCACTCCCTGTCACTGCACTCTACACCAATGCACTCTCTGCCACTCTAGTCTATGCCACTCTACTCTATGCCACTTTACTCTGCACTACTTTACTCTGCATAACTTTACTCTATGCCACTGCACTCTATTCTACATAACTCTATGCCACTCTACTGCATTCTGCGCCAATGCACTCTATGCCTCTCTAATTTACTGTGCACCACTAAACTCTATGACACTGCACTCTATGCCACTTTACTCTACGACTCTCTACTCTATGCTGCACCACTCTACGCCAGTGCACTCTATCCCAATCTGCTATGCACCACTACCCTCTTCTGCACTGCACTTTACACTACTCCAGTCTAGTCCATTCCACTTGGCACCACTCCACTCGACACCACTCCAACCTTCTACCCTGCACCACACCACTCTACACCACTTCACTCTACTCTGCAAGACTCTACTCGGCTGCACTCTATGCCACTGCACTTTTCACCACTCTGCTCCACTAGTAGATGCTGTTCCACTCTACTCTACACCACACTACTCTATGCACTGCGCTCTACCCTGCACCACTAAACTATACCTTGCACCATTCCACTCAATCTACTCTACGCCACTGCATTCGATGCCATTGCAATATATGCCACTCTACTTCACTCTATGCCACTGCACTCTATTCTGTGCCACTCTAAGCCTCTGCATTCTATACTATGCCACTGTACTCTAAACCATTGCACTCTACACTAACGGACTCTACACTACTTTACTCAAAACCATTGCACCTTATGTCACAGCACCCACGCCACCTACTTTGCACCACTGCACTTTATGCCACTATACTCTACAACATTCTACTTTATGCCACACTACGCCACTGCACACTATGTCACTCTACATCACTGCACTCTATGCCACTCTATGCCACTGTACATTATGTCACTGCACTCTATGCCACTCTATTCTACTCTGCACCACTGTACTCTACATCACTCTACTCTGCACCACTCTATGACCCAGCACCACTCTACTCTGCACCACTCTAGTCTGCACCACTCAATGACGCTGCACCACTCTATACGACCCTGTACTCTATGACCCTGCACTCTATGACCCTGCCCTCTACAACCCTGCACTCTGACACCCTACTCTGCATGACTGCACTCTATTCCGCTGCACTCTATGGCACTGTATTCTATACCATTACACTCTATTCTGCACCACCCAACTCCACGCCACTCTACTTCACTCTGTGCCACTGCAATCTACACCTCTGCACTCTCCTTTGCTCTACTCGACTCTACCCTGCACCACTCCACTCTATGCAATTTCACTTTACACCACTGTACTCCATTTTGCACCATTCCACTAAATGCCATTGCGCGCTACACTACTCTACGCCACTGCACTCCATGCCAGTGCACTCTACACCACTTTACACAAAACTAATGCACTCTAAGCAACTGCACTCTATGCCAATCTACTCTGCACCACTGTACTTTGCACCACTTCACTCTAGGCCACTCTACTCCACTTTCACAATACTCGACTCTGTGATGCTCTACTCCATTAAACTTTGCTCCACTGACATTCTACTCCACTTTATGCCACTCCGCTCTACAGCATTCTACTCCACTCTGTCATTCTGCGACACTACTCCACCCTACGATACTTTACACAACTCCCTCTATAACACTCCATGCCACTTTACTCCACTCTATTCTATGCCACACTACTCAACTCTACTTCACTTCACTCTATGTGACTCCACTCTATGACAATCTACACCACCCAACTGCAACACTCTACTCCACTCTGTGCAACACTTTCTAAGCCACTTAACTGTGCTCTATACCACTCCATAGCACTTTATGCCACTCCACTCTACAACACTCTACTCAACTCTGACGCTATACTCCACTCAATGCCACTCATCTGTAAGCCTTTCCAGTCTAAGACACTCTATTCTGTCCACGACACACCACAACACTGTACGCTACTCCATGACGCACCACTTGACTCCTCTCCTCCCACTCTACCTTGCTGTACGCCATTCCACCTCAGTCTATGCCACTCCATAACAATCCGCACTACTCCACTTTACGACACTCAACTCCACGCCACTCGCCTTTACCACGGCAACTTTTAGCCATGCTGAAACAGCAGACACTCTAGTGTACAACATTGTTGAAACATATTGGCAAATCCAATAGCTGTTGCATAGGCAAGACCTATTGGATTTGCCAATGATTGTTATTTTAACAGGGACTCCTCCTGTAGAAAAGATAAATGGATAGCTGCTCAGGTCACAGATCAGCTGGCGACCATATTCTGCTTATTACCTTCATTAGTTATCGTAGTTGGTATCTTTTACGGACAGCCACTTGTGTAGTGCAGAAAGCAAGATTCAGCATGATTGACAAAAGGATTTGTCTGCGGACTACTTTCACCGAAATTTGTGCTCAAGGTTGTTGTCTTTTTCAATGAAGTGGTACACCAGAGCTCTTCAGAGCGCCTGAGAGGAGTTGGTGCAGTCCAGTTTACGGAATTCAGATATAATTTTGTAAGAATTCTTACTTAGTTTGGACATATTAGATCTGTGTTAGACCTGGCATCTATTGACGTGTTTCCCCTGTCTTTTTGCTTTGTGACCTCCTGGTTTTCACTCTGGTTTTGCTGGTTTATGGTCTTTTCGTACTTTCTCACTGCTGTTCAGTGTTAAAGTGCAAGTGCTCCTATTGTAAATTGGAATATGGATTGGTGTTTCCATGTTTGGTATATTTGATTCACAGGTAAGTCCCTAGTAAAGTGCACTGCGAGTGACAGGGCCTGTAAATCAAATGCTGCTAGTGGGTCTGCAGCACGGATTGTGCCACCCACAGGAGCAGCCGTTCAAAGGGTTCTCAGACCTGCCACTGCAGTGTCTGCGTGCAGTTTTACTGCCCTTCCGACTTGGCAAGTGCACCTACTTGCCAAGCCGAAACCTTCCCTTTTATTACATGTGAGTCACCCCTAAGGTAGGCCCAAGGTACCCCTATGGGCAGGGTGCATTGTATGTGAAAGGTAGGACATGTATTGGTATGTGCGACATGTCCTGATAGTGAAGTACAGTGTAATTCGTTTTCACTGTTGAAAGGCTATATGTCCCATTGGATAGAATGGGGAGTACTCTGTAACAATTTATAAGTATATCTGCCCATTGGGACAAGTTAGAGAAATGGGGTTTAGTATGACTGAACTCAGCATGTCAAAATGCATCTTGATGATTTTTATGTTCTCGGTTTGAAATGACCACTTTTAGAAAGTAGGTATTTTCTTGCTTAGCCATCCTGTGTGCCTCTGCTGGGTTGTGGATTGACTGTCTGGCTTTGGAGTAACAGGGGCTGGGGATGCGCATTCTTTTCAGACAGCCACTGGAGTGGTCGAGGTCTGTCCTGCCTTTCCTGGATGAGTCAGGGCTGGGCTGAAATAGACCAGGGGCGAATTTAGAGTAGTGGGGGGAGATTTCCATGCACCTGAATGGGCCTGGTCTGCCTTGGACAATGATGTTTCCACCTCATGCTGGGAATCTGGACTAGAGAGGACCTAACTGGTTTGGACTGAGCACAGACACTCTCTGCTGGAAGAACAACCAGGAGGAGTACTGCCCCTTTGCTGTATTTATGCTTTGCTGAGTTCGCCTGCAGTTGCTGCTTCTTCCTTGGGCAGTGAAAAGACTGAACTGAACTTTCTTTACTTGTTGCTGAGTATCTCCATGGGCTTGAAATAGAGCTTGCCTCCTGTTCACGAAGTCTCAGGGACAGCATACACTTCACTTACCGCTGGGTATCGCCTCTGGAACCGTGGGTTTCAGTTGCCACAGAGGGGGAAAGCAGCCAAACTGTCACCGAGCCGCTGCGGGCTCCATGTCCTGTGGGCACCGCCCTCAGTACCGCCTCACTTCACTCTGCTACTCTGGTCTCACTGACAATATCCCTGCCCGCTAACCGCGACACCCGTGACTGCACCGTGGTTTGGGGGTACCGCTCATAAGTCACACTCCGCATCGCCCCGTCCCACAGCACAGTCTGGGCCGACAGATGACAGCTCCCATCAACCAGCACTGTCACTTGCACCGTGACCTGTCAGCACGGCCACGAGCACCGCCTCACTCAGCATCGCAGCCCTGGTCTCACCGACGCCGCTGGACGACCATCACCGAGCTGCTGCCTGCCCCTGCGACATGAGGGCACCGCACGCTGCACCACTACGCTTCACATTGCAACCACAACAGTTGCCACGACCGGCCCGCACCGACGAGGTCGGCTGGAACCAAAGGTACTGTTTATGAGTCTGCTGACACTAACGCTGGTCCGCACCGATGCGGTAGGCCGGAATTGTGTAGTTCTGTTGTTTTCAGCACCACTGTAGCACAGGATGGAGCTACCGGCTATAAGGAACTGCATTTTTAAGTCATACTTGCAAAGAGCCTAGTTTTGATTACTGTATGTTGATCTTTAATCGTTTTGGTCTTTTTCGCAGAGATAAATATTGGTTATTTTTCTAAAACTGGTTTGGTGTCCTTTTGTAGTGTTTTCACTGTATTACTGCTGGTTATGTGCAAATGCTTTACACATTGCCTCTAAGATAAGCCTGACTGCTCGTGCCAATCTACCAAGTGGGCAAGCAGGAGTTATTTCAGTAGTGTATCCCCCCTTGTTCTGACTAGAAGGAAAGGTCCCCAGTTGGACGAAGGTGAAAACCCTTGCCAGCTAGAGACCCCCATTTCTAACAATCTGAGATACATTCTGAGTACTGAGATTCTGCTTGTTGCTGTATAGATTCTATATTGTCATTAGAACCGTATTTTCATGATCAGTTTTTGCATTTTTCTCCACTCTCTTTTGAGGCTTCTAGATTTAATTTTCTTTACCCTTACTTTGGGATTGGGTTAGCCAGCCTTTCAGCTGCATTGATAGTATTCCGAGGCTTTGAAGGGCCTCAGTTTGTCAAAAGTAACCAGGTCAATTTAACCCCTTCTATGCTCATGACAGAATGGTTCTGTCATGAACATTAGTGCCAGTGTGCTCATGACAGAACCATTCCATCATGACCATACATTAAAATAATCCCTCTGCTGTAAACAGCAGAGGGATTTCCCCTTTTTTTTTTGCATTGGGTGTTGGGGAAGAGCTTCCCCAACCTCCGAAAGTATACTGTCTGTTTTCATTGTAATGACGCTTGCGCGCATGGCGCGCTGTCGTCATTACATTGAAAACAAAACTGAAACTTAGTTTCAGTTTTACAGTTTTGGTGCTTGTGGGGCTATATCAGCCCCCCGAGCACCAAGAAACACAGGAGGGCGATACCCAAGCAGGGATCCATCCACTAGCCACCAGGGAGGGGGGAGCAGCCCCTTGGGCATGGGCCTTTGCTCCCGCCTATAATGTTATGCCAGACAGCCTTTCTGCCACCCTTGGGGGGCAGAAAGCACCCTAGGTGCCAGGGATTTGTTTTTATATGCCAGAGGCGGGGGCTGCCCAGAACGGGAATGCCAATGCCCCCACCCCCCAAAGAAAGCACAAGACTTTCTGCCCCCCAGGAGGCAGATGGGGCAATAGCCCCTGATCAGCCCCCTGGGGGCAAAAAGCCCACTAGGCCCCAGCGATTACGCTGGCTTTTTTTATGGGTAGGGGTGGGGGCTGCCCCTTGCAAAACCAGGTTGTTTTGTGATAGATAATTTTGATATCTCCTCAATACATTTAGGGCCCTTGCCTGTCGCGGGTACTTGACCCACCCAAGCGAGTGAGGTATCATTTTTATGGGGCAACCTGGAGGGAATGCTGGGTGGTATGAAATTTGTGGATCCACGTAGATTCTAGAACTTTCCCTCACAGAAATTTGAGAAAAAATTGCTTTTTCCAGCTAAATTTGAGGTTTGCAGGGGATTCGAGGTAGGAAAGATTTGAGGGCCCAGGCAAGCTATACTTTGCTGGATTCCTCCGGGTGTCTAGTTTTCGGAAATGTGTGCGTTTGATAGATTTCCCAAGATAGCTGCCGAGCCTGAGGCCAAAAACCCAGGTGACTCCCCTTGCAAAACCAGGTTGTTTTGTGATAGGTCATTTTGATGTCTCCTCAATACGTTTTGGGACCTTGCCTATTGCAGGTAGTTGTGGGAACCCACATGAGTGAGGTACCATTTTTATTGGGAGACCTGGGGGAATGCTGGGTGGTAGGAAATTAGTGGATCTACACAGGATCCAGAACTCTCCACCACCGAAATTTGAAGAAAATGTGTTTTTCTGACAAAGTTTGAGGTTAGCAAGGGATTCTGGGCAACAGAACCTGGTGTGAGCCAGACAAGTCACCCCATCCTGGATTCCCCTGGGTGTCTATTTTTCACAAATGTTTATGTTTGCTAGGTTTCCCTAGGTGCCGGCAGAACTAGGGTTCAAAATATATAGCTAGGCACTTTGGCAAAAATGGGTCTGTTTTCACTGTGAAAATGTGCTGTGTCCACGTTGCGTTTTGGGCTGTTTCCTGTTGCTGGCACTAGGCCTACCCACACAAGTGAGGTACCATTTTTCTCGGACGTCTTTGGGAAATGCGGGGTGGGTGGAATTTGTGGATCTACGCAGATTCCAGAACTTTCCAATACAGAAATGTGAGGAATGTTTTTTTTTTTTGACAGTTTGAGGTTTGGAAGGGATTCTGGGTAACAGAACCTGGTGAGAGCCAGACAAGTCACGCCATACTGGATTCCCCAGAGTGTCTAGTTTTAAAAAATGTATAGGTTTGCTAGGATTCCCTAGGTGCCGGCAGAGCTAGGGTTCAAAATCAACAGCTAGGCATTTTGCAAGAAAAGGGTCAGTTTTCACTGTGAAAATGTGGTGTGTCCACGTTGGGTTTTGGGCCATTACCTGTCGCTGGCACTAGGCCTCCCCACACAAGTGAGGTACCATTTTTCTCGCAAGACTTTGGGAAATGCTGGGTATGTAGAATTATGCGGATCCACACAGTTTCCAGAACTTTTCACCACAGAAATGTGAGGAAAATGTGTTTTTTGACTAATTTTGAGATTTGCAAGGGATTCTGGGTAACAGAACATGGTGAGAGCCAGTCAAGTCACCCCATATTGGATTCCCCTGTGTGTCTAGTTTTCACAAATGTATAGTTTTTCTAGGTTTCCCTAGGTGCCAGCAGAGCTAGGGTTCAAAATCTACAGCTAGGCACTTTGCAAAAAAAAGTGCAGTTTTCACTGTGAAAATGTGGTGTGTCCACGTTGTGTTTTGGGCTATTGCCTGTCGCAGGCACTAGGCCTACCCACACAAATGAGGTACTGTTTTCCTCGGAAGACTTTTGGGAATGCGGGGTTGGTGGAATTTTGTGGATCTATGCAGATTCCATAACTTTCCCCCACAGAAATGTGACGGAAATGTCTTTTTGTGGACAATATTTTGAGGTTTGCAAAGGATTCTGGGTAACAGAACCTGGTGAAAGCCAGACAAGTCACCCCATCCTGGATTCCCCTGGGTGTCTAGTTTTTAAAAATGTATAGGTCTGCTAGGTTTCCCTAGGTGCCAGCAGAGCTAGGTTTCAAAATGTACAGCTAGGCACTTTTCCAAAAAAAGGGTCCGTTTTCACTGTGAAAATGTGGTGTGTCCATGTTGCGTTTTGGGCCATTTCCTGTCGCGGGCACTAGGCCTCCCCACACAAGTGAGGTACCATTTTTCTTGTAAGACTTTGGGGATTGCGTGGTGGGTGGAATTATGTGGATCCACGCAGATTCCAGAACTTTCCACCACAGAAATGTGCGGAAGATATGTTTTTTTTTTATACAGATTTTGAGGTTCGCAAGGGATTCTGGGTAACAGAACCTGGTGAGAGCCAGACAAATCACGCCATCCTGGATTCCCCTGCATGTCTAGTTTTCAAAAATGTATAGATTTGCTAGGTTTCACTAGGTACCAGCAGAGCTAGAGTTCAAAATCTACAGCTAGGCACTTTGCAAAAAAAAGGGTCAGTTTTCACTGTGAAAATGTGGTGTGTCCACGTTGCATTTTGGGCTGTTTCCTTGTCGTGGGCACTAGGCCTAACCACACAAGTGAGGTACCATTTTTCTCGGAAGACTTTGGGGAATGCAGGGTGGGTCAAATTTTGTGGATCCACGCAGATTCCAGAACTTTTCGCCACAGAAATGTGAGGAAAATTTGTTTTTTTTGACAAAGTTTGAGGTGTGCAAGGGATTCTGGATAACAGAACCTGGTGAGACCCAGACAAGTCACCCCATACTGGATTTTCCTGGGTGTCTAGTTTTTAAAAATGTATAGGTTAGCTGGATTTCCCTAGGTGGCGCTAGAGCTAGGGTTCGAAATCAACAGCTAGGCACTTTGCAAACAATGGGTCCGTTTTCACTGTGAAAATGTGGGGTGTCTACGTTGCGTTTTGGGCCGTTTCCTGTCACGGCCACTATACCTACCCACACAAGTGAGGATCATTTTTATTGGGAGACTTAGGGGAACACAAAATTGTGGAGCAACTGTTATTACCTATTGACTTTCAATGCATTTCTGCCTTCCAAATGTAAGACCATGTGTACATAAGAGGTCACTTTGAAAAATGACCTATTATTCAAATGCTGATATGGGTACCCCCAATTTCGGAGATGTGCAAGGAGCTACTGTTTCTAAACTCTATATTTTGTTCCCATTTCAGAAATACATAGGTGACTTTCATACCAATTTTTCCAAATGAATAGCTATATACCCGGTACACAATAAAAAATCATTACAAGACGCTGCTCAGTTATTGGCTCTGGATTCCTCTGGTTCGTGGTGAACCTACAAGTCCTATATATCCCCACAACTATAAGGATTCAGCAGATGTAACGATATATTGCTTTCAAACATCTGTCACACTTAGTAGAAGTTACAGGTAAAAACGGCACAAATGGCTGTTTTTTTTAACTCATTTTAATTTTTTTCTATTTTTAACTGTTAGTTTCTATACAAAAACCTTGAAGGAGCTACACGAATGACCCCTTGCTGAATTCAAACTTTTGTCTACTTTTCAGAAATGTATAGCTTTACAGGATCCATCATTGCTTTCATACACATTTGTACCATTAACTAGAAGGAGGATGAAAGCACACAAAATAGCAAAAATAGGCTATGTCCCAGAAAAATGTCAAAACTGTGTAAAAAATGTTGGTTTTCTGACAAAAGTCTGCATGTCCCTGAAAGCTGGGAAGATGGTGATTTCAGCACCACAACCCCTTTGTTGATACTATTTGCAGGGGAAAAACAGACGCTTTCATCTGTTGCCCTTTTTCCCCTGTATTTTGGCTAATTTCTGGGTCCCCTCCAGGGGAATCCACAAACCCTGTGTACCTTTAGAATCCCTGTGAAGTTGGAAGAAAAGGACGCAAATTTGGCGTGGATACCTTATGTGGTCAAAAAGTTACAGGGGCCTAAGCGCGAACTACCCCAAATAGCCAAAAAAAGGCTTAGCACGGGGGCCTAGCAGCAAAGGGGTTAATTGATGGACATTAATTGGTAGACTTGCAATATGGCCGAGAGTTGTGACTGAATGGAGTCAAGACTATTGATGCTGCATGGTCTATCAAGAACATTTGAGCTAGAGGCAGCCGGTGAGGGGTGCAACGGGGAAGCAGAGGTTTAAAATGAATATGCGGTGAGCACTCCAGGCGATGAGATTGTTTCCTGTTACTGACATAAGTCCTTTTGAGGTAGACATGACATCAAGATTATAGCCAATGACTAGTTGGTGGAAAGTGTGATGCCTGAGACCAGGACAGCATCTGGGAACATTGCGGTGTGTGAGATGATCAATAAATAAGAACCAAGGAGACAGAGACCGCCAGAGTCAGTGAAAAATAGATAAATAAGGACTCACATTTTAATGCCAAGAAATCTTCATGCTAGTGGTTGCTAAAGCAAGCTATTCTCCATTACACTTTTTGTACAGGCTGTTTCTAAAAAGGGTTTAGTTGCCCTTGGGAATAGGCTTCATGTAGGATTGAAAAAGCACCTTCTCCCAGACAGTTTCTTGGTTGGAGAGGTGGCTCGGGCTGGAATCTGATATAGGCAGTTTTGAGGGAAGCAGGTTGTCTAGTGGACTTAGCAACGTGGTGGGCAGGTGACAGAAGCACTTAGGTGGAGACTAATGGGAAAGCGGATGAACGTTAGGTTAAGGATGAATGGGGATGGTTGAGTGAGGTTTGTCTACTTTTATTTCAGACATTACTCTAAAGAGCAAATTTGAGGGGTGAGGGAAAGTGTTTGTGAAATATGCAGTGGGAGATGGGGTGATAGATGAGAAGGTGAGAACAGAAAGGGTATTCGGGAGGTAGGAGAATGGGTTTGAGCAATATGATAGTATGAGGAAAAAGAGGGTGGTACAGATGTGAAGGACGGGATCACTTAGGAGCGCTGGGCATTAGTAGCTGTGTGGCGATTGAGGGTAAGGAAGGGTGGGGCAGGGAAAGGAGATTAGGAAAGGGCAAGGTGGGCAGTGGTATTGGTAAGAGGGAAGTAGAAGTATGTAATATATTGAGCGGGGATAGAGATGTCTCCCAGGAAAGTGTCAGTGGGAGCAAGAGTGTTGATACTATTGTAAATGATTCTTCCAGCGCTGAAACATTTTTGTAAAGTTGCACAACCCTAGCAGAAGCAGATCTATCTGCTTATATGGTTTTTGGGATAGAGGGGACATAAATTAATGGGGTAACTGTGAGAAGTTGGCCTGGCATATGCTGTCCTCTAGTTATAGGGGACACCTTGCACCAGTCCAATTCGGCTCTTATGGTGATAGGTTAAAGACAACCTTTAAAGAAAGCTATCCTAGTGGCAGCTGTGGAGAGCAGCCTTCAGGCTAAGTCTTGAAGGAGTGTTAAGCTTATTGTTTTACCATAGATAACCTCTTGAATAACCAAATGAAAGAGTAGTCCACACATGTATATATATAAAATATAGGTATTTATTCTAAGAATAATCCCACTAGTCTCTTTATGAGGCTAGAGGTAAAGATACAATTCAAACAAGCATTGATAGTTACAATAAATAGCACTGGAATCATAGGGCCCCAGGGGGGGACCAAACCATATATCAAAAAAGTGGTATAAGAACCACGACAATTCTACAGAAAATGCCTAGGGCATTTAGGGTCGTTGGCCCCTTGTGAAACCACACAAGGTAGTGAGGAAGGGGACCCACGGGAGACGCGTGAATTGGCTAAAGCTACTGTCGGGATCTCTATTAAAGCCTATGGAGAATGTTGCGGTTGAATTTTACAAGATTAAAAACACTTCTAGCAGGAGTTCAAGTTCAATACTTTAGAGTTAAGCTTTTGAAAGGCCCACACCCACGAGAGTACCGAGGTACCACTGTTACCTGCCCCAGGGAATCCGGGCGCATAGGTCGTTTTCGATGTCAGGTCGCGGGCTGATTTTCAACGGCAAAACGTGAAGAACTGCTGCTAGCAAGAAGCGTTCTCGATGTCGTGAAGATTGAAAATGTAGATCTTGAAGAGAAGGACCTGAAAGCAGAGGGGACAGAGTCTGGGTCACGGCATAGTGACCAGGGGGCTCAGGAGAAGGAGCCCTTCAATGTCGGGTGCTTCCAGGTAGAAGAGGTGTAGATTGGATCATCAGCCACGGGGTCCAGGAGGCGTCAAGGAAGGCCAGCTTCTGAAGGGCGACTGTCCCATAAAGGATGAGGGTCACTGCGGTGTTAGTGTTCGGATTGGATCCACTAAGCCTTGGCAACCGCAACCCATGCAAGAAACACAAAACTGCTACTGGTGCAGACCCACGAAATCTGAGTGAGGTCTCCAGCGAGGAGACGGAAGAGCAGGCCTGGAGCAACCAGGGGAACTCTTGGAATTGAAGATTGACCTCCGCTAGGGCCCACCAGTTGAGAGATAAGGGACCGCGGGAGGCAGCAATTTGGCGTGCGTAAAGATGCACCCACGGGTTGCCGGACCGGGCTAGGGTGTCGATCTTTGGCACAGATGATGCTGAGAGGCTGGCTCAATAATGGGCCAAAGCACAACTTCCCCAATTGTAGGGATCGGGTGCTGTGCAAGAGGTGGCTGGTGTCCTAGGGTATTGGGGATCTCGGCACCCACGGGGTCCACGGTGCTGAGCTTTGCTGTGCACACTCACTGGCCTCTGGGATGCTTGGAAACCTACCTCAAGGTAGGAAAGAGTCGTCGATGTCCGTAGGAGCAGCGAGGTTCCAACCGGGTCACTTGCAGTGTTTCAGGTGCCTGCCAAGCAGGGGGGTAAATCCTTTACTCCAAGGGAGATTTCTTCATTCAGCTGTGCGGCAGCAAGTCGAAGTTCAAGTCTGTGAAGTTCAAGAATAATCTGAGGCTCTGGGGGCCCTGTATTCACCTTTATCCAAAGATTAGTGGAATGTCCAGATCAGAGCCCACCAATGAGAGTTCAGGCGGGAAAGGGTGGCTACACCCTCTCCCCTTTGTGTGGTTTCCCGCCTGGGCAGGATACCCCTGAACGGGTTTGAGGCGGTGTATGCAGAAGTAGGCACTGGAGAGGCCTACGTGCAAGTCTGAAAGACATCCTATGGTGCACCCACCCAGTTCCAATCCACATAGTCTGTCTGGGGAGGTGGGAGCACCTCCCTGCAACAAGATCCCTATTGTCCAGTTGCCGTGGCTGGAGTTCTGCCCAGCAACAGGCAGCCAGAGTCGTGTGGGTGGTGGGTAGCATCCATTTTGTACTACGGGTGCACTTTTAAATTGGTGTCTAAATTCTGCCGCTTTTCCCATATCGCCCCTCTAGCAGGGGGGAATCATGCCCTCACTCCCATGGGTGGATTGGGGGTATGATTCCTACATGTTTGACACCAAATACGTAATGGTTCTGTGTAGCCATTGTCAAGTTATCACGCTATCGCAATTACATATAATGCGGTTAAGAGTATATGGTATGGCTACACTACAAACAACCCAGCAATAGTTTTACGAAGGTTGCAGAGGGGCCCTACTCAGGTAGGGGCTCCCCCTCACACATATCTCAGCACCCTGCCTTGTAGGATTAGCAAGGCCTGCCTTAGGGGTGACCTATGAGGATATATTGGTTGTATTAAGTGGGATACAGGATACCTATATCCCTGTAAGGGGTGCAAGCACCACCCTACCCACATTACAGTAGTGGTCTGGTGGTGTCATTTGGTATGGCTGTCCCAGGAGTGGCACAATAAGTGCTGCAGTCCCTGGTAGGCCTCTGAGGGACCCATGCCCTGGGTACCTAGGGTACCATCTACAAGGGGCTGACAGGGTGTCCTCAGTATCCAATTGGAAGGTACCTAGGGTACTCACATCAGTTTAGAGAAGAAGATAGGCTGGGGTCCTGGATAGCAGGGCCACAGCCTGGCTATTGTCATAAAACAGTCAAAACATAAGCAAAAAGTTGGGGGCAACTATGCAGTCGATGCCACTCTCCTACAGTAACCAGCCCGCTAAGGGCTGTTTTATAGGCCCATCTGGAGGAAGACTAGCAGCCCACTGAAGATTATATTGGCTTAACCCAGAAGCAAGAGTTGGATAATTTACTGATGGCTATAAAGGTTCAGACGGAAGTGAGAGTAGAACAAGCTACTAAGGTTTACATTCTACCCAGGAGCAACATTAGAACATTTTTGTAAGGGCTACGACAGTTCACATCGGAGTGAAAGTATAAACCCCAACTACGGCCGTAGGATTACTCCAAGGAGCGGAAATAGGACCATGCACTGAGAGCTACATGTAGTCGATCTAAGAGCAAGAGTAGAGCGACCCACAAATGGTTATATGAGACCAGTGTAGGGATACCAACTGAGGACTATAAGAATCCCATAGGCACAAGGATGGGACAACCGATTGAGGTCTATATGAAGTCCATCTAGGAGCGACATTAGGACAACCCTTTGAGAGTTATAAGTGTCTACAGATGAGCCTGAGTAGGAGAACCCAACTAATGGCTAGCGCTGGCCACCGAGAAACAAGGGTAAGGTGACCCACTGAGGGCTAGATAGAGGCCATTCGGGAGTCAGAGAAGGACAAACCTGAAGCCAGGAAAAGGCAGGCCAGCAAGGTTTTTAGGTCTCTCCTGACCCAGCGCATGCGCTGGTCTGGCGAGACTTATTGAGAGGGCTCCAAAAAGTGCTACCAGGCCAGCCTAGAGCTACAGTGCAGCTACAGTGCATGTGTGCAGCTGTGCGCGCCGCGCTTGACCGCATTACTTTCAATTTCGTGGCCGCTTGTTCTGATAGCCTCGTCTTCATGCTTGGTAGCGATGACCCTGTTTTAATTGTGGGAATGAGTGCATTTGTGTCCAGAATTAGGGCTGTGTGAATTTATGAACGCCGGAACCCCTCAACGCCATCAAGTTTTTATGACTGCATGACATATTACCGACATATACATAGCGTGGGCTTTGGCTCCAGCCAGATGTGTATCAATCCCTAGCCTCATGCTATTTATTAACTGTTTGCTGTAACGTTATAGCGCCTTCCTGTTAGTGCTTCCAGTGGCAGGCAGGAGCGACTATTTTACATAGGAAAATAAACTCCGTCATCATACTTTTTCTCGTATTGAATTCCTGATCTCCTATATCCATTCTGTAAAGAAAGCAATCCTTTTTTTTGCCACTTAAATGAGGCAGGCTTAATGTGATACAGCGCGTTTGCGAATGCTCCTATTTGCATGTGTTGGCACATACCTATTGGCTTTGCCAGTTCTTGTTAAATAATGTTTGGCACCTTCTCATTGCAAAAAACACATTTTTTTTTAGTTTTTTTTTTTTAAAATAAAAGACCCCACTGCACTTTTCCCTTTCCCACTACTGTGCAGGGCCGGGAGTAGCGGCCATTCTACGTTGGCTTGGTAGGGCCACGCTCTTCTGTGTTTCTCAATCCTGGAAGTTACACAGAAGGACTCCTAAACTACCGCGGGGTAAGTGGCAAACGTCCGCATTTGGTTGGCAGTTTGTATTTTATATCTAGGGCAGGATGATGATAAATCAGGACTTAATGTCCTTTTTTGGGGGAGTGACATAGAAAGAAAATAGATTGAGGCAACCAAGCGGGCTGTCATCATATTTTTCCACTGTTAATGACAAACCACAAACCCAATGTAAGCTGCTTTCTCCTGTCCAGGAAGCCTCCCTGGCATTTTAGGAATCAGGACCCCAGAGTGGTTTTGCTTAAATAACTCCATGAGTCTCATGGTTGGGACATCAATCTGCAGGGAGTCGTTGAATTTTCAAGTATGCTTGTACAAATTCTGGGAACTTTGTGCTCCATGAAGTACGAAATTCAATAAATTGCCTACTACACACAGGTCTATATAAAACTGTTCATAGAGTGTGGAAGCTGTTCAATATTGATTAGCTATCTTTATGCAGGATATTTTCACCAGCTCCTTTGATATGTTTGGAGCTCAGGAGTCTAGTTAGGTTTTGATCAGTCTTCCGGTTGCTCGAAATCCTTGGCTAAGATAGCTTAAGCTTCCCGGGAGTAGGACACCCAGGAGCAACAGGGACGTGGTGGAGGGAAGGTGAGCGAAAATTGGCCGGGTTTTTAATTCAGGCTTGTAGGTAACAATGTGCCCGGGTTTGTCTTTTGCTTCTTGTTTTGAATTGTCTGAGCGGCAGAAATTGAGAGAGAGACCCTGATTGGCTGCGGCCCAGGAAGTCTCACGGCATCTCCTCTCATTGCCTCTGGAGCGTGATCTGGTATCTGATTCATTTTTAGGTCTCGCCTACACAGCGCGCATGCGCTGCTTAGGAGAGAGACCTAATGCCATCGGCACAGCTTTGGGGGCAAAAACATGCACGCGTTGCATTGCTTGCAATGGCAACGCGTACACGTCTGGCGATTTCCTTGCGGGAGCGCGCGTTGCCATATGGTGGCGCCATATGGTTGCACGCTCCCGCAAGGGAATCTCGCAGGCCCCCTCCCCTGTGCGATTATAGCAAAAATAAACAAGCATTGGCATAGCCAATAGGTCTCGCTTTTGAGACCTTATAAGTATATTCACTTTTGCTATAATCGTGGCACGAAAAATCGCGGGTGCAGCAATTATAGCAAAAGTAAAGAAATAGATGTTTTTTTCTATTTCTTAACTTTTGCTATAATCACGGCACCCGCGCTTTACGTTCCGCGATTATAGCAAAAGTAAATATACTTATAAGGTCCCAAAAGCAAGACCTATTAGCTATGCCAATGCTTTTTTTTTTTTTTTAAAGGGGGTGTGCAGTTCCTATCAGGATGGGGGGGAAAGACAGGTCTTTCTTCGTGATTCTCTCACACACCCCGAGAGGTGTCATGCTTCATCATTGGGCTGGTGCCCCTCGTCAGGCCGGCGCTGCAATGCCTGACCGCCTCCCGGAACCGGGGCTCTTTGTCGGGGATCTTTTGAAGAAGAAGCCGTTGGGTGCATGCGTGTGTGAGGGCTGGGTAGTGCACAACGGAGTGAGATAAATAAAATAGGCCTGGAGCAGTCCTACTAGATCAAAGTTTAATGTATTAGGTAGCTCTAGTCTGATTAAAACGGTGCGTGTGCCCCTGTGTGAAAGTAATGTTCCTCAAGGGCTACCTAAGTGTGGTCAACATGTTTTGTGCCCTATCTTTCCCTAACGGGTCAATGTGCACTACCCAGCCCTCACACCCGCACGCACCCAATGGCTTCTTCTTCAAAAGATCCCCGGCAAAGAGCCCCGGTTCCGGGAGGCGGTCAGGCATTGCAGCGCCGGCCTGACGAGGGGCACCAGCCCGATGATGAAGCATGACACCACTCGGGGTGTGTGAGGGCATCACGAAGAAAGACCTGTCTTTCCCCCCATCCAGATAGGAACTGCACACCCCCTTTAAAAAACTTGTGTCTCATCGGGAGCCTGTGTGCAGGACCTCAACTCGGCTCCCTGTCCCCCCTTTGTTAGAAAAGGCCAGCAAGGTACCCAGCTTACCTGTAGATGTGTAGTCTGTTTTGGAGGAACAAAGAATTAAAAAAGCTGACCCTGTTAACTGCTGGTAAACTCCATTAAGGGCCAAGTCAGTGGAATTGGAAAGGTGCAGCCCACAGTAGAGAATATGGCCCTTGGCCGATCCAGGCCAAAAATCACCTAACAGTGAAGTCGTCACAAAGAGGCCCTAAACGCCACTGTCCTTCACCCTGACGCCTGGACTAGACACAATGGGATGGGAGAATAAACAGAAATAGAAAATTGAAAAGGAGAGTCTGGCGCATAGGAAGGAAAGGAAGGAACAGCCCAGACCAAACTGGAGAAAGGACCCTGTGTATTTTGGGTGAGAGAGAGCGAGGCTTGGAGAAAAAGAGAACAGGGCTGCTTCAAAAGAAGGAGGTGACAGCATGCCCCATTTTCTTTGTTTGTACAGATGGAGAAAAAAATGAAAGAAGCAAACTGCCAAAAACAAATGTGCCTAAGTCTATGGACCAATGTGCAAAAATGCAAACATGTTTTCAATTAATTTAATTAAAATGTAAATGTATTTTAATTCATTGCAGAGGAACAAACCTGCCTCGCCTGAAAATCAGGACAACAACAGGAATGGAACAGAGGAGATACAGGGTACATTCACTGGCATCAAGCCAGGCAAAGGGTTTTCTTCTTTACATTACCTCTGATGTGTCTGTAATATATGGGCAAACACCTTAGTTTATGCCACTTGATGATGATCCAGTGTAACTCACATTCATGTTTTCAAAGCTTATTTTTCTTTAGCAGCCATTTCTCTGTGAGAGCTTTGTCAATTTGAACATGTTCATAAACTAGAATAAACTGTATTTCCATGTGGAAGTCATAGGCCCAGATACTCGGAGCTGTCACAGAACGCAGTGCAGCAGCCAAAAATACTGTGCTGCATTGCGTGGCAGGATTCACAAAGATATGGCTCTCTCCTACCCTCTCCCTAGCGCCGGCGCTGATTTCAGTTGCTGAGCACCATGAACACACCTTAGCGCCATAGCGCTAGGGTGTGTGCGTCAGTGTTGCATAGGTTTTGCATAGGAAGGGGATCCTTCCTGTACAAAAATCTATGCTTAGACAAGTGAAAAAGCATTTCCTCATTTGTATATGTGCTGCACAGTGCAGCACGCGTGCAAAGTCGGAAAAGCATGTTTTCCCCGATTAACGCCTGCTTTTTAGCAGTGTTACTTTTTGACACTAAACCCTTTTCACATATATTTGAGAATAGGGTTTAGCATCAAAAGGCATTGGTGGTAGCACGGATACGCCCATGTACCACGCATTTAACTCCCTCTTGATGCAAAGTAATGAAAAGCAGTGTTTTGCGCTGCTTTCTGTTACTTTTCCATACAAACCAACAAAAATACCAGTTTGCGTTGGTTTGTGAAGCCTAAAAAAGGTTTAGTGTTCTTTAGCATTACAAAAGTCATGCTAACCCGACGCTAAACCTTTGAGAATCTGGGCCCTAGTCACTTCTGGTACACCCATACAAGTACACTTCTGTATGCATGTTATTTTGTGCTTTTATGGTCATTCTTGATATGTACCGAATAAAGCTTTATGAAATGACACTAAACCCTTTTTACATATATTTGAGAATAGGGTTTAGCATCAAAAGGCATAGGTGGTAGCACTGATACGCCCATGTACCACGCATGTAACTCCCTCTTGATGCAAAGTAATGAAAAGCAGTGTTTTGCGCCGCTTTGCGTTACTTTTCCATACAAACCAACACAAATACCAGTTTGTGTTGGTTTGTGAAGCCTAAAAAAGGTTTAGTGTTCTTTAGCATTACAAAAGTTATGCTAACCCGACGCTAAACCTTTGAGAATCTGGGCCCTGGTGCCGCTTCGCCGAGGAGTTTTACCGTGGTCTGTCACTGCTGCTGTGTTCTGTTGGGGCATTTTGCTGTCTTCTGTGTGGGGAGCTTTGCTGTATACCTGCCGGGGGCCGGAAGGAGGAAGAAGGCGAACATCAGCCTGCCCCGCGCTCACCTGCCTGCTGTGAGGGACTGTTGTGAGGGACTCTGAGACTACGAGTCCCAGCAAACCCAGCGCTCGCCACAGTGCCGGCAACACCTGAGGACTGTTAGCCCCACTGCCACCAGTACTTAACCTCTTGCAGCACCCGCTGCCGCGGGTGCCGTTTCGCTGAGGAGTTTTACCGTGGTCTGTCACTGCTGCTGTGTTCTGTTGGGGCATTTTGCTGTCTTCTGTGTGGGGAGCTTTGCTGTATACCTGCCGGGGGCCGGAAGGAGGGAGAAGGCGAACACCAGCCTGCCCCGTGCTCACCTGCCTGCTGTGAGGGACTGTTGTGAGGGACTCTGAGACTACGAGTCCCAGCAAACCCAGCGCTCGCCACAGTGCCGGCAACACCTGATGACTATTAGCTCCACTGCCACCAGTACTTAACCTCTTGCAGCACCCGCTACCGCGGGTGCCGCTTCGCCGAGGAGTTTTACCGTGGTCTGTCACTGCTGCTGTGTTCTGTTGGGGCATTTTGCTGTCTTCTGTGTGGGGAGCTTTGCTGTATACCTGCCAGGGGCCGGAAGGAGGGAGAAGGTGAACACCAGCCTGCCCCGCGCTCACCTGCCTGCTGTGAGGGACTGTTGAGAGGGACTCTGAGACTACGAGTCCCAGCAAACCCAGCGCTCGCCACAGCGCCAGCAACACCTGAGGACTATTAGCCCCTCCTCTTCTTAGTGTATCTTTGCCCGGCTTCCCCCGCAGCGTGGGACACGCGCGGATGGGTGCCGGGCGAAGCCCGGGCCAAGGGCGGGCCCGACTGAGCCCATCCGAGACTGTAGAGGCTGGGATAGGGCCAGAGCTCCTGGTTTATATTTACTCCACCTTCTTACCAAGATCTAGCCCTTGTTGCAAAAGAAGGAACTTTAAGACCACCTGGTGGGTAAGGACTACTTGTACTCTACTTGTTTGGACTGGACCGGTTAAGGGTCCTTGTGCAGCACCTATTCCTATTTTATTTAATAACAACAGTATTGTGTATATGGTTCATTTCATAGGCTTTTTCTTTTAGAAGGTTTTAGTCTCTAATTATACAATGCCGCGGCGTAAGGAATGTAAAACCCCAGTCGAGCATGCCAGCTCTACCCTTGATAACTATCTTGTGAGAGCTGTGAGTGTTATCAACGATCAAATAGTTAGAGCAGAGCGGCGACTCTCGCTCGATTTAGGTAGCTCAATAGTATCACCTCTAGCCTCGCTGGTATCACCTGAAAAAAGTAGGAAGAATAATAGCACAGACACTACATCACAAGTTAGCTTAGTTGAGATACCCACTGTATCTGCTGCTACCCCTAATTCATTTATAGATGGATCACCTACCCCAAGAACCAGAAGGGGATGTGGGGAAGCTCAAACTAAGCGAGGTCCAATTAATTTGGGCAAGGGTGTAAAAAAGCTAGCTGGGAATGCATCTACTGAGGATGACCATTTGGGTCATACTAACACAGTGGTACAAACGATATACAGGTTGAGCGACTTATGAGCACCTTTGTTGCCAAAATTGAAGGATCTATCAAACCCCTATCTGATAGACTGGATAACCTAACTAGTGAGGTCAAGAGGATTGGGGGCGAGATTTCTCTTCAAAACGAATTATTAAAAACCCAAGTGAAAGCCCTGGAGAACTGTCGGGCTAGTATGGCCACCGGGGAAATGGCTAATCCCGAAGTTCTAAATAGTAATGGGAGGGCTCATGCATCTACAGAAGAGTTGAATAGACAAATCCCTAGTATTGAAAAGAGTAAGACAGTCCCAGAATCTAGGGGGGAAAGAACAACCTATAATACCAAGCCTAGTAAGACTATAAATTTACCCCCTGATTGTGCTCCATATGTGGCCATCTTAACTAATGTTCCATCACTGAATGAAAATCTGTCCCCAAACCAGCTGGAGACCCATGAATCTCTTAAAAACAAAACTGTCTCGTGGCTTAACCATCAATGTGGGTTCCCGGTGGCTTTATCCGACCAGATCCTAACCACGAGACGGGTCAACTGGATTGGAAAGACGACTAAAAATACCAAGGGAGACTGTGTTATTATAAATTTTAAAAATCCCCACTTTGCCACAACGTCCCTGATTAGAGCAACATCATTACCATACAATGAACAGGGAGTCACATTACGCTTACTTGGTTATTTTTATAGCCACTTAATGTACCAAACTAATGTTGGACCCAATAGAGACTCACGCCCACCCCCTGATATACCCAGAATGTTTGAGGTGCCTGTATATAATAGATATCAATCTTTGAGCACCTTAGATGTAAATTATTGACTTAATCAGGATCATACTGTTATGGCTGAGGTGGTTTCCCCCAGAAGTGCCGAAATGGAGAGGGGTAATACAGGGGAGACGGGGGCTATGTAAGTGGCTGAATCTAGTAATGATACCCAGGAAAGGGTTGGCTTCATTAATATGCAAAGGGAGGGGGGTGATTGGTCCGGAGTCATCCCGCAGAATAAAGGAAAATATCTCTCCCATTGTTCTATTGTTAGCTGGAACATTGCTGGATTAGCCTCAAAAGGGGACATACTGGGATGGTCAGATTTTATTAGTTCCCATGACATCATTTGTTTCCAGGAAACTTGGTGTCAGGATTTGGTTAGCTATGATGGTCACGTCTCCTATAATCTACCAGCACAGGGCTCGGTCTCTGGTAGAGCAAAGGGAGGCCTTTTGACATTGGTATCTGTTAATCTCCCAATTATTGCGAGGAGGTACCTGAAGGTTGGGGCTCATTCATAGATTTTATGGTTGTATGAGAAACAAGCCCGCAATGTTCTTCTAATTAATTATTATAATAATGTTTTTGATAACACGCTGCACCAAGTTGTGAAGGATTTAGAGGCCGCTGTAGGTGAATTGATTGCAGGGGAAAATGTTATTTTTGATCTTATTTGGGTGGGTGATTTTAACATTCCTACCTGTTCAATGTCCACCCTAGGGGTATGTGGGGTTAAAAGTAATCTAGAGGAAGATGACTTGCACTTCCCTCATAATTCATATGGCGAGACACTAAATAAAATAATGGCGGATCGTGATTTAGAACTTTTGGCCCATGCCAAGAATGAACTCGGTGATACTATTCCCACATATACGGGTCGGCATGCAAATACGGTGATTGATCATGTATGTGTATCATCTAATATCACACCGCTATGTAAGGTCTCAAAGATCGAAGAAACCTTGTTGAGTGACCATAACTGTATTATTCTAGAAATTACTATCTGGGAAGGCAGGCCTTCTCCCATTTCGCGTACTGTGATGAGCATCGAACCCCACAGACCCAACGGTGTGAGATTAAGATGGAAAGGAGAAAAATCTGAGGCAGTTCTAAAATTTATTGTTAAAGGGTGCATTGGGGAAATCAATGCCATCTTAAATACCGATTATGACTCAGTATGCATCTTAAGGAATTTTATGTTTATCAACAAAGTTATTGACACTATGTTTACTAAAATTGGCTCAGGGAAAACTGTTCATAATAAGGGGTGGTTTGATCACACCTGTACTGTAATGCTTATTGAACTAAAGCAGGCCTTAGCAGCTAGGCCGAGAGATAAGAAAGCGGTAACCCAACTGAGATCTGATTATAAAGTAGCCCTTAAGCATAGGAAGGTAGAGTTACAACAAGAGGCCTGGGAAACGCTGACAGAGGCTGCGGAAACTTCTAACTGTGCGTTATTTTGGGCAACAGTTAATTCCCTTTTTCTTAAAGACGATATGGCCCCTGAACTTACATCTAATGTTACCAGTGGGGCATGGGTAGCTCACTCTTCCACTATATTTAAGTCTGACAACCCCCAGTGTGTTAATGATAGTTCCTGGCCTATAGTCCCTCTGGATTTCTCTATTGACGAGGTCGAACAAGGCATTAGTGCTAGCAAAGGGGGGAAGGCCCAGGGGCCGGATGGGGTTCCCATTGATGTGTATAAAACTGTCCCGATGCTGTGGAGCCCCGTGTTAACTATTGTATTTAATGCTGCCGTGAACAACGGAGTTCCATTGACCTGGGGGGAATCCATTATAATCCCGATCTATAAGAAGGGGGATAGGGGGCATGCTAAAAATTACCGCCCTATTTCCTTATTAGATTCCTCTGTCAAAATTATGAACAGGATACTGCTGGTAAGGCTGGAAGAATGGGCAGAGGACAAAGGTATCATGGCCAGCACTCAGTATGGCTTTAGGAAAGGGCGAGGAACACTAGACCAGTGTTTAAACCTAGATTTGCTTATTGGGAAGTATACCCAGGCTAAACAGGGTACTCTCTACCTCTGCTTTGCAGATCTAAGTAGTGCTTTCGACTTGGTGGATCACTCCATTCTTTGGGCGAAGCTGCTTGAACTTGGGGCCCCGGAAGGTATTATTTTCTTTCTAGCCCGGTTGTATGATAACCTTCAAACTAGTGTCCGTTATGGCATAAATGGGGAATGCACTCTTAAATTTAAGGTTAGGAGTGGTATAAGACAAGGTTGTGTCCTTGCACCCTTGCTTTTTATACCTTTTATCAATGAGGTAGATACAGTTTTAAAAACAATCAGTGCCGATGCTCCACATGTTAATGGCCTTGACGTGCCGTTATTGTTATATGTGTTATATGCGGACGATGCCGTGTTACTGTCTAGGACCCCCATCGGCCTCCAAAGTTTTGATTGACAGGTTCTCCGTTTTTATCAGGGATAGGAAACTGCTTATAAATAAAACTAAAATGTATACTATGATCTGTGGGGTTGGCCGCAGGAGATCCCACTTCTTTTTCATTGATGGACAGAGAGTGCTTCAAGTTGACAAATTTTGTTACCTGGGAATCACCTATGCCAGAGATCGAACCTGGGCACATGAAATTACCAATGTGCGGGCCAAAATGGCCAAAAGTGCCCATGGGGTTTTTTAATTTGTGGCTAAGATAGGCGACAGACGCATCAGGGATATGTTGCAGATTTATCAATCACAATATGTATCAATTGCCTTATATGGGGCTGGGGTCTGGGGACACTGTTCTAATGGCTGCCTGCAAATTGAGGAAAATATTTTTCTCAAAAAACGTTTGTGTTTACTAAATTCTGCCCCAAATAATTTAACCCACAGAGAATTAGGGATCAATTATCTGTCAGACTTGATATCCTTGAGACCGTTAATGTTATGGCGCTCGATCTGCCAAAAGGAGGAGACAGCCCTGAATAGATCTGTAATTAACGACTGTCTCTCTCTGGATAACCATTCCAAGATCCCTTGGTTAAAATACATAATACACAGTTTCCAGGAAATCTTTGATATAAATATTTTGGCCGACTCATATGCTGCCGTAGCAATGTCAAAACATGAGATGAAGAGCATATTCATGAACTACAAGGCAGAGAGGCGGGTGAGTGGCAATGGTTTACTGTCCACCTGCATGTTTTATAATAAATTTGTGGGTAACGAGGGATTTCAATCAGGTGACCAGACCCTCGCATAGATTTGTCCTTACTAGGTTGAGGCTCGGGCTAGTACATCATTTGGTGGCCTTCCCGTCTCCTAAAAAACACCCGGTTGGCCCTTGTCCCTGTGACGGTCAATCTAAACAATGCACTTTGCACTTTCTTTTGCTACGTAACCTTTATAGGAATTTCCGCATTGTTTATTTAAAACTGATCCTTGTAAAATATGGAGTCCGTACTGTTAACGATGCTATGAAATTGCTTTTTAATATGCATAATCCGGATGTTTGCTTTTTTACTGCTACCTTTTTAAACAAATCAATTCATGTTAGGAAAAGTATGATGTTTTAAAATCTTGTGTGTCAACTGAATTCATTATCCCTGCATTTTTGCTTGCTTATGTATGCATGTTATTTTGTGCTTTTATGGTCATTCTTGATATGTACCGAATAAAGCTTTATGAAATGAAATGACACTAAATCCTTTTTACATATATTTGAGAATAGGGTTCAGCATCAAAAGGCATAGGTGGTAGCACGGATACGCCCATGTACCACACATGTAACTCCCTCTTGATGCAAAGTAATGAAAAGCAGTGTTTTGCGCCGCTTTGCGTTACTTTTCCATACAAACAAACACAAATACCAGTTTGCGTTGGTTTGTGAAGCCTATAAAAGGTTTAGTGTTCTTTAGCATTACAAAAGTCATGCTAACCCGACGCTAAACCTTTGAGAATCTGGGCCCTAGTCACTTCTGGTACACCCATACAAGTACACTCCTGTGCCATAAGGAACCACCTCGCTGAACAAATCTAATCTTAGCTGTAACACAATCAGGGCCGGACTGGAAACAGCAACCAGCCCTGGCTGATTGCTGCTCGACTGGCCCTGGGAGCAGGGGTGGGGGTGTTAGTAAGAAGCACCACTCCCGCTTTTGTTACAAGGGGCCAATATTGCAGCACTGCTGCAAAATCAGCCCCCACCCCTCCGGCCTGGTGCACGCTACGGCCAGTCTGGCCCTGAACACAATTGCAGAGAAAAGGGCAGAAAGGGCCAGAAATTGAATTCCAAAATAGGTGTAGATAGTTTAGGAAAGGGCCCTCTAGAAATACAATCATCTCTCAGAAGAGCTAGGTGACATTACCACATTCTGTATGTGAGGAATTCGGTCTTCTCATTTTACGCTCTCTCTGCTGTTTTTGTTACACTTGACCGTGGCAATACTCCCTGTTCTTGGGTGTGTGACATCTCTAGAAAAGTAAATGTCAAGCATCAGGATGCTTTTGATTAGCCCACGGCAAGCATACTTGATTGTCACATAGACTTGCGACCCAGAACACCAATTACCTGTTGTCTAACATATGCCCTTGCAGAACTGGGAATGTTACAATACCTTGATGGTATTTAGCAACAAGCTTTATCCGACACTCACAATAGCTGCTCAAATGTATCGATTATATGGAAATAAATAATGTCACCATCAGGAATCGGTACCTGTTGTCTCTAACCCCGATCTTGCATGCTTAGATTAAAAGAGGAGTGATCTTTACTAACTTTGGACATCCGGAGCGCTAATAATGTGATCAGGGTCCTTCACTGTTGGACGCATTCCGGAAGTGCTCACTAGAAGGCTTTGTAAAATAGTCAGAATTGTCTTGCCACTGCAGTGCCATCAGCAGCTAGTCCCCCGGGCCCGATAGGCCCATAACCAGCTTACCCGCTCCAGCAGTGAGGTGGTTTGCAGTGTCCTAGTGAGTGCCCCGGCCGTGGGCACTGACACTGCTCAAGTGCTCGTCAGAGAGTTGGCTGCAGCAGCTGTCTCCTGAACATATGCAGCGGGCTCCAGCAGCGATTGGAGATGATCCATGGCTCCTCCTGCAGGGTAAGTCTTGTGCTTCTCTAATGTGGGGATTGGATTGCTATGCTCCCAGCTGGTGTCCCAGTGATGTACACACGCCGCCCTCTTAGTTTCACAGGGGCAACTCCGGCTCAGTTCTCGTTGCTTCATGGTGATCTATGGGTGATTGCTTGCATTTCTCTGATGACTGCCTGACTGTAGCAACCACTTAGGTATCGGCAGCCCCTTCTGGCATACAGGGTTGCCATAACACTACTGGCCAAGAGCACCATGTGTACAGGGGGAGTGTCTCACCCTTCTCCAGCATGTCTCACCAACTCACAGGAATGCAGCAATGGACAAATCTGTCTGGTGGGATTCCTCTGCTCCTCATGTCTTCAAAAGGCAGGTTTTGGCTTCCCAAAATGGAACCAAGGGTCCTTCTTGTGTTGTACCATTACAAGCACACGTGCACTCAGTGTATGGACACAGACAATACACTATACAGTAATGTCACCTCCGTGCATTGTGCCATAACAGACTCACATACATTCAGCATACACATTTATTCTGTACGCACTGCTAAGTACTGTAGCCTTTATGGTTTGTGTAATGGTGTGCTACTTGCAAACTCACACACTGCCAGTACACACATTCCCCAGGCATGCACTGCGCAACACTTCTCCCATCATGTATTGTACTCCTTGCAAGCACACTTACACTCAGCACATGATTTCACTGTGTATGCACTGCACAACACTACATTTCCCATGTAATGTTTCCTCACCTGTATGCATCCACCCAGTACACACAATCACTATGCATTTACTGAACAACCCAGCTCATTCCCTGTAATGTACGCTTCCCAGGCACATATATACCCAGCACAGTCACCACTCCTGTGCTGGGCTGCACTCTCCATCTAATGGATGTAGGCCAAGGGTGAGTTAAGCACACAACAGTGGAACTTTAAAAAGGTGCGTGACCCTACAAGCATTCCTCCAGTGACAGGTTAAAAAGGACCTGTTCACTTCTACTGATCACTACACAGTATACTGCTACCAACACGCTCACTATGCTTAACTCTTGTTGAAGGCAGTAGGCCACCACTATGAGGGTAGTGCTTTGGGCACCCCTCCCTGTCCAACAAGTCTGAAATCCGTGAAAGAGGTCTACGTCACAGTGCACATGCATGATCTGTGTTACCCTTTGTGTTAGACCTGGCATCTTTTGGCATGTTTCCCCTGTCTTTTTGCCTTCTGACCTCCTGTTTTTGATGGTATACTGTATTTCGTTTTGCTGTTTTAGTGTCTCTGTGTTCCTTTTCACTGCTATTCAGTGCTAAATTGCAAGTGCTCCTACTGTATATTGTGCTATGATTGGTTTTCAATGATTGGGATATTTTATTTACTATTAGGTCCCTAGTACAGTGCAACGTGTGTGCCCAGGGGCTGGAAATCAAATTATTCTGGTTGTCTTGCAGCACTGGTTGTGCTACCCATACAGGTAGACTTTCAAAGGTGTCTCAGACCTGCAACTGCAGTGTCTGCACACAGTTTATACTTCCATGTTGACATGGCAAGTGTACCCACTTGTCAGGCCCTAACCTTCCCTTTACTCACATGTAAGGCAACCCTCTTGTAGGCCCAAGGTACACCGTAGCCAGGGTGCAGTGTATGTGAAAGGTGGGACATGTACTGTTACTTTGTATTTCAGTTTTCACTATTGAAAGACTGTCTGTCCCATGGGTCTGCACTGTAACATTTTACAAGCATAACTTTGTATTGGTACAAGATAGAGAAATGGAGTTTAGGCTCCCTGAACTCAGAATATAAAAATACATCTTTTAGTAAAGATTATATTTATATTGTGCGTTTGAAAATACCACTTTTAGCAGGTGGACATTTTATTGCTTAACCATCCTCTGTGCCACTGCCTGTTTGTGTATTCACCATCTGGATTGAAAGTGACAGGGGCTGGGGATGTGTATTCACACTAAACAGACACAAGTGGGAGGTCCTGCCTTTCCCAGGTGACTCATATCCAGGCTGAATAGACCTGGCTTCATTTAGAGTAGTGGGAGGAGTTGTCACTTGCACCTGAATGGACTGTGGCTGCCTCTCACAAAGCTGTCTCCACCTCCTGCAGTGAACCTGGCCTGAGTCAGGCAGGACTAGTTTATGTATGCCTGAGCAACTTTGTTTGTGCCAACTTCAAATGGAAATGTGGTATAAATATTGGGATCCTGACCCCAGGACTTTAGAACTCTTTGGGATTAAGGAACCTGCCAAGAAGAAGAGCTGGAGAAGCCGTGAGTGGAGACTACCACTTTGCTGTGTGCTTTGCTGTGTTGGCCTGCAGTGGTTGCTTCTGTCTTGGGCAGTGAAAGGACTGGACTGAACTTTCTACAACTTCTTTTTCTGAGTATCTCCAAGGGCTTAAGGTAGAGTTTCAGTGGCAACTTCTCCGCTAAGGCGGAGGAGCGTCTCCCCACTGCTCAAAAGGAAAAATAAAATGATAATAACGTATTGTTATTATCATTTTATTTTTCCTATTGCAGTCAGTGGGGGGGGTGGAGCGGGGCTGGCCAGAGCATGGGAGGAGTGGTTTGCTCTCCCTAATTGCTCATGACTGTAGGAGAGTAGGATCTGCTTCACATGGGTACCTCCACTTTTTGCTGGTGTTTCACTGTTTTTCGACCTTAGTCTGGCTGTGGCCCTGCTAATCAGGACCACAGCCTAGCTGCTTCCTCTCTAAAATGGTTTCCATGTACATTAGGTAGGTATCTAATTGGATTCTGGAGTGCCTTATAAGCCCCTAGTATATGGTATACTATGTACCTAGGTACCTCAGAGGCCTTCCAGGGGCTGCAGCATGTATTATGCCACCCCTGGGAAGCACTCCAAAATTGCACCACAGGTCTGCTACTGCAGCCTGGGTAAGGGTGTGTTTGCACCCCTTGCAGTGGTATAGGCTACCTATATCCACACATATATACAGACACATATAAACCTATAAGCCCCTCCTATGGCAGGCCTTGACAATCCTGAAGGCAGAGTGCTTGGTTTTATGTGAGAGGGGGCCCAAGCATGAGCTGAGCCCCTCTGCAGCTTTCGGAAATACTTCCTTATGGCTGTTCTGTGATACAGCCATACCATATACTATTAAGTGCATTATGACCTCGCGGTAAATTCGAACTTTGGAATGGCTGCATTCAAACATGTCGTGTTTGGTGTCAAACGCTTTGGAATACTACCCCCCCCCCGCCAGTTCCTGCGGCGGGGGTAGCATTCCACCATTCTGGAGGGATTGACATGTTCACACTGGCTAAACCCAGTAGGACTTTCCTGAGCCCTGGCATCACAAAATGGATGCCTCTCCCACAGACACGGGTCTGGCCTCCTGCTGCTGACCGAAACTCCGGCAGGGGTGGCCCGGACAATAGGTTTCCTGTCGAAGGGAGGTGTAACCACCTCCCCAGACAGGCAGATGTGTATTGGGGCTGGGCGGGAGCACACTCTGGTGCTTTGAAGTCCTGCACTGGGGGCACGTTTGCTGTCCCTGTGCATAGCCCAGTTCAAACTGGTTGCAGGGGCTACCTGCCCCTGCTCTGGCGCGAAACTGGACAAAGGAAATGGGTGTAACCATCCCTCTTTCCTAGCCCACCCATAGGTGGGGCCTTAGAGTTAGTCCATCCCCTAAACTTACTAGAAGTATAGGAATCCAGTCCCTAGGACTTTAGATTACCCTGGACGAAACTCTGCTACATATATCCTGGACCTTCGACGTTCTACTTTAACTAGAAGACTGAAGAAATCTCCCTTGGGGTCAAGGAGTGACTCCCCTGCTTGGCAGGCACAAAAGAAGCAACTGACTGGTCTGCATCGCTGAAGCTCCCGCCGGACGTCAAAGTCTCTGCATCACCAGAGGTGGATTTCCAGACTTCCCCACGGCCACCCTAAGTCCACAGCAAAGCTGAGGCCCGCGGCTATCGTGGGTGACGTGGAACCGTGACCCCTGGACACCGTGAAGTCTTGCAGCAACACTATCTTCCTGGTCCTCCTTGAAGTTGTGCTTTGGGCTCTGAGTAGCCCCAGCCTTGATCATCTCCTGCACCGAAGATTGTTGGCCTCCACTCCACGAGTGACCCGTGGGCCAGCTTCAAGTGCGACCGCTCAAGGCTCCTTCGCGATCACTAGCCCATTGGCTGGCAGGTCCCCACGAAGGCAACTCCTTTTCTGCTTAGGCTTTCCTGGTTGCTCCAGATGTGCCCTGACTTACCCTTGCTGGGTGAGTCCCTCAGACCTTGCTGGTCTGCACCGCAGTCCTTTCTCTAAATTCCAGTGACTTGCCGTTGCTAAGGCTTGTTGGGTTCATTCTGGTCGCCGACACTGCATTACTCGACAGACTTCATAGGACAGCTCGAATCCGGCTTGTGGACTTCGTCAATGCCTTCTGGATCTCGTGGCTGAAGAGTCAAAGACACCCATCAACTCACCTGAAGCACCCGACATCTGTGGGCATTGGTCCATCCTGCCCTTGGTCACTGGCTAGTGACCCAGACTCTGTCCCCTCTGCTTTCAGGTTCCTTCCATCCCAGATCCAGGCTTGGATCTCTTCGGACACTTCTCCTCTTCACGGCAGCAACAGTTCTTTGCAGGCTTCCATTGAAATCGACGATGCGACCCGACACCAAAAGACACCTATGCACCCGGCTTCCCGGGGTGAGGTAACTCGAGTACTCTGGTGCTCCCGTGGGTGCTGGCCCTAGAACTTCTTAAGTGCAAAAGGGTTTGGTCCTGACTCGAGTAGAAGTGTCCCTAATCTTTAAATTTCCAACCGCGACATTGCCCATAGAAGATAACGGGAACCCGTGGTTGTGTTCTCACACTGCATACAGTCCCCGTGGGTCCCTGGTGTCCCTACCTTGGGTGGTTCCTTGGGGTCCCAACGATTCTAGAGGCTATAGGCCTAGTGTCTATTTCAGTCTTATACCACTTTTTTGGTATATGGTTTGGTACGCCCCTAGGGCCCAAACGTGTATTTGTGCTATTACTGATAATTGCTGACTTGTAAACTAAGTACTTCGAACTCCAGTCTCATAAATAGACTAGAGGGGTGTGTTTTAATCTAAATACATATATTTTTAATATATACCTGGTGTGGTTGTCTTTTCATTTGATCATTCAAGAGATTATAGACTGGTAAAACAAGCTGCTTTACATTCCTTCAAGACTTAGCCTGAAGGCTGCTCTCCATAGCTACCACTAGGATAGCTTTCAATAAAGGTTGTCTTTAACCTATCACCATAAGGGGGTGTTTGGACTGATACAATGTGCCCACTAGAACTAGTGGACAGCATATATCTGGCCACCTTCTCACAATGACTGTTTGGCCGGCACTGTTGTGCCTACCAAACAGTCATGTGCACTTTGCATGTTCCCCAACAGGCTGCATCACACAGCCTGGTGAGGAACATGCATAGGTTCCCTGTTCCCGTATGAGCGTCAAACCACGGCGTTCAGACCAACCACAGCGCTGCATTGCAGCATTGTGATCGGCTCTGGGGAGCCTTGGTACCCGGGTGCTTCCTGCTGCCAGCCAGCACTTCAGGCAGAAGGAAGATGACGAAGACAAGGAAGAGGCGGTGGCCAGCCGTTAAAGTTAAGTCCTTTTTTCTTTTTTTTCGACTTCTAGGATCTGCATTTTAAGTGTATTTTTGCAGTCTTCGCATCCTCATAAGTCTATGTTGGATTTTTATTGTTTGGTCTTGTTTTACTCAGATAAATATTGGCTATTTTTCTAAAACTGGTGTGGTGTCCTATTGTAGTGTTTTCACTGTATTACTGTGTATTATGTGCAAATGCTTTACACATTGCATCTGAGATAAGCCTGACTGCTCGTGCCAAGCTACCATGGGGGTGAGCAAGGTTTTTTTTTTAGAAGTGTATCCCACTTGGCCTGACTAAAAGGAAGGGTCCCTACTTGGTCCAGGGGCAAAACATTGCCAACTAGAGACTCCCATTTCTAACATTATGGCAACAAAAATCACCTTTGGATATCCAAACAACAGTACAGTTGGTCACTCAGGGCAGGGGTATACATCCCTAACCATGCAGAGGACTTTTTCGTCCCAACACTGTGCAATGGGATGCGTGTTATCACTAAGACACCCAGACTCCAGAGCTTTCTTTTCCAGGAAGTTCTCCACCAGTGAACCGAATGACACCATAAATGACAAGTAGTCCTTGGCAATAAAGAATTGTGTTTAGGAACAGTGACATTACTTAGGGCATAGGTAGCATAACTGATGACATGACTGGTGACATCATTGTCAAATACAGCACAGAGTTACTGTGAGTACCCTTGTGGATACATAGAATGAAAATAAAGTAAGTCCTGGGGTCAAGTGTGGTTGTGCATGTTGAAAGTTATATACTACTGCATCATTTACAAATCAGTAAAATTTGGGGTGCAAGTAGTGCTCCATGTTAAGCAAGGTAAAGATTGAGTGTACCTAGTGTAGGTTGCAGATAAATGTTTCAAAGTGAGTTGTACGTTGTACTTACACCTCTTGCCTCTTATCACTCCTTGCCTCATGTCTGTGAAAAGGGCAAGCAATATTTGATTGTGGAACTGTACATGTCATAGAACCAATGAAACTTCTGCAATGGTATCAGCATTTGCAAATCCAAGGCTCATCCATGGACATGCCCTGGATCCATAGTTACAGTTCTTACTGTTGTGAATCCTCAAAAAAAAATCAAAATATTGAAATATACTCCTTTAGGTGTGAGTTTATTGTTGTGTACAAATAATTTTAAAAAACTAATTCTAACCGAATACAGCTTTGTGGGAAAAAAAAATGATGGTATTCGCGGTTCCTATTTTCAGGTCCACGACACCCGATAAGGAAGTTCTGCCCTTCCGAAATCCTGAAAACATGTGCCTGAAGAGAGATCTGTAGAGAATCAGAAAAGGAGATGCCTCCCAGACCATCAATCACATTTTTCTTTTGGAGAATAGACCAAAGTGTTGTTCCTTCTGTTGTCTTTGATTTGACCTGTTGTTTAATTTTTCAGCAAGGGTGTACACTAGGCCTGGGCGGTGAACTTCACTCCATTCACGGAGTTTGAGGAGTTTTCTGCACTCCGCGGTATAATTTCTACCCAAGCGGCAGGAATACCAGCACAAACTGCAGTTCTCACTGCACTCCGCCACTCGCGGAATTTTTTCTCCGTGAACTTTGCCCAGGCCTAGTGTACACTCAGGTATATCACGCCAATGTATATTGTTTTTAGTAATTTTCCATAGGCTAAATCAGTAATCCTTTTTCTTAAATAATAGCATTTTTCTTACTTTTTTTATAAAAGATTTTTTAAGATAACATAGTATACACTACGGACATAATGACAAGGGACAAGACTTGTGCAAAGCAAAAATTACATGACAACACTACTCGAATACATGCAAAGGATTAATCTGGGACAAGACTTATACAAAGCAAAAATTACATGATAACACTTCTTAAATACATGTAAAGAATTAATCCAAAAACATACAACAAAACACAGATGGGCATATTCTCAAGGAGCTATCGCTGAGTTAATGGCACTTTGTCGCAGCCAAAGTTGCGATAAATGTATCGCCCCATTCACAAGCTGGTGTTAACAGCCCAGTTTACCCGCAATAGCAGCCGCAAAAAACATCACCACAGAAGATCCCCGCAACTATCGCTAATGAGATGCAGAGTAGGCGTTCCCGTGCCAAAAGCCACAACACCACTCCACAACATTCACAACGACCAGCCAGATCTGCGATAAGAACACAAACAAGGCGATAAGGCACGTTAGCAGCAGGAAACTAACGCCTGCTCTGACCTGGTGCAAAGTCGGACCACAGCCTGCACCACAAAAGGGAGCATAGCCCACAGCCACGTCGGAAGGGCAACAGATGCCATGGAGCCACTGGTAAGGCAATCAGGACACCCAAGGGGGCCACAACACCCACTGCCACCACCCCAGGACCCCAACACCCACCCGGAACACCCCCCGACCACCACAGAGGCAGCGCAGACGAAAACAGCAGACCCTCAGGAAACGCACCAGCCACACAGACCCAACACCTGACAATGACATTGCCCACTACAGTCTCAAAAGGACAACTATCGTACGCATCCTGACCAACAACGCCCAACAGGCCGACGGCACTAACACAACGGACAACCAACATCCCACCCCACACAAAGCTGCTGGCTGTGCTGCACCTGTTGGCCCCTGGTACCCCCAACCAACACCCGGCAGAGTCGAAGGAGTCACACAGCCAGCCACATCCAAGTCCCTCACACCTGTCCTGGACATCACCATCAGCCTGGTACCCCAGTCCCCATACATCCAACACAATGCGCAGAATCCACTGGAGACCAAGCAAGCACCATACGCCATAGCTGAATGCACGAACGTGTTGGGGGCAATCCACAGCACACATGTCATACCTGTGCCCCCTGCCAACACAGCACACTATCACCGCAACAGAAAGCACACGTCTCACATCAATGTGCAGGCAACAACCGAACACCGTGGAACCTCCACTAATATTGCCTCCAAAAATCCATCCAGTGTGCATGGTCCCTTCATCCTCCGACAGTCCATCAGCCACCAGCGTTCCCAGGATGGCACCAAGGGCAAGTTCCAAATGAACACCCCACTCACCTCAACTCCACAACCATGCAACTCACAACTCTGGCAATGCACACGTCACAAAATCACATACAACATGCAAAACAACAGGCCCATCCACCAGACAGAACAACTCACAATGGTAACTTGGTCAAGCGGTGAACATGAGCCATCAATGGCATGGCACCTCAGCCACACACTGGCCCAATGTGGGGAGAGGTGGCAACCAGGCATGTGTGAAGGATGCAGGAGAACCATGATTGGGAAAGTACACAATGCCAAGAGTGGCGGAGATGTGCTGGACAGACTGCAGTATGCAGAACACACCCATATCCATGGCGACATACACCGCTGGTGCATGGAGTGTAGTTGACAGTGGACGCAACCATGTCACCCTAGCCAGCGCGGGAGTTCGCGGAAATGTTGCCTGTTATGTCCCCCGGTAAGCGTGAGCGAAGTGGGATGGCCTGGCGTATGCCAGGCCAGCGTAGGGGTGTGAACAAGAAGCACATAGCCCTGGGTATGTCCTCTTCCGGAAAGCACAACGTCTCTGCCAGGGCGGAGCCTCTCACCACACCACGAGGCTGACGCCGTCCTCATGAGCGAAGTTGCCTGCGATTCTGTGTGCCTGCAGTACCCTGGCCCGCTGGACCCCGAACCCGTCAGGCCCACCCCTGCGCAGCCAGGCCACACTGATCACCTCCGACACTGGCGTGTGTCAAGGATGGCCCACCATGTGCCTGCACAAGCTCCAAGCCTGAGGGCCATGACCTTGGCAGCCTCTTAGACCATCACGGCCTCCACGACACAGGCCCACTTTAGTCCTTTCTCGTTGACGTACTCTACTGCCGCCTCCTGCCTACACTACGGTCAAGTAGGTCACACATTTGGAACTGAGTCTTGATTACACCATGGCAGTGAACATTATTTAAGGCAGAGGTTATATCACTATACTCCCTTCGATGTGGTGCCACCAAGTTTGTGCATAGCATCACAATAACACGTGTCCGTGGGCCTAAGCGGACTACTGCCTTCGGCCTACGCTGCGCACGAGTAGGTCACAGAATTGGAACTGGACATCAATCATTCAAAGGCAGAATGTGGTATGAGCGCTAGACGCTGAGTACTTGAAGGTTGGAAGCGCTTGGAAAGCTTATAAAAACTGCTCTGAATATTGGCGACCTTATTTTAATCTAATAATGTGGATATAGCTTTAAAATCTTTTAATCTAAATACTGTGGATATTGCTTTTAAATTTCACTGACTTGTTTGCACATTGCTACTTTGCACTCACCTGCCCCTTTTCAGCCCGTCCCCGTTCCACCACGCCTGTTGTGCCGATTGCTGTGGAGGGACGTGGCTCCTCCCCCCTCCTCCCTCGTGCATTTCCGGGGGCGGGATTGGGGATATTAGCAGCAAACAGAGGACTCGCGCGCTGCAGTTGTGGTATGAGCGCTAGTCGCTGAGTACTTGAAGGTTGGAAGCGCTTGGAAAGCTTGTAAAAACTGCTCTGAATATTGGCAACCTTATTTTAATCTAATAATGTGGATATAGCTTTAAAATCTTTTAATCTAAATACTGTGGATATTGCTTTTAAATTTCACTGACTTGTTTGCACATTGCTACTTTGCACTCACCTGCCCCTTTTCAGCCCGTCCCCGTTCCGCCACGGCTGTTGTGCCGATTGTTGCGGAGGGACATGGCTCCTCCCCCCTCCTCCCTCGTGCATTTCCGGGGGCGGGATTGGGGATATTAGTACCATGCTTAAGCGAGTGCGCAGCGGACGCGCTAAAGGCAAGCCCGTCTGCGCCCGTCCGCGCTCGTTTAGCAACTAGCACTAGCCACGCTGCCCATGATTTCTCGTCTCCTGGAATCGTTTGGCGGAGAGAAGAACTTCTCAGCTTTGCCCACGGAGGTTGTCCGAACCCCTCTGTTATAGATGTCTCTATGTTGGGGGGGAGGGAGGACCGACCATTTGCATCCTGTGAGGCCTGTCCCTTCCGTATGGAGAAACATCTGGGAAAAGGGGACAAGAGTCTGGGTGGGACAGGGGCACAATCGGTCCCATCACACCTACAATCTTGTGCGGTACTGCAGGCTTGTATGATCAACTGCAGGTCTCTACCAAAACACACAGATGACATTTGGCTCAACTTAGAAATCAATTCCTGGGATATCATGTTTCTAACTGAAACTTGGCTAAAAGACGGTTCTAACCCAGACCTAGGCCTGGCTATTCCTGAGGGCTATAGGATGGCCATAGCGAATAGGCCAACCAAGAGACGGGGGGGGGGGCTTGCAGTGATTCTAATGAAGGAATGGGAAATCTCCTCAAGAAGAATCAAGTTGGCAGGTCCCATAGAGGCTATGTCTTTCTGTATTAGAGTGGCCCCTACTCTCTCGTATGCAGGGCTACTTGTCTATCGACCCCCTGACTCCCTTCCCTCGCACTGGCAGGAGCTTTTTGACATCATTGCAGATATATCTTTAAAATATACTAACTTTTTCGTCCTTGGGGACTTTAATGTCCATATGGGCAAAGCAAACTGCCCGTCTGCCTCACTATTGTCAGATACCCTTTTAGGATTAAATTTGACTCAGAGGGTTTCTGCACCTACACATGTTGCAGGTCACATACTCAACCTGATCTTTTCAAACGATCTCACTCTTAGGGTCATGGACCCTTTACCATTGACCTAGAAGGACCACTTTCTGGTCCCTTTTACTCTAACTGGTTTGATAAAGACCAGTAACTCCAGTTCAGAATCTGTGGCAAGAAGAAATTGGAGGAAGGTTCGACCAGAGTCCACGGGATTAGAACTTCAGAATACACTCCCTCTGCTCACAGGAGACTCCGATCAAGATATATTCATCTTTGAAAAATGGATTACCACAGCCCTAGATAAAAAAGCCCCCCTGAGCATTGTGAAACCGGCTAGAAAAAACCTTCAGCCCCCTGGTTTTCCTTAGAACTCCGGCAGGAGAAAAGCCTATGTAAGCGCTTAGAGCGGCTATGGCGGAAAAAGTATGATGCCAGGGCGAAAGGGACCTATAGAACGGCATTAAAAAGGTTCCATAAACTAAAACGCAATGCCCTGAAAGAGTATTTTGCAGGTCAAATAGAGGCGTCTGACAATTCTTCTAGAGAAGTCTTAAAGATTGTGAAAGGCTTTTTAAAACCACAAGTCTTGAAAAGTTCGATTGTTCCTTCAGTGAGCCTATGCGAAGAGCTGGCCACTTTCTTTCAGACAAAAATTCAAACCATTTATGCATCCTTCCCGAAAATAACCAGCTCGCAGCCATTGGCTGGGATCGCTCCGACAATTCGGCATGCGGAGGGCTGGTCGGAATTTCGGTCACTGAGCCTCTGTAAAGCTAAACTGGGCTCTCCAGCCGACCCCTGTCCGCCAAAGTTTTTTAAAATCCTGGCCCCATGGCTGAACCCCGTACTTAATTCTATTTGGAATTCCTCCTTAAAAATAGGCACCTAACCTACTAAATGGAAAACCGCGTTTGTCCAGCCAATTCTGAAGAAAGAAGATGCGGACCCAGCAGATTTAAAGAACTTCAGGCCTATCTCACTCCTTCCAGTACCAGCCAAGATACTGGAGAAGGCAGTTCAAATTCAGCTGGCCGAATTCCTGGAGTCCCATAAACTTCTTCACGACTCACAGTCAGGCTTTAGGGCAGGCTATAGTACCGAGACGGCCTTGCTAGAAGTGGCAGAATCGGTAAGAGAGACGATGGACCAAGGGAGCTGTGCGATGTTAGTGCTGCTGGATTTATCAGCGGCATTTGACACTGTATCACACCAGATCCTCCTAGATAGACTTGCCGCACTGGGAGTGACGGGAACTACTCTGAAATGGTTCCGTTCCTTTTTGGAGGGACGTTCCCAGAAAGTGCTCATGCGGCTGTATGTGTCCTCTTCTAGCCCTTTGATATCTGGAGTCCCGCAGGGCTCGGCTCTCAGCCCGTCCCTGTTTAATATCTATTTGGCCCCCTTTGCCCCTATAATTGAACAACTAGGGGTGAAGGACATATCTTATGCTGATGCAGCTTGCGTTCTTTTAGAGAACACTCGGAGACTGCATTCACTAACTTTAGGAGATGCCTTCTAAAAGTGGCGTCCTGGATGACTGACAATTGCATGAAACTAAATGCTGAAAAACGGAGATTCTCTTTTTTGCAAGTTTCAAAGCTTTATTCGACAGCATGTCATAAAAGCAAGTAAACATCCTAACAATATCATAAATACTATGTTAAAATACAATATATAAATTTAAAAGTACATTAAATCATGATGCTGGCGAATTATTTAAAAAAAAAAAAAAAAAGGAAAGAGAACATCAATTATTAAAATCTATTTTAAAAAAAATAAGATCTTAATATTAAAAATTAATCAAACATCATTTAGTGTCAGAAATTCATTGGCCAGCTTCTAGGAATTTTAGGGTGCGAGAGCGTATTATCCATGCCCACCCTAAAAATTTTGCAACAGCAATGGCCAGACAAGGAGTGCAATCAGATTCAAGTATTCTTAGGGCTTCCTTATACCTGGTTTTAACCACCTATGGCGAGGAGCAATATACAGCGGACACACAAACAACAAATGACCTGTGTCCTCAGTCAGATCTAAACAATGGGGACAATTTTTGTCCTGGGTAGATGACCATCTGTGGGTAAACGCTTTTACAGGGAGAGACCCAATTCTAAACTGAAAGTACAGTTTTCTGTCAATGGGCCTTTCTATAATATCCCAAAATGCCTCGCAGGATGGTATAGATTTGATGTCAAAAAAACGACCCGTTAGGTTGGAGTTTTGACCAGAGCTAAAGGCAGATGTCATGGTCATATCCCAGTACAATTTTTTAAGGGTTGACTTTGATGGGAAACTTGAACCATTTAAGTCATTCCATAGATGCCCTAATTCCAATTTTATTAGTAGATCTCTAATTTCTTTGAGCCATAAGATGGAATGAAAGCGGTCAGCCCTAATAATGTCCTTCATGGCGGTGGCATAATGAGCTAGTTCAGGAGTTACCATGATCCGTCGCCAATAAAGGAGTGGGCGTAATCGTGCCAAATCCTCAACTTTTTTCCTGCCTAAGTCATAAATGAGCGGAATCATTGGGGTGCTTTGGGGAACTCCTGTTAGGCAGCGTAAAAACTTATTTTCTGCCAATCTTAATTGGTTCAGATTAGCAAAACCCCATAGTTCTGAACCATACAGGGAAGCACTAATGACTTTCATGGTATAAATTTCCAAGGCGGGAGTAATAGGTTTGGTCAGAGAAGATTTGTATTTGGAGACAATTGCACCTGCTAGCTGGTGGAATTTTAAAACAGCCATATCAATGTGGTTTGTCCATTTCATATTGGTCTGAAGGGATATCCCTAAATAAGTAAATGCCTCAACCTGTTCCAGCGGGGTGCCGTTAAATTTAATAACACCTCTGAAGTTTTGCCGCTAATTTAGGCACATAAACTTAGTTTTGGAGGTGTTTATCTCAAGACCACGTTCTCGGCAAAAATCGCCAAATACATTTAATGCCTTCTGTAGCCCGCTTGGTGTCCGCGAAACTATCAACGTGTCATCCACGAACATGAGGACAGGCATGCGAGACCCTGCCAATACAGGGGCATCCGTGGGGGAACATCTAAGATGGTCAACTATACCATTGATGTACAAGGAGAACAACGTAGGCGCCAAGACACATCCCTGCCGAACACCACGCTCAACAGGAAATGGGTCAGTCACCTCCCCCTGGGTTCCCCACCTAATTCGTGCATAATTGTTCTCGTGCAAGCGGATAAGTAGCGTTAGCAGTTCCGGGGCCATCCCTGCATCATCGAGAACCCTCCAAAGTTTAGATCGGGGCACTAGGTCAAACGCTGATTTCAGATCGATAAAGACCGCATAAAGGGTCCCATTAGTCAGCTTCACGTTCCTCCAGTAGAGTGCTAAAAAGTAAAAAACCTGGTCAACAGAGCTGGTACAGGGTCTAAACCCAGCTTGAGACGGGGATAAAATGTTATTTTCTTCAATCCAGGAATGTAATTTATTTTGCACTAGACGACCTATAAGTTTTTAACCTGAGATTTGTCCCCTTTTTTAAAGACCGGGATTATTTCCGCCCCTTTCCATGAAGGAGGAATAGGTGCACCCATGGCTACAGAATTAGCTAGCCATTGGAAATATTGACACCAAGATGGTCTATCAGTTAAAAATAGGTCCGCTGGTATCCCGTCCATTCCAGGAGCTCTGCCCCCAGTTACACAATCTAGAGCAAGATTAACATCTTTAATCGAGAACACCTGCGTTTGAAAATAAATAGTAGGGGGAAGTGAGTGCTCTCCTTCAGATAAAACAGAAGCATACTGCGGTCTGAAGAAGTCAACCCACTGATTTTTTGCCACGTTATTTTGTGGTGATGGAGCAGTCCCACCTCTATCCCACTTTACTATGGCCCAAAATTGTTTTTGGTCTCTAGCCAAGCAGGCAAGTTTCAGGTCTTGCCAATGCTCCTCGTCCCACTCTTTCTTAGCCACTAGCTGAACTTGCCTATATAACTTCCTGGCGGATCTCACGTCTTCAATGTTTCTTAATCTGAGGGCTACACTTAAATTCTGGCGAGCTACTTTACAAGTTTTATTGAACCATCCCACCTCGGGTGATTTTCTCTTGTTGTCTTTTCCAATCTTGGGGGGCTTCATAAAAAACCCTTGGAGTTTTGAGAAAAAAATAGTGTGAGCCTCAAGCATGGTTAAAAAGAAATTTTTGTTGGTCGATTGGGTATTCAGATTGTCCACTTCGTCAATGACCGCTTTTTTAAGGTCCTCTCATTTTTCCGGCTTCTCTATAAATCTATCCCATTTGACATGTCGCATGTTGTTTGATACGACAATGTCCAGGGTAGTTTTCTCCCCTCCGATTTTGGGTTCTCTAAGCCCATTAGGAGCTTGTAAATCTAAGCACAGGGGATTGTGATCACTTTCATCCCGGGGAATTATAATCATGTCGTTCAGTCTACACCAAACTCTGATATCCACCAGGAAGTAATCTATACGACTAGAGGACCTACCATTGTCGAAAGTACTTGCACCCCGGCGGTCTGACCGAGTGCGCCCATTAGCAGCTCTGAGCCCTCTCTCTAAGCAGAGTGCTTTAAGTTGGGTGGCTGCGGCTGACCATCTCTTAACTGGGGGAAGGTCCAACTGAGGAACACCCCACCTACTATCCTCCTCGACAGCAAGAAACTGGTCCTCAGGGCCGAGGGGCTCAAACGTCGTATTGAAATCTCCTCCTACAATTATAAGCATCTCAGATGGAAGCGCTGAGAGATGACTATCTAGGGCAGAAGTCACGTCAGAAAAGGATCCTCCAACCATCCCTCTGGCATAAATGTTGAATATAGCCATTCTCTGGCCATTAGGCCAAGTGATGTTTAGTGACAAAATGTCATTTGATGGAAGGCTCTGTTGGTTAATTTTACAACATAGTGATTGGCGGATCCAGATTATTAAGCCACCTGATGGACGGCCTTTAGATTTTTTGGTGGCAGGCATATAAAAATTGAGAAATCCAAGCGAAAAACCGGGACCAAAGACCACGACTCCTGGAATAAGATTATGTCGAACTGGTCAACAAAGCTACACCATTCAGAAGAATGTAACTTGTTGCCAATTCCTGCAAGATTCCAGGATAAAAAAGTCAGTCGTGACTCGGTTACAGGAAAACAAAAAGGCTCTTTTGTTCTCAATGGGCCTTGGATCTCGCCAACTATCCTGTTCACGTATTCAACGTTAATGCATGGAGTACCTGATGGATCATTTGCTAGTACCTTGGATCCTAAGCTTTCGCTTTCTGAATGGCTGGGGAGTGTTGACATGTGTAATTCGATTACATCTGCCTGGATTACTCTAGAGTTACATACTACCCTATTTTCTTGGCAGCTGTCAGGGGCTATAGGGGCGGTCAAACTATCAGGCAGTACTATATTCTTATTCACTGGTCTAACTTCCCCATCGAGTCAATCACAGTCATTTAGATCTGACAAGGCCCCAAACCTATTTTCTAAGTCAATGTTCCACTTGCTAATAGAGTCCCTCCTACCCCCTACGCTAGGGGCCGGAGTCCACCCTGGCCTCAGGGTCGCTCAATTAGCTTCCCAGCTTCTCTTGCAATAAAAATATTTTAAAGTTAGTGGGATGATGGCACCGTGCCTTGGTTGAGGGGGAAATATATTACTCAGGACATTGGGGAGGACTTCTGGGTTTGAAAAGTTAAGAACCACACAGTCTCCCTCAAATTTTTTAGGGTTTTGCCCTAGCCAAGAAACTCTTCTTGCCATAATAATTTCCCCTGCTAGTTGTTGCTCACCCCAAGGGGACATCCTCATGTTGTTTGTCATCCAGTGCAAAGATTTGCTAATCAGAGAAGATGTAGATTCTACTTTGTTAGACGACAGGGTAGGTACATTAGCAAGAATCAATGTGAGAGGGTGGGCCTCAACGATACATTGAAATTGGTCACTCTCCTGATGTGAGGTAGTATGGCTAGGTGGGGGACCGACTTTAGGTACCTTCTGAAGGTTCTTTTCAATTATAGGTTGCAAAGGTGGGGGATTCACTATCTCTTTTTCTGTAGCCCTTTCTCCACCCCTGGAGGGCACCACATTTAGGGTAGATCTACTTGGGGCCGGGGACTTTACTCTAGTCACTTCTTCCTTCCTAAACGAGTCCCAATGTTTTTAATCTGGGATTTCCTACATGCTCTAACTGCCCTGATTCTAGTGGGAGGGGCAGGGGACTGGCGATCTGCAGCCTCAATACCCGTAGCTAGATCTAAATCAGGATTAGGTAGCGGGTTAGTGATTGAGGGCATACTTAGTTCAAGGATGTCACTGTCTAAGACCTCAATGTCAGTTGGAGTACTACTATTACCCTGTGAAGGAGAATCCAACAATAAATCAGACAGGGGAATCGACAATGGGAGGTTGGAAGAACAATTTAACCCCAATGACGCCCTCCTGTCATTATTGATTTTGCTGACAATCTGCACTAGATAATTGTCCATAGTGTTCGAAATTGAAGGGTTTTTTGTCTGGACATACTACCACAGTGCTATAATAATACCTAATAGTAACTCAATTAATGATGGCGGAAGCCGTAGTTCCTCTCGGACAACAACAGTATCTGTGCGGTCTTACTCTTGGTGGAGGGCACACAATACCACAGTTGAAAACGATGTCGCCCGTCCCGTCCTCGCTCGACCTCGGACGGCCTCCGACGGCCCGCCCTTTGCCCGGGCTTCGCCCGGCGCCGAGCCGCGCGCGGACCCGCGATGCGGTGGCAATGATCGAATTTAAGCGCCTCCAGGGGCGAGAGAATGTCCGGCGGCTTCCGGGTCTGCCGCTAAGGCTGTAGGGAAATATAGTCCGTTGCCGCTCCGCTCGGCGGGCTCGTCAAGGCTACAGCGGTGAAATGAAGCAGGCTGCCAGGGACCACGCCACACACCAGCAGAGGAACGACACCACAGGTAACAGGAGGCCAAACGGTGAGAGTCAGCAATAGGTCACCCGCTCAGTCAGCGGCACTGATCGAATTTAAGCGCCTCCAGGCGCGAGAGAACGTCCGGCGGCTTCCGGGTCTGCCGCTAAGGCTGTAGGGAAATGTAGTCCGTTGCCGCTCCGCTCGGCGGGCTCGTCACGGCTACAGCGGTGAAATGAAGCAGGCTGCCAGGGACCACGCCACACACCAGCAGAGGAACGACACCACAGGTAACAGGAGGCCAAACGGTGAGAGTCAGCAATAGGTCACCCGCTCAGTCAGCGGCACTGATCGAATTTAAGCGCCTCCAGGCGCGAGAGAACGTCCGGCGGCTTCCGGGTCTGCCGCTAAGGCTGTAGGGAAATGTAGTCCGTTGCCGCTCCGCTCGGCGGGCTCGTCAAGGCTACAGCGGTGAAATGAAGCAGGCTGCCAGGGACCACGCCACACACCAGCAGATGAACGACACCACAGGTAACAGGAGGCCAAACGGTGAGAGTCAGCAATAGGTCACCCGCTCAGTCAGCGGCACTGATCGAATTTAAGCGCCTCCAGGCGCTAGAGAACGTCCGGCGGCTTCCGGGTCTGCCGCTAAGGCTGTAGGGAAATGTAGTCCGTTGCCGCTCCGCTCGGTAGGCTCGTCAAGGCTACAGCGATGAAATGAAGCAGGCTGCCTGGGACCACGCCACACACCAGCAGAGGAACGACACCACAGGTAACAGGAGGCCAAACGGTGAGAGTCAGCAATAGGTCACCCGCTCAGTCAGCGGCACTGATCGAATTTAAGTGCCTCCAGGCGCGAGAAAACGTCCGGTGGATTCTCTTTTTTAACCAACCTTCTCCCCCCAGATCAGAACTCTGGTGGCCTGTGGAACTGAACCCCCCTCCGGTACCGTCAACTTCTGCCAGAAACCTTGGATTTAAATTCGATGCCAATCTGTCAGGCAAATCTCAGATAGGCCAGGTTTCGGCTGCCGGCTTTTGGAAACTGAAAGCTCTGAGAAGATTCTTGAAGTTCATGCCAATCAGTTGTAGGAAATCAGTAGTCCATGCATTGATTATCTCCCAGCTCGACTATGCCAATAGTCTTTATCTTGGGATGCCTGAGTATCTTGTCTGAAAGTTGCAGGTTATACAAAATGCAGCAGCAAGACTAATTAGGAATGTCCCTTTTCGCCATCGTATATCACCACATCTCCGGAGCCTTCATTGGCTACCTGTAAAGAAACGCATTGAATTTAAGGCACTATCTTTGGCCTTTAGAGCATCCCGAGGCCTGGGGCCACTTTACCTTAAGAAAAGACTCCAGAAATACCACCAAACTAGGGCACTTCGCTCTAATCAACAGGAGCTGCTGGTAATCCCTCGCTTTAAGAAAGCAAGGATTGGCGGCAGGGCCTTCTCGGTAAGAACCACCACTTTATGGAACTCTATGCCAGAACATCTACGGAAATCCTCATCAGAACGGGTTTTCAGGAAAAACCTGAAAACATGGCTGTTCAACCGGATTTAATTACTTCTCAGTGCATCAACAACCTCTTTGCCCTTCTGCAAGCGCCGGGACACCTCCGTTGGAGGTAGCTGTGCGCTCTACAAATGACAGTAATAATAATAATACATTTCATAGCACGCAAGGAGAGGTGTAAGAGGATGACGCGTTGCAGTCCGGAGGGAATAGGATCATCGTTACGGAGATGATCGAACACTACCGACAACTGCCCTGGTGTCACTAACTCTGTGCATAGCGAGCCAATGACAGGTGCGTGTGGTCTCCTGCTGACTCCTGCCTTCGGCCCACACTATGGCTAAGTAGGTCACACATTTGAAACTGAGTCTTGATCATACCATACATTGTCGGTGTACGCACAAAAAGGAAGATTCAACTTCACTGTACTCCCTTTGGTCAGGTGGCAGCAACCAATTGCATAGCATCCCAATGACACGTGGCTGTGGGCCCTTGCTGACCGCTGCCCCCAGCCTACACTGCGGTCGAATAGGTCACACACACCTTTGAATTCAGCCTTGATTTATTTATGGCAGACTTCACGTCATTGTACAGGTCTCATCGCAGACTGCATCCCCTTTCAGCCTCCCTGCCACTATGTCTATTCCCCGAGACCCATGGGCACTTTCTTGTTGGTCTTTGTTGGCGACTGAGTCCATGGACTTGGGGTTGTCATCGCCATCATGGTGGTTATACTGACTTTGTGTCAAAAACGAGGCAGTGGCATTCCACCCCTCCAATTGCTGCTTCCAGACAGCTTCCACCCTCTGCATCATGCCCTGGAGGACACCTTCCACTGTCCCCCGCAACCCTCTGCAACATACACCTCGGACATTGATGAGGACCCGCTCAGGTCGCATGGCCCATCTGACTGCACCACAAGTCACCGTCCCGTGGCAGGAGGCCTGTGTCGGCCGCAGTGCATCCGGGGCCACTAACTATGTGCTGGTCAGGTCCTGGACCCCGTCTTCTGAGATATTGGATGACCTCTGAGGTGATGGCCTTGGGGTCATCAACGCCATATGTCTGTGGCCCTGCGCTGTCCGCTACCTCCGGCCTCAACTGCGGTCCACCAGGGCTCACACATCAAATCGAGTCCTGACTGGCCCGGATGTCACATCACCGCAGGAGGCACACGCCACCACCGCCAGGACCACCTCCAACCACCATCTGCCAGAGATGAAACGGTGGTTCTGACAGACTGACGAAGTTGCTCACACCTGTTGTGAATGCCATCATCAGACTGATACCCTGCTCGGCACTCCAGATGCCACTAACTCAGTGCACCGCAAGCCATCGTCCGTTACTGATTGACTTTTGTGTTGTTGAGAGTTTGCGCATCAATGTCACCGCCAGCAGTGTGGGAGACCTGGGACGTTGATGAGGGACGTTGATGAGGAAGATGATGTAGGTCTAACACACCCCACTGCATCTGCATCAGGAATGTCTCGAAGGGACACAATCCGAGACTTTTTCTTCACATGGGCACGCTCAGCTGTAGTGCCCCAACCTCAGTGCACTGCAACTCTCAGACACTTCTGTTTGCTCATTGTGTGCCCTCTGGACTTGCTCAGGCTACCTTCATGATGCTCCGCAGTTGTCCCCGTGATGCTGGTGTTGTCTGTTTACGTATTCATTGTGTTAACTGTTGAATTTGTTGCCAGCACCAGCAACTCCCTGAGGGCTGGCTTGCACCCACCCCACACACATCCAGCACAAGCGTCACTGTACATGTGGCTATGGCAATAAAGGGGCTGGGCGCATGTGCCCGTAGCCAGTTCAACATAATTGTTGTATGCATGAGGGCCCAGGGCCTTACGACACTACATTGTGCTATGTACAGCGGATGCAGGCATGTCGCCGCATGCATCGGCTTTGAGCTTGTACATATAGCTTTGTCGTCGCCCTCTTGATTCATAAGGTAGGTGAACTGGGCCGTCGTACGCAGGGCCAACGTGGGTGTGTGACTGATATGTGCGTGCCGAGTCCTTCTTCCATGTCTCCAGTTGGATCTAAGGAGATGGGTTCATAGAGCGTGGTGGGGTCAGTCTTCCTCTGAAGAACTCTGCAGCATGTGCCTGCAACCCGTCTGATATTTTCGTGCAACCCCTAGGAGCCGCGGCACAGTGAGGACGTGGGAGCAAGGAGGGAAAGGAGGGAAAGCTGCTCTCTGCCATCCTGCTAACCTGCTAATCTGCTAACCGCCGACGCGCCTTGCTGATCCTCGCTTCCACTTACACGGCTGTCGAGGATTGTGATTCCACTGGAAAAAACCCCAACAGCCGTATCACTAAAGCTGCCTAACCCGGTCCCGACACAAGTGATTACGGCCGATTCCATGTTTGGAAGAACAGTCCATTACCAGCAAGAAGAGGGGCATAAGGTAGGCGCCAGCAAGAGCGGCCGCCATTAGCGGGCGCCCGGCTAGTGAGTGCCCTCGGCGGGAACCGTGGAGGCGCCCCGACTAGGTTGGGTATGCTTTGCGGCTCTGCCTTGTGAGCCCCACTTGCCGAGTCTTTGCCTTTACTCTCGGAGGGCTGAGAGAGGTAGAGCTTCCTTTCCTCTTAAATCGACCTGCGACTGTCTCCCGTACTTCTTTGTCTATTCCTGCACTTTTCTCAGAGGGGGCAATAGAAGAAAGATACCCCCTCCCCCTTTTGAACTGAGCCTGAAAAGGCAGCGAGGGCATCGGGTGGAGGGGGTGAGAGGAGGAGGAATGATGAAAAACTTTGACCCAATTATCTAGAGGTTGGAGGAGGTTCCGGTTCCGGCTGCTGCTGCTGCTTGAGCTGTTACGAGCGCGAACGCTGTGGGCGTCCAGCATCCAGCGAGGCCCTGCCCTGCCTTGTCTAGCATCCCGAGCCTGCCGCCATCATTCCCGTTGCTCTCCCCGCGGATTCGCGGAAGTACGGGAAATAAAACAAAGAGCCCGCGGGGGCCCGGAAGGAAAAAAGAAGCCTGAACTTTCCGCGTCGGTTGGGGGCCGGCGGTGTCCTTTCTCTGCCCGATCAGGGGTCTGCCCTGGCTCCTGGTAGGTCGGCAGGGTGGCAGGTCGGTCAGCTGCTGCTGCTCCCCCGTTCCCCCACCCCCTGTTGAGCAGAGCGGTGCCGGCTGGAGCTGGCTGGTGCTGTTGCTGCCACTGATTTTCGCCACTTGCGGTCCCACCTTCGTCATCGCTTCTTGCCGCCTTGGAGACTCACCCGTGCTCGGCCCTGCCCCGCTGCTGGTGTCGCCCTCAACCGCCTCCGCTCCTGTCTCCTGCGGAGTCTCCTGCAGAGTGGAATAGACTGAAATAGAACAGATAAGAGCGAAAAAAGAACGGAATTATATATTATATATTATATTGGGGACACTTGTTTGCTGATTGCTGATTGAAGGACCTGTGCTGCTTGTTCTGTCCCTGGGCTGCTTGCTGTTGTTTTGCCCCGTTGCCTGGTCCTCTGTGTCCTGCCTGCTGTCTCCCCCGCCGCCTACAAACACCTTAGGTGCTTGTACTGCTGTGCGGGGAGACTACCTGGCCCAGAAGCCCCTGCACAAAACATCGTGGGATACGACCCCTTCGCGCACGGTGGTGCTTACAAATCAGGCTGGCCTCGCGGGAGAAGCCCGGGACAAGGGCGGGATCGTTCCTGGCCGTTAGTGGCCGTGTGAGGCCGGGCCGGGCCACCTCTTTTGGCTCTTTGTATTCGTACTTTGGTTATTTGCCATTTGTTATTTTAAATTAGGGTTTTTGCTTGTGTAATATCAGCGGTTAAAGGCTATAAAAGTTACATATCTATTGTCTATAGTGTTACATGCAGTCTGATATTATAAGGAATTGGGAAGCGCAACCCTGTAATACCTGTCCCTGCCCCAGTCCCTAAACAAAAATGATTTATAAAACCTCAGCTCCCTAGTTTAACCGCTATAGACCGCATGCTCCAAAAAACTATAGGGGTGGTGGTCAATGCCATTGAAAGCACTGAGCGTCGTCTCTCACTTCCTGTTGGCTCTGTGCCCCCCTTACTCCCTGCTAATGTATCGTTGTTCTCTACCAATTCCCAGGACTCGTTACTAGCACCGTCCTTTGTTGCTCTTCCAGGTGGTGGTTATTCCCTGATGCTACAGAATTTAACCCCCATGGCGGTCAACTCACCCTCAGAGATTCCCCCTTCCTTTGTTAGATTATCGTTGACCCCTCCCACTTTTCAAATCCAGGCTACTACTGATTCTTCGTCTCTGGTTGGGGTTCTTATCGATAATGGGAGTTGTAATACGCCTGTTAACACTAGTTCAGCTTCTGATTCGCACTCAAGCGTAAGCAGTGATAGTCCTAGTGTAAGAACTAGAGGGCAGATGGCTAGGCGTAAGTCCAAATACGCTGCTAAAGATTGTTCAACTGTAAGAAGCTGCAAGGGGCTAGCAGAGGGAACCAAGAAAAAGAAAGTGCCCGTTAGAAATTGTGCAATAAGGGGCAAGATTACTGAGAACAATGCAGCTAGGGATGCTGCGGTTGTTACTGAGGCCCAAGCTCTATTTCTTGATGCATGCCCTCAGGAAAGAATAGAGACCTTCCTGGATAAATTCCTTGATATCCAGGAATGCAATGATCCTGCTGGTGGCAATACCACCTTGCCGTGCCCCACCACTTCTGAGAGGGACATGCCCCCGATTGCTTGTATTGAGCATATCCTGAAGTCTTTTATCTTGCCTTTGACTGAGAGGTTGAAAGAGCTAACAGCAAGACTTGACCGCTTTGAGCAGGGAACTTTGGACAACTTTTTTTCCATAAAGGCCCTAATCAAGCTACATTCTAAAAATAGCCCAGGAGTAGATGCTCAGAAACAATCTTCACTGGTAGCCCCTTCTGAAGTGGCCAAATGCTCATCCATAAAGCTGGATGGCGCCTTAGAGACCCCGAGAGGAACTAATCCCCCGGAGAGAACGGCGCCAAAGAGCAAAGTTCCAGCGATAGCCACAAAATCAAATAAGGCTAGTAATCTAACGCTCCAATTACCATCTAAAGGGGATAAGGGGACACGTTATAGCGCACCTACCCAGAGACAGAAGGACAAACAGAATTGTAGCAATATAGAGAGACAAGGCAATGATCCATATTCAAATCTTGACTTAGCTCATAGTAGAGAAATTAACCCTCCATGTATTAATTTGCCTCCAGCTTGTATGCCCTATGTAGCTGTATTGGCAGGAGTCCCTTGCTTAAAGCAGGGAAAAACGGAATCACACACCGAACTTAAAAATAAAGCTACATTTTGGCTAAATAATAACAGGCCACTTCCGAGGGGCTTAGATGGCAGAATTACTCTTGTTAGACGAGTTGGCTGGGTGGGAAGAAGGACCAAGGACATCCAAGGGGATTGTATCCTAGTTAACTTTAAAGACAGTAGAGTAGCAAGGAATATTTGTAGCCAGCAGAACATGCACGGTGAGGGTGGAATTAGCACCTGGGACCTGGGGTACTTTTACCCGCGGCCATTAAGCTGGTATCAGAGACAGAGCATCGGTAACCAACTGTGGGGAGGGCAAGTTGATAACTCTGGATTCTACTCAAACCCTGCTTTTGTCAGAGGAGATATTCACCTCGGAAACAATACCAGGTATTGACGTAGAGACTACTTGCCTTTGAATCCCTTGTCAGCCCCAGATGATAGCAGAAGGCCCAAAGGGTGCAGGTCCCCAATTACTTCTCCTGGGATTTCTACTAAACCCCCATTTTCAGTCCAACCTGAGGCAATTTATAGGGGGGATAGACTCGAGTTAGCGTCTCGAGTGGAGGCAACCAGTAATTGCATAGCAATTGTGGGGGAGTGTGTTAATAATTCTCCCTCCGGATCTGGTTTATCGCACTGTAACAATATATCTGTTACCCCCCTAGGGACTTCCATCTTTCCAGCAGCTACTTTTGTCCGGAAGAGCAAGGCTTCTCCATCGCAAGCTCTTGCGCCACTATTTATGGCAATTGATGCTGGAGGCGAATCACCAACACCACTTAGTGATCACTTTATCTGTCTTCAGGATAAGGTGGAGGCTGTTGGGCCCGATCTGAGGATTATGAGCTGGAACATAGCAGGAATTGCCAGGAAAATAGCTCTTCTAGACTGGAATACCCAGGTGGAGTCCTACACTATATGTATTTTTCAGGAAACATGGAGCCTTGAACCTAACTATAAGGTCGGCTATTCAACATATTTTTTACCTGCAGTTTTGCCCCCATCGGGGAGGGGTCGGCCTTCGGGGGGCCTCCTCATATGGGTGAGCATTTCACTGGGCTGCAGCATCATCCAAAAACATAGTATCTCACCTGATATCCTTAGGATTTCACTGAGAGGATCAGGCAGCGGGAGTTCTCTCGACATATTTAATGTATATGCCAGGGGCACCAAAGGTAGCTCTTTATCCCCCACAGTAGCACTGTTGGGAAAAGCTCTTGGTGATACCTGTGATGGCATACAAGTATTGATTGCGGGGGACTTTAACTGCACGTTTGAGCCCCTTGCGGCTGAAGACATTCTAGATGTCACTGAGGATGATTCCAAGAGGGGTATACCCATACTAGCGATCCAACCCATTAAAAGATGGACACAGAGGGCGATTCAGTTGAACGCTATGACCCTGGAGTATGGCTTACGAGCACTAAATGGCAGAACTACTTCAGATCCTTTGGGCGCCCACACATACAATAGGGCGAATCATACGTCTAGGATTGACTACATTCTCCTTGATTTATCTCTTTGGCGATTTGTCCTAGATATGGTAGTAATACCTACTGTAGACAGCGATCACAACTTCCTGTCTTTAACCCTAAAGCATCTATGGGCAAAACATAATAGCTTAGCTCCACTGCGCAACCTAAAGTCCACATCTATAATTATTCCATCTAATTGTGGTAGGCGCCTTAAATGGCGCAAAGTTGCCCTAGATGAAGCAAAAGTTCAGGTTATAGGACAACTTGTGGATGCCTCTCTAAGTGAGATGGAGATGTACTCTTTAGAACATTCTGATCTCTCTAGAGTTACGTCACTGTTCCAGGAGACCCTAAAATAGGTAGGTAATCAATTTGTGGCGCATACATATGGGGGTAGGGCAACAGGGCGCCAGAGGCCCAATGTGAAGCAGGGATGGTACACACTCAAATGTAGACAGAAGAAATCTGCCCTAATTGAGGCTGTCAAGGCGAAGTTACAAGCCATGATCCAGCAAACCAGGAAAGAATATAATTGGGTGGTTGCAAAAGCCAAAAAAGAGTGGGAGGATGCATATTGGCATACACTTAGAGAGGCCAGTGCTGGGCGGGATGCAGGTCGTTTTTGGAGCGCTATAAGGGCAAGGAACAGGCCTGATAGCGAACTTATCACTTGCAACATTACTGGGCAGACCTGGTTTGACCATTTTTCAAGCTTGTATTCTTGTCAGCTAGGAACCGCTATTACTTCTGCTCCTTGCAGCTCCCTAATACTACCAGGAGAAAACATCTTATTCCCATTTACAGTTAAGGAGGTTGAATACGCGATTAGCTGCATTGTGCCCCAAAAGGCAGCTGGCCCTGATGGCATCCATGGGAACTTGCTTCGGTCTAATCTGCCGCAATGGGGGAAGCTTATTCATATCCTACTTACTGTAATTGATAAAGGTACCGCTATCCCCGAATCCTGGAAGGGGGCTGAGGTCGTCCCCATTTTTAAAAAGGGCCAGAGGGAGGACCCAGCCAATTATCGCCCTATAAGTTTATTAGACTCGACCCAGAAGGTTGTGGGGAAGGTGCTGCTTGAGAGAATCCTTCAATGGGCTAAAGATAATGAGGTTCTCTCTGATTATCAAGCGGGTTTTAGGGCTGGCACCGGCACTATAGAGCAGGCTTTCAGGCTATTGTTGATTTACTGGAAAGTGGTTGTCATAGGCAAAGGCAGTCTTTATCTTGCATTCATCGACTTAAAGACTGCCTTTAACCTTGTGCCCAGAGGACAACTATGGAGTGTGTTGGCAGATATGGGGATCCCGCCTAATATCTTGTCTATTCTAGTGAGGCTACATGAAGGTAACTTCGCGCAAGTGAGGTGGGGTACGGAGGGGCAGAAAACGAATAGGATACCGGTGGGGAGAGGGGTTCGCCAGGGATGTGTTCTTGCTCCAACCCTTTTCTCACTATATGTGAATGGGGTTGTTGAGCATCTACTCGAAAAATCATCAGATGCACCATCCCTGGCAGGGGAGCGAATCCCCACCCTCTTATTCGCCAATGACACGCTCTTAATATCAAAAACCCCGGTAGGCCTTCAAGGCCTCCTAGATAATTTTCGGGCCTTTTGCGATCAACGTGGCCTTGTTATTAATACAGACAAAACTAAGTTTTTAGTGCTAAATCCTCCGAAAAAACTTGGGCGATCCCCCGTACTTAACAATGTATCCCTGGAGAGGGTCACTGTCTTCGATTATTTAGGTATCCGTATCTCTGATACCATGCAGTGGACCCCACATCTCCATAAAATGCTGCTAAATCATAAGAGGGTTACAGGGGCACTGTATAAGGAGCAGCAATCTGCCCCGACTCGACCTATTGCACCTGTTATTGACATCTATAAGGCTAAGGGTGTTAGTTCTGCCCTCTATGGTGCAGAGCTTTGGGGCGCATCCAATATAGATTCACTGACAAGGTCTGAGAATAAATTTTTGAGGGGCATTATGTCACTTCCGCAGAGTACCCCAATGATACCCTTGTTGCTTGACCTAGGTTGCCAACCCATCAATGATCTGGCAAAACTCCGGCCGTTGCTTCTATGGGCTAGACTGTGGCGAATCCCAGAACTTGCTAAGTATACGAAGGGTCTAGCGGAAGTAATGTCAATGGTGGGATGGCAAAAAATAAAATGGCTTAAAGATGTTAAACATCTCCTTGGTAAGCTAGGCCTTAGCGAAGCCTGGGATAGTCGGTCCTCTCCCCCGAAAGCGACTATAAAGACCCTCTATTGGAAATGGGTTACCAATAGGGTTAGTACTGACCCAACTCTTAGCAGGCTAACGGAAGAGTTCCTAAGACATAAGGATGTTCCATTCCGGGAACTCTACCTAGATTTGGTGTGGAAATCTTATGACAGGGCCTTATTTTTTAGGTTTAGGGTAGGGTCTCTTCCAGTGCGCGCCTTAACTGCCCATTGGAAGCCCCCGTTCCAGACAACTCCTTTTTGCCCCTTTTGCCAAACTAGTGTAGAGACTGTACCGCATATCTTGTTTGTTTGTCCAGCCTATGTGCGCCCAAGGCAAGTGTGGCTTAAACCGATATGTCGGTGTATGGGCACTAGGCACTCAAGTGAGGCACTCCGTATTCTAACATCGGACACCCGACCACTGTATGTTTGTGGTCTTTCAAAATTTTTATCGTGGACATGGTCCATTAGAGTCAAAAGGCTAGCATCTAATGTTTAATTTGCTTTTTAATCCAAGGATTAACCTCAAATCTTAAATTTTTAACTCTGTTTTTTATTCTCCTTGATATTTAAAGTTTTTTATAGAAAAAAAAAAAGTTCTAAAAATGTATTGGAAATAATGTCTGGAACTAATGGTTAATTTAAATTTGTTTTTGTATAAATGTCTTTTGGTATTAATGTGATGCTTTTATGATTTGATTTATCGAAATAAAGCCTTTGAACTTGATATGTGCGTGCCCCTGGGCGTGGTTGTGTACTGTGAATGTGCGTCTGCGTGTATCTCTATGGCAGTGTGGGTCTCCTTTGTGGGGTGTAGGTGGTCCCTGAAGGGTAATAGACACCAACGTATGTGATCTAGTTTGCCTTCCATGGGTTGGGACCCCACCCACACCTGTTGGGCAACCTCCTTTTGGCGTGCTGACACCTGGCATTGGGGTGCCATGTGTGGGTGGGTGAAGTGTCATGAGCCAGCTGTGCTAGCGGGTGCTTCCTGCTGTGTGGTCTGTTGCAGGCTCTGTGTTCTCCTCTAATTAGCTTGGCTGCCCGGGTCCTGGTGGTGGGTTGTGTGGGATGTCCATGGGCTGTTGGAGGGCGTCGGTGTCAAAGGTGTGGTGGTCCTCTCCGTTATCACAGATATGTTGTCTTCTGTCCTCTGCTGGAGGTGTTGTGTGCCCCTCTGCAATGTGAAGGGGAGATGCATGTTGACATTGTGTTGAAATGTATGTTGGCGCATTGTTCTGGTTTACATGCAGACTGTATGACACTGTACATTGTGACTGTTTGGGAGGTGCTGACTACTGCTGCGGGACAGTGTACATTTGGACTACATGACGGATGTGAGGTCGTACACATACATTTCCACTTCACGGTTTCCTGCTCTGTCAGATGTAGTAGGCATGTTTCTGTGCATGTGCTGAGCCAGTTGTGTCCTCTGTTCTGCTGCTTTGCACATTGTGTCACGTTGTCGTCAATGTGGATGTGCTGTTCTTGCTATGTGTGTGTGCTGCAGTGTGCCAAAGGGATGAAGGACATGATCCAGGGTAATTGTGGGTGTGCAGTGTGCTACACCTCGTTGTACATGTGTGCCATTGTGCCCATCTACCCCGTCCCCCCAGTCCCTGTTTGTTACTCTCCCTGTTGATGTTGTGTCAGGTCCTCTCGAGCTGTGTCTGTACTCCCTACTCCTTGCACCGTCTCCACGCTGATGACTGTGGCCTCGGTTTCCTCCAGCTCCTCCTGTGGCACAGGGCTGCCACCTCCTGTCGCCGTTGCTGCCTTCCTGTTGGCAAAGTGTTTGTGCCTGGTTTAGGTTGTCATGTCATGCCAGCGCCTCTTGGCCTCCTCGATTGGCCTCCTCGGCACTCCAACTGCATTCCAGGTGGTCTGCTTGTGGGTCTGTTGCTGGTAGTGTTCTGTCACCTCCGTGACACTGGTCTTGTTTTCCTGAGGTCTGCACCCCGTCTTCCTCTCCCTCTTCTCCTTGTTCTTCCCTCACACCGTTGTTCCTTGCTGGTGGTCTGTGGGGGTTGTGGGGTTCACGTTGGCCTCTTCTCTGGGTCAGGGTGCATCCATGTTGCTACGTGCTTTGGCTTGTTTCTGGTGTGTTGTTTCTGTGGTTTTTATGGTGCATTTTCCCGCCAGACGCATGGGATTTGCAGGCCTGTGGCTGGTTTTCACTATATTTTGTACCGCGATTGGCCTCATCGCATGATTTTTTGCATGTGCGTTTCGCATTTTTGCGGCGTGGTACTTGGTTGGCACGGCGTAATTTTCCCGCGATGGGCTACGATGTTGAGAGTTGCGTTAAGCTACTCTTGTGGTAGTTATCACACGTTCTTGTGAGTATACCCCATAGAGTTGTATGTCTAGTGTCCTACATTATATTGTCATAGGGACCTTTGCCACTTTAGTCCTCTTGTATGTAGTTCTAGACAGTGCTACTGGACCCTATTGCGGTAGGGGTCAAAGCATGAGTTAATAACAGGATGAAATCATAGATTCCATCTCTCATAGTGCACAGCTTTGTGCGTAGAAAGAACCAGTTTATGGTAGCTCTTGGCCCTGTTTGTGATTGCGTCGACGCATTTCGACCTTCAGGCAGGGCATGTAGTGTTTCCCAAGCCCACAGGTTAAGAACTGCAGGACCAGACAAAGCAAGAAAGCAGCAAGAAGAAGTAAAGGCCAAATGTCTTCTGAGAATTGTGATGAAATTATGGATGTGACAACAACATCAACCACTCTTGGTGAACCTCATTAGGAAAGAAAATCTCTGGTATAGAAATTTCATATACACCCTACAGGACGTCTTATGTCCTTTTGGACATGTTAGGGCCAGATGGTGTCTTGGGCCACAGCCCCTGTTCCAGAAAAACTTAGAAGGTAAGATAAATGCATGTGCCTCACCCAGCACCTCATAATGCCAATCCGCACAATCACACTTTAGATGTAGACCACCCAGACACTCAAGTAGCATTGGTTAGCACACAAAAAGACTCCACTAAATATGTGGAGGGGGAACAAGACGCATTGGGTTCTAGGAGCTAGCAGCCTCCACTATAAATGTTTACCACAAAGAGCTGCTCCTAGTGTGATAACCCAAACGAGTTACAAGAACGTCGTGAGTGTGGGCATCTCACAAAAAGTTACGGACTGGTCTCACACACCACCTGGTGTCATGCTTCATCATTGACCAGTCCTCACCCTCTAAAACCTTCGTTTGATAGAGGGCGGGCATACACTTGACGACAAGGATGCACTTCTAAATGACTAAGTGGGGGCCCGTGAGATTGTGAGTGAGGTTAAAAATCCTTATAGTGATCAGAAATATATTTTAATGTGACTGAAAACTATATGATATTAAAATGTATGTGACGGTGATTGGGGTAATTAGTGTCCCCTAACCGTCTTGTGAGTGGTCAACATGTTTCTGCCAAAGTGGCCCAGTTGGGTCCATGGCATTCATCAGGACCTAATTATAAATGGGGGCTCCGTTCTTACCAAGCGTTGGTAAGATGCTACCACTGTGTGAGTGTAGCAAAGGCCACACTTCACTTCCTGGAATGCTTCCAATGATGAAGCCTATGAAAGAAAAAACATGTGAGAGACGAAGGTTAGTTGGAACTCGTTAGGTCAAATGTACCTGTAAAGGAAAGAAGGGGAAAACAATGCATGCATTGATTTCTAAGAGTGAAAAAAAGTGTGTATGTGACTTTGTGACACTCTCTTTGTGTACGCATTTGTGAGACTTTGAGACTGGAGGCAGACAATGCTGCCGCCAATCTTACCCTAATCAGATAGACAACTTGTCCCAAGGGGGAAGGGAGCGGAGGGAATCCACTGTTTGTCACTTCTGTAAGAGAGAAACATAGAACCAAGAACTACATCAAACGTGCAGAAGAAGTTGCTGCACAGACTGAGTTGTAAGTCATCTCAAAAGAAACCTTGTTGAGCAAATGTAAATGGAAGACCTAGAAAACAAACAGTCATTGTTGCTGATCAGTCGTTTGGGCTGGAGTACACACACACACACACACACACACACACGCTCATTAGTCTCTCGGTACACCCATACTCTTACTGTGACACAAGTTGGAATGCTCCTGTGTCCTATGCGTCCGCTCGGTCCTCCCGAATGTGAGAAATGGAGGGAGCGGGCGCCGTCTTTTAAAAAGAGGTCCGATCGTGTTAACTGGTCGATTGAGCGCTAAATATTTGCAGGTGCGGGGTTTCCGGTGTCACAAGAGCACCGAGCCTGTATTAAAGATGTCAGATAAGGGTGTGAATGAGAGAGGGAGCCCCATTAGTGGCGAGGCCGGAGGTATGTCAAACTCCTTCTACGATAGGAAGAGGCGCTGGGGGGCGGAGGCCCGTGAACGGGAGATAGCGCTGTGAGGGGCGTGTAACCCGGTAATTGGAGGAGCCCATGCCTGGTTGTAAGACTACGTGAGACCAGATGTCCTGTAGGTAGTGAGGCTGGGGGCGTCCTAACAAGGAACGTAATTGGGTGACACGCTATTAGGCGGAGTTCTGCATGTTGTTGCCAGCACAATTGTAGAGAGCTATCGCTATGTGCCCGAGCGTCTGTTGTCGTGAGTTGGCATGCAAACGCTGTACGTAGTTGGAGCTGGGACGCGTAGCATAAGAGCAGGAGAGGAAAGTATAACCCACAGTTAATCACATAGCTCACATACCTCGCAACCGGGGTGAATATTCGTCATACCAACTGTTCGTGTTTTTAATCGGCGCTATGCACCAGTGAGTGTTTCAATAAAACGAGCACCTCCCCAGATATTCAAAGGATGTTTCACCTGTGTTCCATGTGGTTGGCCCTGCGCAAAGCGTATACATATCATCTTGGTGGGTGACGTGAAGGGCATAAGGGTAGAGAGAGGTGTGATGAATTACATCCCATCATTCAAGCGGTCCCAGGCGATATAACTGTTATTCATCACGTGAGACTGATGCGATGTGTTGACGGACATATGCCGATGGGCTGGTTTTTTGGAAAATAAAATGAAAAGGTGAGGAATGCATAGACGCTCCCACCTATTACATTAGTGAGGAGGAATGCTGCAGAGATTGGCAGCTATGGTGTTGGGGTATGTTCATGAACCTCCAACTAAACTGTTGTATTGTATATTAAAGGTGTGTCAACTTGAGCAGATGAACAGAGGTATGTGTTATGGATTTACAATTACACTATCAAAAGGGCATATGCCAAATTCATATCCCCTTTCTTTAACGTGTAAGCTGCAGCCATGGGATGTCATCATTGAGGCCTTTCTCGTGGGAGCGTAGGCGGTACACCCAACGTTGCTCTCTCACATGGAGGGCTTTAGTGAGGTCAAATTTGCTTTTCTTCATGACCTCAAGAATAGTCCAGCGCAGGTCTGTGTCTTTATGACTTTTTTCGGAGAAATGTCGTGTGAGCTTTGTGTTAGTTTTTTTACACCTGATCGTACTACGGTGCTCATTAATGCAGATTTTTATTTTCCTTGTAGTCATCCCCACATATTGGAGGTTGCAAGGACATGTTAATAAATATACCACATTTTCTGTGTTGCAATTGCTAAACGATCGGAGCTGCCATGGTTTGTTTGTGCCAATGTCCACTTCTTTGGTGTTTTTTGTGAGATTACATGACTGGCATCCGCCGCAGGAGAAATGACCTACTACACGTGGTTGGTCCCAGAGTCTGAGTTGTTCTGTGTTATCATTTGTGGTCATCTGGGCATGGACCAGTTCGTCCCGGAGATTTTTATTGCGTTTGAAGGCAACAAGGGGGTTTCACCATTGTTTGCCAGCACTGTTTAGTATGTGCCATCTTTTTCTGATAATTTTTTGATTTGAACTGAGTTTGATGCTGGTGTGAATGTAGTTACACAGACCGGTCTGTTAGTTTTTTCTTTCTCCACGTCCTCCAGAAGTGCCTCCCTTGAGTTGTTTCTTGCTCTTTTGTTTGCCTTTTTCACCATTTTTCTTGGATAATGGCGTTCAATTAATTTCTTCTCAAGATGTTCTGCCTGTTCTTTGTAAGTGTCTTTCTCTGAGCAGTTTCTCCTTATTCGGAGGAACTGACCAACAGGTAAGTTCTGTTTGAGGGCCTTAGGGTGATAACTCTCGTACAAGAGTAGGCTGTTCCTGTCCGTGGGTTTGTTGTGGACCTTAGTTGTTATCCCCTCATTGGTAAGTGTGATATCCAAGTCCAAAAAGATTGCGTGATTCTTATTGATGGTATGAGTGAATTTGAGATGTCTATCTTGCAAGTTCACCCAGTGGACAAAGGCCATTGCGTTCTCTTCTGTTCCATTCCATACAATGAGTACGTCGTCTATGTAACGTTTCCAGATCTTTATCTGGCTTCAAAACGGGTTCACTGCGTTGTTGATGAAGTCCTCCTCAAATTGCTGGACGTATAGACATGCCATACTGGGAGCAAAAGTACTCCCCATCGAGGTACCTGTTATTTGGTGGAAGATGTCTTGTTCGTATTGGAAGAAATTTTCTGTGAGGGCCAACTCGGCACATTCCATAACAAAATATTGGGGAGTGATAAAATCCCATTCTCTTCGTAGAATGATATTTTCTACGACTTCCAGTGTTCGTCGTTGTGGTATGCTTGTGTACAGGGCTTGGATATCCATCGTAATAAGCCAATCGTTGGTGGTATCAACCTCCAGGTCTCTTAGGAGGCAGAGGACGTCTTTTGTGTCTTTCAGGTAAGATTGTGTTTCTTTTACAATGGGCCGTAGGAACCAGTCGCAAAATTGCGACAGAGGTTCTAGCACAGATCCAATGCCAGATACGATTGGTCTACCTGGCGGTGGGATTCGACCCTTGTGGATCTTTGGTAGAATATAAAAGCGCGGCATCCTAGGCTCTTCGTTGATCAGGAAGTCAGCTTCTTTCCTCGTGATCCAATCGTTACTGAGGGCTTCCTCCACTATGTTCTTAATTTTATTCATGATTGGGCCCGTGGGATCCGTTTGATGTATGGCATAGCTGTTTGTATCCGCTAGCAGTCTTATACACTCATCCCGGTATGTCGTAAGGTCCATAAGGACAATTGCGCCACCTTTATCCGCTGGTTTTATAACGACATCATGGTTATTTTTGAGTGCTTGTAGGGCTGTCCGTTCCTTCCCTGTGAGGTTGTTGAACCCTTTAGTATTCTGGAAGTCAATATATATCCCTGAGTACAGCCTGTTCAAATGCAAGTATTTGACATGAGATGTTCTGATTTGGAGGTTGGAAGGTGGACTTCTTACGCAACCCGGTTGACTTTTTTCTGTCATCATTGATTTGTGTTGTGTCTCCGAAAAAATCACGAAGTTTGAGTTTCCGAAAGAACTGGGCCAATTCCATGTTGAGAGTGAAGGGGTCATTTCTAGGAGTGGGGACGAAGCCCAAGCCTTTGTTGAGAATGGTTTCTTCGTCATATGTGAGTCTATGTGTGCTGATATTGACGATGTTAGTTAGTCTCTGCTCGTTGAGGGCATCACCGTTCTCCCTCTGCTCCTGGTTGTTACCCCTTGCGGTGGTTGTTGGTCCTCCCACTGGACCCTTGCGTTTCTTCTTTTTTGTCTGCCCCTCCCTCTGCCTCTGCCCTGGAATAAAAAAGACGGGGGGCCTGAATGATATCCAAAGCCCGGTGGAAAGTAGGGCTGTTGCCAATAGCCAAAGGGAGGAGGTTGTGTTTGTGGTTGAGGTGCTTGCATCAGAGGTTGGTACCCAGAAGGTCTTCCATAGTGTGGTCCTGAGCTCTCATCACTACTGGAATCACTCCTCTCTTCTCCTGAACTGAACGTCCAGTTCTGGGGGGTGAGACGGAAACGTTGTTTTCTCCCTGGTTGCTGTGGAGTCGGTTTGTTGTAATGCTCATCCGTTACATATGGGTAGACCGTTTCTTTACTGAACTTCTGTACATCTTTTTTTAATTTCGTTAACTTGGATTGTGTTAGGTATTCTTTATATTCTGAGTGGTCTTTGTTAATTTCGTCCAACTTCTTTTTGAAGACTGAAAGTTGTACTGTAGTTTTCAGTTTGTACTCGCTTTGCTGGATCTCCACTAGGAGAGCATCTGCTAGTTGTCTTGCAGTGTTGATAATAAGGATGAGCCAGTCCTTGGTGCATTTCCACGCAATGCTTGACCAATTAATTCTAAACTCCTTGTTGTTAAGGAATAATCTGGGCTCGTTGGTAACAATCAATCCCCTGGGCGCCGTGTTCTTACGGAGGTACTCTGTCATAAACGCTCCATGGAGAGCTGTACGTATTTGCTCTTTTTTCTTTGAGGATAGTGCTTCCCACTCATCTGAATTTTGTACTGTTTGCGTCACTATGGTTTCTGCTAGTAGAGATGGTGTGTTTAGGATCTCTGCTAGAATTTCTTCCCCGAATGAGAGTTCGGTGTCCATGTTGAAAAATAGGGTAATGTGAGAATAATGCTTAGTCAGATCCTAAGTCTATCCTTTCTATTTATAAGGACAGTGTCAAAGGATATCTGTAGTAGTTCTTTTCTGTTTACAGAGATCTGTATAACAGAGCAGGTCCCTTTTACTAGGGAGGTAACCCCTTAGTTTGTTCCCACAGCCATCAGCTGTACGTAAGTTAGCACACAAAAAGACTCCACTAAATATGTGGAGGGGGAACAAGAGGCATGGGTTCTAGGAGCTAGCAGCCTCCACTATAAATGTTTACCACAAAGAGCTGCTCCTAGTGTGATAACCCAAACGAGTTACAGGAACGTCGTGAGTGTGGGCATCTCACAAAAAGTTATGGACTGGTCTCACACACCACCTGGTGTCATGCTTCATCATTGACCAGTCCTCGCCCTCTAAAACCTTCGTTTGATAGAGGGCGGGCATACACTTGACGACAAGGATGCACTTCTAAATGACTAAGTGGGGGCCCGTGAGATTGTAAGTGAGGTTAAAAATCATTATAGTGATCAGAAATATATTTTAATGTGACTGAAAACTATATGATATTAAAATGTATGTGACGGTGATTGGGGTAATTAGTGTCCCCTAACCGTCTTGTGAGTGGTCAACATGTTTCTGCCAAAGTGGCCCAGTTGGGTCCATGGCATTCATCAGGACCTAATTATAAATGGGGGCTCCGTTCTTACCAAGCGTTGGTAAGATGCTACCACTGTGTGAGTGTAGCAAAGGCCACACTTCACTTCCTGGAATGCTTCCAATGATGAAGCCTATGAAAGAAAAAACATGTGAGAGACGAAGGTTAGTTGGAACTCGTTAGGTCAAATGTACCTGTAAAGGAAAGAAGGGGAAAACAATGCATGCATTGATTTCTAAGAGTGAAAAAAAGTGTGTATGTGACTTTGTGACACTCTATTTGTGTACGCATTTGTGAGACTTTGAGGCTGGAGGCAGACAATGCGGCCGCCAATCTTACCCTAATCAGATAGACAACTTGTCTCAAGGGGGAAGGGAGCAGAGGGAACCACTGTTTGTCACTTCTGTAAGAGAGAAACAAAGAACCAAGAACTACATCAAACGTGCAGAAGAAGTTGCTGCACAGACTGAGTTGTAAGTCATCTCAAAAGAAACCTTGTTGAGCAAATGTAAATGGAAGACATAGAAAACAAACAGTCATTGTTGCTGATCAGTTGTTTGGGCTGGAGTACACACACACACACACACGCTCATTAGTCTCTCGGTACACCCATACTCTTACTGTGACACGAGTTGGAATGCTCCTGTGTCCTATGCGTCCGCTCGGTCCTCCCGAATGTGAGAAATGGAGGGAGCGGGCGCCGTCTTTTAAATAGAGGTCCGATCGTGTTAACTGGTCGATTGAGCGCTAAATATTTGCAGGTGCGGGGTTCCCGGTGTCACAAGAGCGCCGAGCCTGTATTAAAGATGTCAGATAAGGGTGTGAATGAGAGAGGGAGCCCCATTAGTGGCGAGGCCGGAGGTATGTCAAACTCCTTCTACGATAGGAGGAGGCGCTGGGGGGCGGAGGCCCGTGAACGGGAGATAGCGCTGTGAGGGGCGTGTAACCCGGTAATTGGAGGAGCCCATGCCTGGTTGTAAGACTACGTGAGACCAGATGTCCTGTAGGTAGTGAGGCTGGGGGCGTCCTAACAAGGAACGTAATTGGGTGACACGCTATTAGGCGGAGTTCTGCATGTTGTTGCCAGCACAATTGTAGAGAGCTATCGCTATGTGCCCGAGCGTCTGTTGTCGTGAGTTGGCATGGAAACGCTGTACGTAGTTGGAGCTGGGACGCGTAGCATAAGAGCAGGAGAGGAAAGTATAACCCACAGTTAATCACATAGCTCACATACCTCGCAACCGGGGTGAATATTCGTCATACCAACTGTTCGTGTTTTTAATCGGCGCTATGCACCAGTGAGTGTTTCAATAAAATGAGCACCTCCCCAGATATTCAAAGGATGTTTCACCTGTGTTCCATGTGGTTGGCCCTGCGCAAAGCGTATACATATCATCTTGGTGGGTGACATGAAGGGCATAAGGGTAGAGAGAGGTGTGATGAATTACATCCCATCGTTCAAGCGGTCCCAGGCGATATAACTGTTATTCATCACGTGAGACTGATGCGATGTGTTGACGGACATATGCCGATGGGCTGGTTTTTTGGAAAATAAAATGAAAAGGTGAGGAATGCATAGACGCTCCCACCTATTACATTAGTGAGGAGAAATGCTGCAGAGATTGGCAGCTATGGTGTTGGGGTATGTTCATGAACCTCCAACTAAACTGTTGTATTGTATATTAAAGGTGTGTCAACTTGAGCAGATGAACAGAGGTATGTGTTATGGATTTACAATTACACTATCAAAAGGGCATATACCAAATTCATATCCCCTTTCTTTAACGTGTAGGCTGCAGCCATGGGATGTCATCATTGAGGCCTTTCTCGTGGGAGCGTAGGCGGTACACCCAACGTTGCTCTCTCACATGGAGGGCTTTAGTGAGGTCAAATTTGCTTTTCTTCATGACCTCAAGAATAGTCCAGCGCAGGTCTGTGTCTTTATGACTTTTTTCGGAGAAATGTCGTGTGAGCTTTGTGTTAGTTTTTTTACACCTGATCGTACTACGGTGCTCATTAATGCAGATTTTTATTTTCCTTGTAGTCATCCCCACATATTGGAGGTTGCAAGGACATGTTAATAGATATACCACATTTTCTGTGTTGCAATTGCTAAACGATCGGAGTTGCCATGGTTTGTTTGTGCCAATGTCCACTTCTTTGGTGTTTTTTGTGAGATTACATGACTGGCATCCGCCGCAGGAGAAATGACCTACTACACGTGGTTGGTCCCAGAGTCTGAGTTGTTCTGTGTTATCATTTGTGGTCATCTGGGCATGGACCAGTTCGTCCCGGAGATTTTTATTGCGTTTGAAGGCAACAAGGGGGTTTCCCATTGTTTGCCAGCACTGTTAATATGCCATCTTTTTCTGATAATTTTTTTAACTGAGTTTGATGCTGGTGTGAATGTAGTTACACAGACCGGTCTGTTGGTTTTTTCTTTCTCCACGTCCTCCAGAAGTGCCTCCCTTGAGTTGTTTCTTGCTCTTTTGTTTGCCTTTCTCACCATTTTTCTTGGATAATGGCGTTCAATTAATTTCTTCTCAAGATGTTCTGCCTGTTCTTTGTAAGTGTCTTTCTCTGAGCAGTTTCTCCTTATTCGGAGGAACTGACCAACAGGTAAGTTCTGTTTGAGGGCCTTAGGGTGATAACTCTCGTACAAGAGTAGGCTGTTCCTGTCCGTGGGTTTGTTGTGGACCTTAGTTGTTATCCCCTCATTGGTAAGTGTGATATCCAAGTCCAAAAAGATTGCGTGATTCTTATTGATGGTATGAGTGAATTTGAGATGTCTATCTTGCAAGTTCACCCAGTGGACAAAGGCCATTGCGTTCTCTTCTGTTCCATTCCATACAATGAGTACGTCGTCTATGTAACGTTTCCAGATCTTTATCTGGCTTCGAAACGGGTTCACTGCGTTGTTGATGAAGTCCTCCTCAAATTGCTGGACGTAGAGACATGCCATACTGGGAGCAAAAGTACTCCCCATCGAGGTACCTGTTATTTGGTGGAAGATGTCTTGTTCGTATTGGAAGAAATTTTCTGTGAGGGCCAACTCGGCACATTCCGTAACAAAATATTGGGGAGTGATAAAATCCCATTCTCTTCGTAGAATGATATTTTCTACGACTTCCAGTGTTCGTCGTTGTGGTATGCTTGTGTACAAGGCTTCGATATCCATCGTAATAAGCCAATCGTTGGTGGTATCAACCTCCAGGTCTCTTAGGAGGCAGAGGACGTCTTTTGTGTCTTTCAGGTAAGATTGTGTTTCTTTTACAATGGGCCGTAGGAACCAGTCGCAAAATTGCGACAGAGGTTCTAGCACAGATCCAATGCCAGATACGATTGGTCTACCTGGCGGTGGGATTCGACCCTTGTGGATCTTTCGTAGAATATAAAAGCGCGGCATCCTAGGCTCTTCGTTGATCAGGAAGTCAGCTTCTTGCCTCGTGATCCAATCGTTACTGAGGGCTTCCTCCACTATGTTCTTAATTTTAATCATGATTGGGCCCGTGGGATCCGTTTGATATATGGCATAGCTGTTTGTATCCGCTAGCAGTCTTATACACTCATCCCGGTATGTCGTACGGTCCATAAGGACAATTGCGCCCCCTTTATCCGCTGGTTTTATAACGACATCATGGTTATTTTTGAGTGCTTGTAGGGCTGTCCGTTCCTTCCCTGTGAGGTTGTTGAACCCTTTAGTATTCTGGAAGTCAATATATATTCCTGAGTACAGCCTGTTCAAATGCAAGTATTTGACATGAGATGTTCTGATTTGGAGGTTGGAAGGTGGACTTCTTACGCAACCCGGTTGACTTTTTTCTGTCATCATTGATTTCTGTCGTGTCTCCGAAAAAATCACGAAGTTTGAGTTTCCGAAAGAACAGGGCCAATTCCATGTTGAGAGCGAAGGGGTCATTTCTAGGAGTGGGGACGAAGCCCAAGCCTTTGTTGAGAATGGTTTCTTCGTCATATGTGAGTCTATGTGTGCTGATATTGACGATGTTAGTTAGTCTCTGCTCGTTGAGGGCATCTCCGTTCTCCCTCTGCTCCTGGTTGTTACCCCTTGCGGTGGTTGTTGGTCCTCCCACTGGACCCTTGCGTTTCTTCTTTTTTGTCTGCCCCTCCCTCTGCCTCTGCCCTGGAATAAAAAAGACGGGGGGCCTGAATGATATCCAAAGCCCGGTGGAAAGTAGGGCTGTTGCCAATAGCCAAAGGGAGGAGGTTGTGGTTGAGGTGCTTGCATCAGAGGTTGGTACCCAGAAGGTCTTCCATAGTGTGGTCCTGAGCTCTCATCACTACTGGAATCACTCCTCTCTTCTCCTGAACTGAACGTCCAGTTCTGGGGGGTGGGTCGGAAACGTTGTTTTCTCCCTGGTTGCTGTGGAGTCGGTTTGTTGTAATGCTCATCCGTTACATATGGGTAGACCGTTTCTTTACTGAACTTCTGTACATCTTTTTTGACGAATATTCACCCCGGTTGCGAGGTATGTGAGCTATGTGATTAACTGTGGGTTATACTTTCCTTTCCTGCTCTTATGCTACGCGTCCCAGCTCCAACTACGTACAGCGTTTCCATGCCAACTCACGACAACAGACGCTCGGGCACATAGCGATAGCTCTCTACAATTGTGCTGGCAACAACATGCAGAACTCCGCCTAATAGCGTGTCACCCAATTACGTTCCTTGTTAGGACGCCCCCAGCCTCACTACCTACAGGACATCTGGTCTCACGTAGTCTTACAACCAGGCATGGGCTCCTCCAATTACCGGGTTACACGCCCCTCACAGCGCTATCTCCCGTTCACGGGCCTCCGCCCCCCAGCGCCTCCTCTTATCGTAGAAGGAGTTTGACATACCTCCGGCCTCGCCACTAATGGGGCTCCCTCTCTCATTCACACCCTTATCTGACATCTTTAATACAGGCTCGGCGCTCTTGTGACACCGGGAACCCCGCACCTGCAAATATTTAGCGCTCAATCGACCAGTTAACACGATCGGACCTCTATTTAAAAGACGGCGCCCGCTCCCTCCATTTCTCACATTCGGGAGGACCGAGCGGACGCATAGGACACAGGAGCATTCCAACTCGTGTCACAGTAAGAGTATGGGTGTACCGAGAGACTAATGAGCGTGTGTGTGTGTGTGTGTACTCCAGCCCAAACAACTGATCAGCAACAATGACTGTTTGTTTTCTATGTCTTCCATTTACATTTGCTCAACAAGGTTTCTTTTGAGATGACTTACAACTCAGTCTGTGCAGCAACTTCTTCTGCACGTTTGATGTAGTTCTTGGTTCTATGTTTCTCTCTTACAGAAGTGACAAACAGTGGATTCCCTCCGCTCCCTTCCCCCTTGGGACAAGTTGTCTATCTGATTAGGGTAAGATTGGCGGCAGCATTGTCTGCCTCCAGCCTCAAAGTCTCACAAATGCGTACACAAATAGAGTGTCACAAAGTCACATACACACTTTTTTTCACTCTTAGAAATCAATGCATGCATTGTTTTCCCCTTCTTTCCTTTACAGGTACATTTGACCTAACGAGTTCCAACTAACCTTCGTCTCTCACATGTTTTTTCTTTCATAGGCTTCATCATTGGAAGCATTCCAGGAAGTGAAGTGTGGCCTTTGCTACACTCACACAGTGGTAGCATCTTACCAACGCTTGGTAAGAACGGAGCCCCCATTTATAATTAGGTCCTGATGAATGCCATGGACCCAACTGGGCCACTTTGGCAGAAACATGTTGACCACTCACAAGACGGTTAGGGGACACTAATTACCCCAATCACCGTCACATACATTTTAATATCATATAGTTTTCAGTCACATTAAAATATATTTCTGATCACTATAATGATTTTTAACCTCACTCACAATCTCACGGGCCCCCACTTAGTCATTTAGAAGTGCCTCCTTGTCGTCAAGTGTATGCCCGCCCTCTATCAAACGAAGGTTTTAGAGGGCGAGGACTGGTCAATGATTAAGCATGACACCAGGTGGTGTGTGAGACCAGTCCGTAACTTTTTGTGAGATGCCCACACTCACAACGTTCTTGTTACTGGATGCATAGGACTGAAACGGTGTCAGAAACCGCTGTCAATCTCAATGGAGGACTTCAAGGAAATGCCACTGCAGGAAAGAAGAAGAGGGTCCAATGGAATCCAGGGGTGGATTCTTGTTGAAGAGTACCTGAAAGCAAAGGGGACAGAATCTGGGTCACTCAGGAGCGACCAGGGGCTCGGTATACAAATGCCCACCGATGTAGGGTGCCTCAGGTGCATTGAAGAGGTTTTTGACTCTGCAGCCACCAGGACCAGGAGACGTTGAGGACAACCAGGAGCCAGATACGAGCTGTCCTACGATGTTGAGTGCTGAGGGGTCGGTGTCCGGCTGGAGCACCAACAAGCCTTGGCAGCGGAAACCCATGAAGAGGGTCAAGGAAGGTTACGGTTCAGTCCAGCAAGGTGCAGGAGACTCACCAAACACAAGGGAGTCAGGGCAAGCCTGGAGCAACCAAGGAGTCCAAGAAAAGCAAAGATGACCCTCAGGAGAACCCACAGGCCAGAGGCACAGGAGTCGCGAGGGGACCTCAAGCAGAATTACAAAGCAACAACCCACAGAGCGAGGAGGCCGAAGTTCTTTGGTGGAAGTGGTGCCAGAGGTTTAGGCTACTCGGAGCTCAGTGCACTTGTTTTGGGAATGGCAACACGCATATGCACTTGCAAAAGTATGCAGTGCACAGGGATACGGATATTGCAGCCCCCACAAGGGATTATGACCTCAAACTTGGTGAGAGGGAAGCTTGGACCTCAAGGGATATGGAACCCACCTCCTGTGTTGCTGGAGCCTTCGGAGTCCGCAGGAGCTCAGGTTCAGCAAACCGGTTAGTTGCATTATGGTGCCTGCGGTTTCAGGAAGGTGACTCCTTTACTCCAAGGAAGATATCTTTGGGTGTCCTTGATGCTCCACAGATCCTGCACCGAGCCTGTATGGTGCACGGGTACTGGCGATGCTTCAGACTGAGAGGGAGACGAGCCAGGCCCAAGCAAAGTCCAGCGAAGTCCAGAGTGTCCAGACGGTCGAAGTTCAGTGGTTTCTTGATCAGAATCGTGTCCACGTCGAATATACGGTCCTACAGCCAGGTAAGCCCTTTTGTAACCACAGGAGAGGGTTGGACAGATTCAGGGGACTCTCCCAGGGGAGGGTCAGGACAGTGGGGAGATTATTCCCACTGTCCTTTGTCCAGTTTCATGCCAGAGCAGGAGTCAACGACTCCCAGGACTGGCTTGGACTGGACTATGCACAAGAACAACAAATGTGCCCCTCATGCAGACTTTTGGACGCTGGCAAGCGCACCCGCCCAGGCCTAATACACTAAATCCTTTCTGGGAGGTGGTCACAGCTCCCTGTGACAGGATGCCTATTCTTCTGCCTTCCCCTGCTCGAGCTTGGCTCAGCAGCAGGAGGGCAGAAATGTGTCTCTGGTTGGCAGCAACCATTTTGGGCTGCCCGGGACTAGAAGGGTTGGTACCAGGAACACCAGGGACCTCACAAAGCTTGTTTCTGAGGGCTGGAATCATACCTCCCACACCGGTTACTGGTGTGGGGCTATGATTTCACAATGTTTGACACCAAACACGATAGGCTTACTTTCAGCCGTTTTAGAGTTGGTCATCACGTGGTCGCATAATGCCACTCTATATGTTGTAAATGGCTGCAGCCCTAACAACCCGGGAGAATGGACTCCATCTGCTGCAAAGTGTCCTGCTCATTCAGTGGCACCCTCTCACTTAGAACAAAGCACCCTGCCTTCAGGGTTGTTAAGGCCTGCTATAAGGGTGACTGAGAGGTTTTAAGTGTAGTGACCCTTAGATACAGTAAACCTATATCTTAAGTAAGTGGTACATGCACCAACTTAGATAATATTGGATGTCGGTCGCACTCCTTGTTAATCTCCTAAATCAGAATGTAGTCCTTCTTAACATACTTTGGGTGCTATGGGATCTTATCCCCTGTCCAAAGGGATGTGGCGTATAAATGAAGCAAAGTTCCTTCCCCAGTGGAAGGTATATCCCAAATAGCACTCCTCTAAACTTCCCACTTTAATAACACGTAGTCAAGTGTATATATTCAATTGCAACTGTTTTAATTTCACAGTAATAGATTCAGTATGTTAATTCAACGGATATTGTCATTTTGCGCAGTATATGCTTTTCAATGTTGATAACATAGTCCTCGGGTCACAGGGTTTTAATCCCAATGCATTTCGGGGTTCGCCCTTCCTCAGGGGTGACTCCCTATAAACAAAAATGTAGTCTCTTAGTAGTTTCAACGCCAGAATGTACGTAATGGAGAAAAATAACGAAAATTCCGAAAAACAAAAAGTGTATTAGTCATGCCGTTAATGAATTGCTCCATACCACGTGTTAGAATCTTTTTGTTATACTGGCTGTGCGTGATTCGTGAGAAACGCTGTGAATGAATAAACCGAAAAGGCTGTGATTTCTTATTATGGTGACGTGATAGTATGATTTCATCTAGTTATACACAAATCCACATTTAAAAAGAGTGCCAGATGAATAGAAGAAAATTAACCAAACTAGAACCCACGATACTCGGTTTTACGTGAACACCCCGGTGCTGCTAAATCGGTTCCCCGTCAATCGTTCCTAAATTAAAATGGTGCGAAGTGCATAACAACAGTGATAACAATTAGCCTACGGTGCATACCTGCTTAAACCCGCCATTCGGCCATGAACCCTTCCGCGTTCTGTGTTCGCCGGAATCGGAAATGATAATAGTGTGCCCCGGAAGTAAATAAAGGAACGTGCGTGAACTTTACTCATGGCTATGGAAAAAAGACTATAACCCAAAACAATGTGTTACTTCGAATATCGGCATGAGATAGTATGCTAGTATTAATGGTATACATTGTGACAGCATATTCATTTGCTCTTTTTGTTAAATGAATGTTGCATGAAATACATGACAGAAAAAGGCACAATTTTTTTTTTTTAAAACAAGTCAACAGATAATTATATCTTGGTTGCTGTACAAGCACATTGATGAGGTAATATGGAAGTCAGTTTACAAGTAACAATTATACTCCACCCGATCATTCAGCCCTTTTGGGTGTAGAGAGTCCAATTTGAAAATCCAATAAAGTTCTCTTTGTAAAAGGAATTTTTTATTGTCACGCCCATTTTGTGGTTGAATTTGTTCAAGGATAAGAAATCGAAGTTGACTGATATTGTGTGAGAATTTATTGAAATGTGTGGCGATGACAGATTTAGGATTATTTATTCTTATGTTGCTCTTATGTTCTGTCATTCGAATTTTCATCTTTCGTTCTGTTTTCCCCACGTAAGTGAGTCCACATGGGCACTTGAGGAGGTACACCACGAAACTGGAATAGCAGGTCGCTGTGACACGTAATTTAATTGAGGTGCTTTAGGTACTACATTGACACACCCAACCCAGGGCACCTCAATTAAATTACGTGGTTAATTTTCTTCTATTCATCTGGCACTCTTTTTAAATGTGTATTTGTGTATAACTAGATGAAATCATACTATCACGTCACCATAATAAGAAATCACAGCCTTTTCGGTTTATTCATTCACAGCGTTTCTCACGAATCACGCACAGCCAGTATAACAAAAAGATTCTAACACGTGGTATGGAGCAATTCATTAAAGGCATGACTAATACACTTTTTGTTTTTCGGAATTTTCGTTATTTTTCTCCATTACGTACATTCTGGCGTTGAAACTACTTAGAGACTACATTTTTGTTTATAGGGAGTATCCCCTGAGGAAAGGCGAACCCCGAAATGCATTGGGATTAAAACCCTGTGACCCGAGGACTATGTTATCAACATTGAAAAGCATATACTGCGCAAAATGACAATATCCGTTGAATTAACATACTGAATCTATTACTGTGAAATTAAAACAGTTGCAATTGAATATATACACTTGACTACGTGTTATTAAAGTGTGAAGTTTAGAGGAGTGCTGTTTGGGATATACCTTCCACTGGGGAAGGAACTTTGCTTCATTTAAATGCACCAACTTACACAGGCTCCAATGGCAGACCTGTAGTTCCATTTTGCATGGCCTCTCATGGGTCGCATAATACATGCTTCAGCCCATGGGAGGCCTCTGGTGTACCTATGCCCTGGGTACATGAGTACCATATACTAGGGACAGACAAGGATACCCCAGTATCCAATCTGGAGTGTGCCTAAGTACATAACCTAACAGTTTAGGGAGAAAGAAGATAGACTGGGGTCCTGATTAGCAGGATCCCAGTCGGACTAGTCAAAAACAGTATCGCAGGAAGCAAAAAGTGGGGGTAACCATAAGAAGCAGATCCTACTTTCCTGCAGTTGCCTATAGTGGATGAAAAATAACCACTATTGTTAGAGCAAGGAGGGTGTGGGATACAGGGAACTGCCTAAGAAAGACTAGAGCCCCATCATCAGGATGGACTGTGTATTTGTATGTGAGTTTTATATCTACCTCCCCTCCAAGTGAGCCTTGGTCTGCTCGGAGCATGCTATTCCTAAGAGTAAAATGCTGAAGGGGTACTTGGCCCAGTTGCTCAGGGTGCATAGTTAGGCTGGGCCACAGGACATCAGCAGTAAAAAGCCTGAGGCCCCATGACTGGGCCCAGTAACTCTAGCTTGCCCAGTGGCCTTCTGAAGGGGTTTGTGACTAAATATATATTCGAATACCTATATAAATACACACAAAGAGCTATGCAGATGTATTCAGCAGTAGCGGCTGCTACCGGACCAGGGTCTGGAGGCGGGGGGTGGGGGGGTGGAGGACGGAACGCGGAAAAAAATAACACTTACCTGGAAGGGCAGGCCCACCGGCCGGCCATTCAGCCGGCACCTCTCCTGCGTCCTCCGCCATCTTCCTGCAGACTCCTGGCCGGCAACAGGTAGCACCCGGCTCACCTGAGCCAATCACAATGCTGACACAAAAGGTAGTCAGAAGGTGCACAGCTGCAGGGTTCAGCAGTTTTCAAAACAAAATTCAATAGTTCGGGTGCTCCCTCAGGAGGCGTGTCCGTCCAAACACGTCATCAAATCATGAATTGGTTGTGCATACATAGAGTATGAATGCATCCCTGCATGGGGCACACCATTGGTTCTTCCAACAAAAAAAGACTCCGCGGCCATCAAAACGCAGATACCGGTGTTTGCGGACACACGGCATTTTCTTTAAGCCTTCACTCCTGATCTGCACAATGGAAACTTGATCAGATTAGTTACACTGACCAAGCTCCTAGAGAAAGGGCTAGCAAGCTCGAAATGCATCGGAGCAGTAAGGAGATTGTATATACATATATGATGATGAATACGGTTAATCACAATTGAAGCTTTACTCAGATATGATAATAATATCAAGAGACTGTTAAAAATAAACCTAAGTAATATTCAAAGAACATTTATAAGGAGTCTTTTTTTGTTGGAAGAACCAATGGTGTGCCCCAATCACAATGCTGCTATGCAGTGTTGTGTTTGGTCTGAGAGTTGTGGTTTGGCGCTCAGACGGGGACAGGGAGGCTTTGCGTGTTCCTCACCAGGCTGTGTAATGCAGCCTGGTGGGGAGTATGCAAAGTGCACATGACTGTTTGGCCGGCCCAAGCAGTCGGCACACTTCAGGAGTGTAAACCACTCCTCTCCCTGCTTCTCCAGCCCCGCCCCACACAAGAGCCACCGGCAGCTGTGGGAAAAATAAATAATAACGATAGCTATTACCATTGTATTTTTCCTTTTGTTCAGTGAGGGGACGCTCCTCCGCCTTAGCGGAGGAGCCACCACTGTCCAGGCTCATAAAGAGCTATTTAAATAAAATCATTGATTCGATTACAACAGAAAATTATGAAATGAGTAAAACAACTAAACCTTTTTTTGAGCTATATAGGTAATGAAAAAGCGTCAATAACGTAGATATACTTTCTCATTATCTGAATGCCCTACTCCGGTCCCACCGCTTCCTCCACAGGCTTTACGGCATTTTATATATTACCGCATAGGCGCATACACCTGCTGATGAGACCAAAGCCGCCCAGCCCAAACTCGTCTGCTGGGGTCTGGCAGAGAGCTGATTCATACAGTAACCTCTGATTCATAGGAAGGATAACACTCAAGAAGCACACAGTTTTTCCCCCAAGGCAAAACATGTCCTTCTTATTGCCAAGGAGACCAAATCTCAACATGATTAGCTCTACACCAGGTAAGAAAACGAAGTGCAGACCATCTCCCCAGTCGTGCCTTCGCGTGGACTTTTCATAAGATATTACCCTTTCTGTGTTCTCTGACAATCCCTAGGGGAATTAAAAACAGAAGGGCGCAACAGCTGTGTAAGCAGGCGCTCGGTGGACTGGGGAGATAAAGATCTGTATGGGATGGATTTTTTTTTTTTTGCGGATTAAGTCCCTGGAACAGCGGCTAAAAGGAAATGCAGCTCTGCGTCCTGCTTCAGCCACATGGGAACAGTGGATAAAAAAAAACGCCAATAATTCTGGTTGAAAATCATAACATTGTGATGTTACGAATACGCATTAACGGCACAATTGACAGTTCCCCCCGCGTAATTATCTCAACGGCTGTGGTTGCTTCCGGCGCCATGACACGCGGCTGGACGTGCACTAAATCTCGCAGGAACGGGCTGACCTTTCAGCGCGTGCTACGGGACCCGAGATTCCATGTCACTTGTAATGAGAAAACTCCCACGTCGCCTCCTCAGCTCTGCCACAATATCGTCAAGAGGGCTTCTTAAAATGAGCTGCAGGTTCATTTGCGTGGAGTCTCTGTGCAGGTTTTTTTTTATTATGCAGATTTATATATCGCGAACTCGACCCGAAGGTATTGGAGCGCTTTACATGAGCACCGGTTACGTTACACAAGGGCACATTCAGGCACGGGGCGATTAAGTGATTTGCCCAGAATCACAGGATGTGGACGCGACCCGAGGCTCAAATCTTGGTTTCCAGCACCGAAGTCGGCAATTTAGCCGGCTGGACCACACACAATTATCGAATAAAGGCTTTTTTTCAGTAAGCGTCACCTATGTCCTTTGGCTGCTCGGAGGTCTGAATTCTAAAGTAAGAATGCACGCCAATATACTCATGCGAGGGAACCCAATTGAGTGAAATATAATCGAATTTAGCGCCCACCATCCCAAACATAATCCCTCTCTGTCCTTCTCGTCCCTTCATCACAACGATCCCTCACTCTGTCGCCCTTCCTCGCCGATCTCTTTACGTGACCCATATTCTATCTCCTTTCCACTCTCGGTTCATCTTTCTCTCGCATTCACCTTTCATCTCGCATGTTCGATATCTCCCTCCACCACCCCCTCTCGCTTCCCCCAAGCATTTCTCGTCCTCTCTATCTGTGTGGGTGCGTGCCTTCAGAAACTGTGCATTCTCCAGGTCTCATGGTGTTGCATTTGGATGCTGCGAAAAACTAATTACAATACACGCGTCCCTCGGAAGTCTGGACTTTTTCCATGATGCGCTCATGAGATTCTCTTGTGTCAAACAAACAAACTGTAAATAAGCAACCGGCTGAGGGGAGGAACGCAGACGGAGCAGAGCAGCAAGGTGGAGGCTGGATGTGTATTAACTTCGGCGCAGTCGGAAGGAAATGGGCCCTAATTAATTAGCTCATTTGACAGCCAAATTACGTTTACATTGGCTCACGTCCTTAGCATAATAACGGTTGGAACGCGACGACACAAGTATCCGTAGCAGATGTTTAAATACCAACCCCGTGTTCGGTGACGACGGGAGATCTGTGTTTGTATGTGGTGGGGTGCAATAGTTGCCAAGAAATACAGCGAGGGAAGAAAACAAGCCTGACGTGCTCTAGGAGGGTCTGGATAGGCGCAGGGGAAGCTCTCTCCTCATATTTTTCTATGGGGTCAAACAGTGCGTTTTATAACACAGTTTTCACAGAAATCTTGTTAAAAGCCAAAGGCTCTGAAATGGTACTTATTAAATATTCCAATATTTTCACAGCCTGCCATACGAATAGAACTTGACGCTCTCTAACAACAGTTCACCCTATTTGTTTCAAAATGTGCATTTGGTGCAGACAGAGTATTAGAATTGGCAAGCGAGGCAACACATTCAAAGAGAGGGTAAAACAGTGAGGAAAATTGGAAGGACGACGGGTGAGAGGACAAGAGACATGATAAGGAATGAAAATAGCATGAGTTTGTGCTTAAAGGCTCAATGGCAACGCACAGTGCAAGAGTTAAATTTTCTGTTTAACCACCATGCAGGTATTCACAACGAGCACACCTGGGCGGAGACTGGGAAGACGAGACAAGGAAAGCAAGAACTGTTCAACTGACAAGAGTCCAGCTCCTTGCTAGCACTTGGTGTGATCTTGAGTAACTCACTCAGTTTACTTATTTTATGTGTAATCCTCCTTGCAATAAGAGCAGTGCAGCCTGAGGTGTGACTCCCATAAGGCCTTTAAATTGCCAGATATGTTTATTCTAAGCCACAGGTCTGCAGGCTGAAATGTGTAAATTAGCGTGTCTATCTGAGGCATGAGACTGTAAAGTTCGTGAAACCTGAGGATACAGCTCTGTGGCTGAAAGGTAGCACGTGTACATTCTGTCCAATAACAGGACTTAAAGCTATTTGTAAAGATGCGCCTTTCTCTCCTGAGGGACAGCTCTGCTGTCTTCCGGCAGAGCCCGTTGAGGTATGCTATCGATTCGTATATGAATGATGCGAGAATAGTTGTGTGTGAGGTGTGAGTGTGCATTGAATGTGAAAGGGTGATGTAGAATGTTGGAGCGGGGGTTCGATGAGAACGGTGAGAGAAAGATTTAGAAGCTCAAGGGGGTTAAGAGCTTCTGTCTGCTCCTTGCTTATACTTTAGCAATACAGGGGCTTATTTACAAGCCCCTTGCGCCACCGGTAGGTCACTTTTTCCTATGTTAAAAGTGACGCACCAGCGGCGCTAGGGGCTTGTAAATAAGCCCCACAGTATTTAGTGAAATCCTGTCCCGCGCAACTTTCTTGCCCCTGTGGATCGGGGTAATCCACTGGGTATTTTTGCCAGGTGGAACCTAAGTCCCTTTGTCATGACATTTCATCATGTATTTGTTTTTTGTGATGTAGGGGTGTAAAAGGCAAGCGCAAATATGGGCTTGTCGTGCCCTAATCATAAACGATCTTCAAAACGTCTGTGCTGCGCAGGCATAATGGCCGGCTCAGCCCTCACGCACGTTATTCAAGACAAGGGGCGCGGGCGCGCCGCCCACAATATGCAGGTCCGACTCCCGAAGTACAGAAATAAAACGTGTGTATATGTGAGGACTGAGTACAAGGAGATGCGTCAGAAGTCGGTCCTTGTCAGGAAAAGCACGGGGTGTTAATATCTTCTGACAGGTCGAAACCTCAGCCTAGCAACAAGCCACTTCCAGCGAGCCTTCCGCTGCAGCGCGGCCAGCCTCAGGTATTGATCTGCGGCCCCCTGATGGACTCCGACAAAGACACGCTGTCAGTGGCGGTATTTTTGACAACACTTGCGTTAGAGGCAGGTTGCTATGGAACCACATCGTTAAACCTTGTTATACACGGCTTTAGCTTCTACAGGAAACCGTGCCCCCTGCTATTATTCCTTTTGTAGCTATCGACAGATGCGCGTTTAAGAACCTCAGAATCAGCCAGTCTTCCCCATAGGAGAGAAGATGCGCGATGGAAGGGTGCCCGAGAGCAGTACTTTGTACACACAGGGGCCTGATCAGCAGCACAGTCTGCGTGAGTAATGGTGCGTTGGAACGAGGTATCTATCACAGGCAGGCGACGCTCAATCCCTGGGCATCCTGCAGAGAAAGGCAGCCAGAGCAAGGGCCAGCCACACGTGAATCCCATAGGATTGCATTGACTGCTTTTCTGTGAAAGATGTTTTAAGTGAGGATTTGGACAATTGCATGAAACCTTAAGAAACTGTATATTTACATGAATATGCTGAACTTGGGGTGTGGGGTTGTGAGTAGACAGGACCTGAACAGCAGCAATGGCAGACTGGGTGAACGTTTATCAGTGCATGAGCCCAAAGGCAGCGAGAGCCAGATTAGCACTCTGGTCCCTTGCAGAATGGGTCTGCCATACCAAGGGAAGCCAACAGGGGCGTAGCACCTAGGCAGGGCTGGGCCACTGGCAGGATGTGTATGTGGCCTTTCCGTACGTATAGCCTTTTGTGCTGTTGTAGATATCATTTGGGCTGTTATCAAATGTTTTTTCTTTCTAGGTGTGTTGCCATGTTGGCCATTGTCGCAATGACACGTTTGGATTCTCGGACATTCTTTCATTAAATGGGCTGCGAAGACATTTTGGGAGGAATTTAGGGTTTCATTCAGAGGAGGTCCTAGTGTCATGGTTTGGGAAAAGTGGTATGAAGTTGGGTCAGCTGCTGCCTCTTATGAGCGAGCTCTCTCGTAAAACTAAACCTGCAGTGGTACTAATTCACCTTGGTGAAAACGACCTAGTACAATTATCAGGTCTGGGTTTAATCATTGAGATAGGCACGGAGAAGTTTCTCAGGTAATTTCCATCAAACAGAAAATCAAAAATCTTTTTTATTGGCATATAAAATCAAACATGATCACAAACAATCTAAGTCCAAATAACGAATGAATTCAATACATTGGGCAGAGGGTTACCTCCCAACTTTAAAAGCACATTGCAATTACTGTGTAGATCCCAGCGAAACCTAGTCCAGATGCGACCACATTAATTAATAGAGCGAGACCCCCAATGCAAGTTCCAGCTCATAGATCTGCTTAATTTTGCCCATCACTCAGCTACCCTAGGAGGCGAAGAAGAGGTCCACCCTCCGGCGATGCAGAGCCTGGCTAACCCAATAATGATAGATAATATTTGTTTTAATCTCAGGCCCGCTTCCACTCTATAACCAATATAATCTCTGTATTTGTAAACTGTGTGTCATAGCCAGTGCATGAACCAGAGAGCTGAGTCACATCTGCCCAAAACTCCCCCAGTTTGGGTCAGGTAGCAAACGTGTAAAATGTTTGCAGCCATATAGGCGCATTTGGAACACTTGTTTTATCCTCACTATAGTTCCCGGTCCACCTTGTGATTTTATCCGGTGTATAATATAGCATACAAATAGTTACACATTGTTGTAATTTTCAATTATTGGAATGCAACGAACCCTCTATCGTCTCTAATTCAGCAAGAAATTCTGAGGGAAATATTTCATCGGAAAGAACATTACTCCATTTAGCACCAATTTTAAGAATATCATTGGTCTTATACTGACAGAAGTTTCGATAGGTGGTGCTTATTAGTGACTTCTTAGATGCCCTGTAAAGACACATAAGTAGGTCGGGACTAGCTGGTACCGTTATAATCCTACAGCCCCTCCAAAAAATCCCTAATCTTTGAAATACTTGAAGAAAAAACGATGAGGAAGGTGATAGGAAGTAAAAAAAAAAAAAATAAGGGGGCAGGGTAGAGATACCCTGCCCACTTACGCCCTGTGGGGTGACCCAGAGGACCCTGAGCCAGGTCCAAAATAAAAAAACAAATCAGCTTTTTTTCCGCAATCCTGCAGAACACCCACAAGATAGTGGACAAAAGCAGCCGCCATTTTCTTTATTAAATATATGGAGAGGGGTTGTGAGCCTCCCCAAGCCTATTTTGGGCCTGGGAATCCCATGTCCTGGGTTTGGGTATATGAATTCAAGGGAGTGGGCGTGCAGCCTTCCTCCCCGAGTTTTGTTAGGCTCTAGAGACCCCTTTACTCGGGGCCAAAATGGTAAAAATTGTGCGGGTGGCCCAAGCCTTGAAATACCTCTGGGACTCCATCAATGAAATGGGGCCAATTTCATGAAGAAAATGGAGGTGAGCCACACCTCCACCTCCCAAAATCATTGTAGGCGCTGGGGATCTCATCCTGAAAAAAAGTTTAATGTGTGAGGGGTCATGTGGCCGCCCTTCCTCAGCATTTATAGGCACTGGGCACCCCATCTCCTGGGGCTGGCTTATATAATGTGTCCCAGGGTGCCCACCCCGGGACACATTAATTTTCCTGCCTGCACCAGCGTGGGCAGGGAAACGTGTTTGCTCCTTCCTGGTGTGAGCATTTCACTCTAGCCTGATGAGAGCAAATATGAAAGCCTGCTCCAAGACGGCGCTCTTGCGGCTGGGAGCAGACTTGTGTTCTATTTCCCTGCATGCACCTCTGTGGCCAGGGAAGTGGAACACACATTGCTCCCGCCTGGAGGGTGCAATATGTGCAAACAGAAAATAGCTGCTACTTCTGGGCAGAAACAATGCAAGATTAGGCACCCTGGTTGAACCGACTGGGGCCACAGGGGGCATGGGGCTCCCCCAGTGGCTCCCAACATGGTGGTTGGTGGGTGCCCCCGGTGGACACTGGGGCACTCACCTATAAATAATGCCTGATAAGGTTCAGGGAGGGTGGCCACACACCCACTCTTCCTTGTTTAATTGTATTTTGCCCCAGGGACTGGGGTGCCTGGGGTTCCTGGGGCATTTTAAAGCTTGCGGTGTGTGTCACATAACCATCCTCCCCTTTTTATTGGAATATAGCCATGGGGGATGGCATCCCTGGTGCCAATAAAGGCTTCTGCAGGGGGGACATGCCCACCTCACCTTAATGTATATGTTTTGGCCCCAGGGGATAGCATCCCCGGAGTCTGAAGGCCAACCCAATGCCATGCATGTCAAAGGCCATGAGTATTATGGGGTTGGCTGGCAGTGTATAGTTGAATGCAGGGCTTGACTCATGCCCTAAGGTAACTATAATTCGCGCTGCCACCATGCACACTTTTCTCATCAATAATTTGATTGGAAATTCTACAGTGATATTATCAGTGATACCATAGACGATCTCATGACTGATGTGTGATAATTAGCAGTGCATGGGGAGGGTATGAGTTATAGATCCCTTAGGGCATGAGGTACAGTTTCTTGAGATAAGCATAACTAAAACTGTTGCATTTCTATGGTTTCATATGTGCAAAATCTGAACTTAACTATAATAAACCTGGAACCTTCGTTTTTTGGGGGGAATTACTAAGGTTTTAAAAAAAAATCTATTTCCTACCTATAACGTTCCTTTAACCCTTTTACCGCGGCAGAAATTCCGCCGCGGTGCGGCACCTTTGATGAGTGGGCGGGGTCGTTTCGGCCAACGGACGTGCGCAGCACTACGAAGGTAGTGCGCGTGACGGCCGTTGGCCGACAGAAGCTCGCAACGGGTTAACCTACTTTTCTTTTAACGTAAAGTGATATTTAATTACCATACTTTACCCCAATTGCTGTTCAGCTGTGTGCGGGAGGGGGATTGGTCACAGGGTAAGCTCCTGCATACAGCCAACCCCATGCCACGGGTAACATGGGGTTGGCTATAAGACTTGACCTGAGGCCTGGGCCTGTGACCAACCCCCAACGACAGCTAACTTGGGGACTCCCACCATGAGCTGGATAAGTGTGCGAGTGGGTCTGAGAGTGGCTATGTGGGTCTGTTAGTGTGTGTGTCAGTGCTTGTCTGGGTGTGTACCTTGATGTGTGGTTCTGTGGGAGGGTGTATGAGTGGGTGTGTCAGTGTGTAAATGGGTGTGTTAGTGGTTGTATTAGTGTGTGAGAGAGTGTATGAGTGGGTGGGTGAAAGGCTGTATAAGTCTATGAGTATGTGGTTGTATGGGTCTGTGAGCGGGTGTGCAAGTGGCTGTATGGGTGTGTGAGTGGTATTGTGGGTGTGTGAGTGGGAATGTGAGTGGCTGTGTGAGTCTATGAGTGGGTGTGTGAGTAATGGTATGGGGTATGAGAAAGTGTTTGAGTGGGTCTGTGAGTACGTGCATTTTGTTTTATCATTGGTCTGGATCAGTGGATCCATTGCGGATTCACACAGGGGGCCATGCTGAGCACCGCAATGAATCAGCAGATCATTGCATGTCTAAACATTTTTGGGGGATACGTTTCTTGCCCATCAGGGGTCCCTCACTGACCTCTCTATCACACCCATGGGGTCAGGGTACCTCTACCCTGATCCCCTTCTATCAGTTTTCTAGTTTATTTTCAAGCTTTAGGATCATGTACCGATATATAAAAAGGTGGCCGTAACTTTCCTCTCAGGCTGCGGCCAGCCAATCGTGGCATTGCTAGTGGCGCGTGGATCCGCCGCAGTGGATCCGCATCCCTAGATATCTATAAATCTTTTTTCTTTAATAACGCCAAAATTACTGAACGGATTTACACCAAATTACAAAAAGAGATCTTTCTGGACCAAGATCTATCTTTCTGCAAAATTTGGTGAAATTTCATCCAGTTGTTCGGGCTGTCGTCGTATCTAAAATCCCTATGGGAAATTGCATGAGGAAAATGTATTTTGGGACCCCCCTTTTTTCCAGCCCCCTCTTGACGAATCACAGACAGCAGCTGAAATGAGTTGGAAACAAGTCTTGAAAATTTCACTAAGATTGTCAAACGGTGCCAAAGTTATTAGCAAAACAAAAAACACTTTTTCCTATAGAAACTAGGTACTAGCTATGACTACCTACTGGTGACCAGTAGTAGGATATATGTATATATATATTCACTGAAAAAACCATAGGTTTCACACATGTTATAGTTAGCGGAAATTTTACTGATAAAAAACCAATGAAATTCCCCCGTTATAGTTAGTGCAGGCAACTATAACTCACGCGACCGCAATCCTCTGCTGATGCTAATACTGTATTTAGACACTTATTTGCCCATGTCTTCTTCCATACATTTTTAGCTATACATATATTACAAATATTTTTTTTTCATAAAGACACATATGTCATCAGCAGAAGATTGCGGTCGCGTGAGTTATAGTTGCCTGCACTAACTATAACGGGGGAATTTCATTGTTTTTTTATCAGTAAAATTTCCGCTAACTATAACATGTGTGAAACCTATGGTTTTTTCAGTGAATTTGCAAGGTTTTTTAAATGCTAATTCCTAACTATAACGTGTGTGAAACCTATGGTTTTTTCAGTGAATTTGTACGTTTTTTTAAATGCTAAGTTACTTTACGCCATTCGTGGCGTGCGCGCCCACTTAACGCAGTTCGTTCCGTGCGCGCACGGTGCGCTTCGCGCACCGTGCGCGCACAGTAAGCACGCGGTGCGCTTCGCGCACCGCGCGCCCACTTTACGCAGTTAGTGCCGTGCACGCACGGTGGGCACGCGGTGCGCTACGCGCACTGCGTGCCCACGTTACGCTAGATGGGCCATGTACGCACGATGCGCTTCGCGCACCGTGCGCACATGGAGGACATATGATGCACTTCGTTTTGAAAGCTAATATTTTAATTTTTCGTAATTTTTATAAGCCATGCACAAATGGTGCCCTTCGGGCACCATTTGCACACGGGGTGGACAGAGTGTGGATAATTTTTTTTTTATTTTAATTTTTTTAAATATTATAGTTTATCTCATCTGTTATAAGCCATGCACAATTGCACACGGGGTGGGGAGAGTGTGGATAATTTTTTTTTTTATATAATTTTGTACCGTACGCGTACGGTAAGCGTAATTGGCGAAATTAGCGAAAAAAAAAAATTCCGTTTTTGGCCTTGGGGGATCTTTGGGGACTCCCTCAACATGGCTATGTGTGTGGGAGCTGTCTAAACAGCCCCTTTACATGTTTTTGTGCTTTGTATTTTCATCATCACTCTCAGTGCGAGAGAGAAAATGGCGGCCGCCGCTTCCTGGTTTCGGCCGATTCGAATGTTTACTAAGATCTAAGAGCCAATCAGAATCGCGCTCGCGCACGCCACCGTACGCGTACGGTAAGCGTACCGTAAGCGCACCGTAAGCTGGCTCAGATATATATATTGATTTAAAGGCTATTTTCTCAGAATCTACTGAACAGATTTACACCAAACCTACAAAAGGCACTTCCTTGACCTGAGGACTACCTCTCTGCCAAATTTCAAGTAATTCTGTTCAGCCGTTCGGGCTGTAGCCCTGTCTAAAGGTCCTATGGAAAAATGCATGGGAAAAACGCGTTTTGGGACCCCCCTTTTATCTCAGCCCCCGCTTGACGAATCCCCCCGAGACTTTCAGGGTAGGAGCGGAGCGTAGCGCCCCACCTATTTTGAAAAATTCGCGAGGATTCGTCGACCGGCACCAAAGTTATTCAAAATAGAATGTTGCGGATTTCCTATGGAAACGTGGTCCTAACTATAACTACCTACTGGCGACCGCCAGTAGGTAATATATATATATATATATATATATATATTCACTGAAAAAACCATAGGTTTCACACACGTTATAGTTAGGATTTAGCATTTAAAAAACCTTGCAAATTCAGTGAAAAAACCATAGGTTTCACACACGTTATAGTTAGCGGACATTTTAATCATAAAAAACCATTGAAATTCCCCCGTTATAGTTAGTTAAGCTAACTATAACTCGCGCACCCGCAATCCACTGCTGATGACGTAACATATTACATCACTCATGACATGGTCAGTGACATCACTCATGACATCACTGATGACATCTCAAATGACATCACTGATGACATCATCCTGTGAATGTGTGTTTAAATGAAAATTAAATATGTTTTATATATGTATATCTCAAGGTCGATGGAAAAATAAATGGGTATATAAGTGTCTAAAAGGATGATTTTTTTTTGAAAATTTGATTGTGTAACTGACTGATTAAGTGTATCTTAGTGAATACATGGCTTAATGAGTAATGTTTAAATATGTAATTTTCTGTATCAGTCTCTCACTTTGTGTATAAGTGTCTGCATGGGTTGGTGAGTAGCTATATGGGTGTTTATATTGGATCTTAGGTTGTTTTTTGAGTATCAGTCTGAGTGTCTGCATGGTTCAGTGGGGGTTTAACGTAGTGCATAGGTGCATGAATGATTGTCTGTCTGGTTGTATGTTTTGAAGACAGCATGTGTGCATGACTGTATGGTTTGATGAGTGTGTGTATGGGTGTGTTAGTGAGTGAATGACTGTCTCAATAGTGTCTTTATGAGTTACTTAATATGTTTTAAAGAAGTATATTTGACTATTGTTTTATATAAGTGAGTATATGTGAGAGTGAGAGATTGAAATAGTTCCTGTATAAATAAGTATGTGTTTTTATTAGTGATTATTTAAAAGAGTAAGTATGTTTAAGTTTCTGTAGAAGTACGTGTTGAGGTGTGTGTATAACTGATTATGCAAGTAAATGGATGTTTGATTCTTTATTAGCATGAGTGACTATGTGTGTGAGTAACTCTATGGATGAGTGGCAATGTGTAACAGGATGTATAGGTGTATGAGTACATATGATGAGTGAGTACATGTATGAGTGACTGTACAGGACTGTTGGTGAATGAGTGGATGTGTATGTGGATCTAAGAATTACTGAATAGGTTATTGTAACTGGTATTGGTATGTCCATTGTTTTGAAAATTGTAGTCTCTATTTTTGAATGTGTGTATCAAAGGTTATATTAGGGTGAGAGGAGGTCTACCACTCTGTCACAAGGATGATGTCATCAGTGATGTCATTTGAGATGTCATCAGTGATGTCATGAGTGATGTCACTGACCATGTCATGAGTGATGTAATATGTTACGTCATCAGCAGTGGATTGCGGGTGCGCGAGTTATAGTTAGCTTAACTAACTATAACGGGGGAATTTCAATGGTTTTTTAGGATTACAATGTCCGCTAACTATAACGTGTGTGAAACCTATGGTTTTTTCACTGAATTTGCAAGGTTTTTTAAATGCTAAATCCTAACTATAACGTGTGTGAAACCTATGGTTTTTTCAGTGAATTTGCAAGGTTTTTTAAATGCTAATTCCTAACTATAACGTGTATGAAACCTATGGTTTTTTCAGTGAATTTGCAAGGTTTTTTAAATGCTAATTCTTAACTATAATGTGTGTGATTTACATGTTTTTTTCTTTGTTTTTGTATGATTCTTTTTAATATAAATTCTTATATTAAATGTGTTTTTTTTAATAAAAAAGAAAGTTTTTTTTTAAAAACTTTTTATTCTCTAAAAACACTGTTTTTTTAAATAAAAAATCTGCAATATATGATTTTTTTTTTTTTTACCAAACAGGTAAGATATATTAGTATAACATAGAATTTTTTTTTTTCTTTTTTTCTTTTTTTTTAAGTACGCGTACGGTAAGCTTACGGTAAGCGTACGGTTTGCGTAATGTACGTAATTTTTCTACTCTTTTTGCGTATATTTACGCAATTTGCGTAGCCATGCGTACTGCGTATGTGCGCGTAAGCGTGTACGCTACACACGCACGTTACGCGGAAGTGTTGGGGAGTGCCTTTTATGCGCATGCGCGTGAGCGCGTGTCTTTTTTACGCGCATGCGTACTTTTACCGTAAGCGCACCGTAAGCGCTCCGTAAGCGTAACGTAAGCGTAACGTACGCGCACGGTGGGTCATGTGATCAAGAAACAAAGCATTTGATTGGTTCAAAGTAGTTTCAGTTCTAGAACTCTCCTACACCACACCCATTCCCCTCATTTCTGCTTGTGATCCCTTAGGAGAAGGAGCTGACTTGTCTTTGTGATACGATGGCAGACCAGCACTCTTCTGCTGAGAGTGAGGCTAGCAGCACCACCATCAGGCAGAGAAAGAGGAAACAGAAGAGCTCTTTTATATGGGAGTATTTTAGTTTTCCAGAGGGTGAGAAAAAAGTCAATGCTGCTTTGGTGACTTGTAAGCTGTGCCAGCGTGTACTTTCGAGAGGAAATCCCAACAAGAAGTATTCCTTCGGGAATCACACTATGTTGAGACACCTTGAGGATGTGCATCCTAGGACACATGCACGACATACTAGAGGCAACCCTTCAGTAAGTCGAGCAAGCACATCCACAGCAGCTCAGCCGAGTCCTTCTTCGGAAGCTCAGCAGAGCCCTTCATCTGTGGGGGCAGATTCACCTTTTTCTGATCCTGTGGAAACGAACCATCGGTTTGCGATGGTTACTATGCGGTGTTCATTTTGCCATGGTCTAATTGTTCATAGGGAGACCAGTCTTCCCCTTATTAACAACAAAATAGACCAGCACATTTGTCCTACCAGCTAATGTTCCCATTCTTCCTTTCCTCTGTCCCTGCATGAACACAACGGCTCTTTTAAGAGCCAACCTTACCTCTCAACTTTTTTTAAATTTTTTATTTAATATATATTTTTTTTTTTTACCGTACGCGTACGGTAAGCGTAATTTTTTTTTTTTTTTAAAAAACATTAAAAATCAATTACCACATCTCAAGATCCTTGAGGAATTATTAACTAGATACTAAAAATCTGTTTGAGGAGAAGTGGAAGAAAGGGACCATCTAATTTCTGACTTACCTGACCCACCCAACAATTTAATTTTTAATTAAAATTTAATTGAAATTACTTGAAAAAATGGTTGGTTTTCTTCGAAAATTTTCTTTCACAATCTGAAAAAAAAGAAAAAAATATTAATATTTTAAAAATCATTATATTAGACAGTACACGTATTTACATATTTTCCCCAAAACATTTTTTGCCTTTTTTTTGCTGTTTTCAGAATATATTGCATTTCACTATAAATCGTGAAAGCAATTGCATTCATCACTTAACAGCGGGCAAAAACAAAATAACAATCTCAAAGATTGTTTTAACCCCTTCCATGCTGCGCAAATTCCGCCGCTGTGCTGACGGAATCTTGCGCGGGCGTGGTCATGACGGAACGGTTCTGTCATGAGCACAGCTCAACCGTGGCTCATGACGGAACCGTTCCGTCATGAGCACCGAAGGGGTTAAAAAAGCCCAGAATCTCTTTTTACTTAAACATAACATTATAGAAATGCATAATATTATAAAAAAATATCATCTAATAACAATAACTATTTCTTTAAAATACCGTCTGACAATTTTGTTACAAAAGCATAATCTCAAAAATAATATATCTCAAATAACTCCACAATACATCTGGTTACATTTCCTTTAGGCCAAATATTAATTTTAAAATTCTTTTTTGATTAAATTTCCAATGGTAATCCAATTAAATTCCAAAATTTAAATTGTACAGATGTTACCGATTCTCTCTAACATTTTGGTTTCCGAAAGATTAATTAATAATTAAATAAGTCCACAATACAATTGGTTACCTTTCCTTATGGCCAAATAGTAATTTTAAAAATCTTTTTTTGAATACATTTCCAATGGTAATCCAATAAAATTCAAAAATTTAAATTGTACAGATGTTACCGATTTTCTCTAAATTTTTGGTTTCCGAAAGATTCATTAGGAATTAAATAAGTCCACATTGCAATTGGTTACCTTTCCATTAGGCCAAATGGTAATTTTAAAAATCTTTTTTGATGAAAATTCCAATGGTAATCCAATAAAATGGTAAAATTGTTTTGTACAGATCTTGCCAAGTCTCTCTAAAATTTAGGTTTCAGGAAGATTATATAGGAATTTGCTAAATCAAAAGGCAAACGTTGCTTGAAAATCAATTTGGAATCATGACACAGTGTCCAGCCTTTTTCACATTTAAGATAAACTGTGTAATGTCCAGAAGTAACAGTAGGTCCTTCATGGAAAATTATTGCAACTGTTACAAAAGTTTTTCCTGAAATTGATAATTGCTGTCCTATAAACTTCTTTATTAAAGTATCCAATTTTGAACCATCAGCTCTACATCGTTGCATCATTAAAATTACATACTGTCCGTATTCCTTTAGAATTAACGTTGAAAACATGTCAGATTTACACTCACCGCATTCCATGCTATGATTAGCATCTTTAACTAATTTAGCAAAAGTGACTGTTTTACTGTCTGGCAATGTTAAATAAATAAACCTTTCAGAATCAACATTAGAGCCACATGTATTGTAACAGTTTTCACAACTATGTTCCCATTTATAAGAGACACCAAACATATTTTCAATTGGCACCCCTTCTTCTTCCAGTACCTGCAGAAAATACATCAAGAATTCCTGTGCGTCTTGCTGTACATTTTGAGAAAACTGTGTTCGTCCTGAACATACATCTAAAAGTTTTCTAATTTCAGTTGCACTTTCTATTTGAGTTTTATCATTACTCAGCTTTTGAAAAAGGAGACTCAACTCAGAACAGAATCTTTTTCTCTGATTTACTATTATCTGCTCTTGCAAACTTTCCAGATAAAATGCAACATTCAGCACTACATTAGCGTAGCAGTTGACACCAGAGCTATTTTCAAAATGACATCCTACAACCTCTTCTTCATTTTCCTTTTTCTTTTTGCTTGCAATTACATCACTCCTCTTTTTTTTCCTCCTCTCTACATCCTCATTACAGATATTCTCAATTCTCCTTTTACGAGAAACTGCACGTTTCTCTAACACAGGATACTGACCTAAATGAGGAGCATAGGTTCTTCTTAATCTATTACACTCCTTTACACAGTTTGTATCAGCACTAACTTTTGAATCATCAAAGTCTATCATGAATGAACCAGATAATGTTTTCACTCGTGACAAAGCTACATAAGCCATACCTTCTTTGAACACAGTTGAACCAATGTTTACAAATGCACAATCTACAGTTAATCCTTGAGACTTGTGAATAGTTACAGCATATGCTAGAGAAAATGGAAACTGTTTCCTTTGTACATATAAGTCTTTCACAAGCATGAAACGAACTGTACAACGACAAATGTCTATAACTTCTTCTATCTGATCAAATTTTATTTTTAAACATTCAATTCCATCTTTTTTCTGATAATTAATAAAACCCACAACTCTTCCCATAGCTCCATTAACTAAACCTTTTTCAACATCCAAATTTCTCCTTAAAAATACTCTACAATTCATGCAAACATATAGATTTTTTTCTAATCCAGCAGTTTTGGAAATGTTCTTCTCTAGTGAATCCAATTTATTTTTCAGTTTGCCTGTTAATGTGATAGTAATTCTTCCATCCTGAATTTTGTCCACTGCTTCCAATTTTCTGATATCTTCCTTTTCCAATTTCAAAAGCTCCTCATTGAATATTGAGCATTCACGTAGAGTTGGCATTAAGCAGATGACACTTTTCTTTTCTGCAATGTTCTTGTATATCTTCTCTGCAACTATTTCTTCCTTTGGAAATAAATTATGTAGCAACCGACTCTGTAATGCTTTCGTGCCAGCTTCAGTGAGTAGTCCAATTCTGATATCTTTCAGAATACTTCCATATTCTTCATCGTTTGCTTGCCTCATATTAGTAGTAAGTTCCTTGTACTCAAAGAAGGACCAAATATTTGCATTACCAATGCTTCCCAATGACTTCTTTGTGTCTTCATGTGTCACAGTATTAAACACTGGTTGTCCTTTAACTGGAGTAAGCTGTAGAAGATCCCCAAAAACTATGACATGTTTTCCACCAAATAACACGTCATAGTCTGTCCTTAGAATTTGCTGCATTCGTAAATGCACAAAGGCAAGCATTAAGTTTGATACCATGCTCACCTCATCAATAATGAGAACTTGCATCTTCTTCAACACTCTTGAAACTTCCAAGCATGCTTCTCCAGTTAGCTTGTGGTATTGTATTTTGTTCTCATGCTCCACTGGTAACATTAGCAAACGATGTAAGGTGATTCCTTTTATGTTATATGCTGCTAACCCAGTTGGAGCAGTAACCACACAAGACAAAGTTGAGTCCGTTTTTTGCTGTAGGTAGCTTCTGATGACTTTTATTAAGAAACTTTTTCCCGTTCCAGCTTGTCCGCTTACATACATCCTGATTGGATGAAATGATGTGCATGAGCACTCTTTTTTCTCATGTAGTAATCCGTGATCAATTTTGTTTCTGATCTCTTCATAAATTTGTTGCTGCTCTTCATTCAGTTGTCTTTCCAAATTTGGTAAGTCTATAAATTCTTCTTGAGCTTGATTCATAGCCGTTTCCACTTCATTCATGGCTATTGCAGCTTCATTTTCAACGATTGGTTGTCCTAGGGGATCTTGACTGAGTGTTCCTGAACTTTGGCTGTCTTGAGAACTGTCTCTAGCTACTTCAGCTGCAATTGTAGTTTCCTGTTCAATTTCTTCATTTAACATTTGCACATAATTTGTGAATGTACTGCATTGTATGGTGTCTTTGCAAGCATTAAATGAATCTTCATAGCTTTGAAATTCTCCCAGTAGTTCATCCTCTGTACGCCATGGTTTAAACAGCTGTAAAAGAGCCAAGTAGTAAAATTACTTTTTGTCAGTAGTGTCGCAACTCAGCTTCCTGTGATTTATCAAACTTCCTTTTGTTTGCTTCACCAAACATCCTTCCTCACCAATGACTTTATATTTTCCATTGTTGATGTCTTCTGTGGCTTTCCGTGAATAAATGTAGTTCTGCAGCACTTCATAGAGACACATGTTCTCTAGATGATGACTTCTCTTGGGATAATATGTGTCCAACATGTTTGATTTCAAAATATCTGTTTTTTCTGGGTCATTCTCGGCCAAATATTCAATTTCTCCAACAGATTTCAGTACCCGATTTCTCATTGCTGCAAGGCCTAAACTTGCCCAAATTATTCTTCTTGATTTCGAGTAGAGACTTGCAGAAGATAACCTATCTGAACATTCGTAGGATCCAATTTCTCGATGCGATAACATCTTTAAACTGAAACTGTACAGCTTCTTACTGACAGTCTTCTCGTGAGAAATCTCTTCCCACATTTCTTTCAATTCAGTTTTTTCTGATTTAGTAATGTAAGACGTTACATATCGAGCAACAGCAATGGAATTGTCAGCTACATACTGTATATCCATGTTAGCATTCCACATGGATAAAATGACTGGGTTGTAGTCATTTATATTTTTTGATTCTTCTTTTCTTTTAAGGTTGTAGGTATTCTTTGGTGATTTTCTTGTAATAGTATGTCTCACAGATGACATAAAACTGTTTACTCTTCCATTTGAAAGAACAGGTCTAGGAAATCCAAATCGACATTTAGTGTAGTATTTATCTTTGCTCTTGTATTTCCGTCGACAGTATTTTCCACACCGATGACTTTGAAAACGTAAAACTTGCTCCTTTAACTTTTTCTCTTCTGTGCTTTTTGGTATAGCACATGTTGCATATTCTTCAATGAAAGATAACACTGCTTCATCAGTATCTGTTCCAAATTTTGGGGCATCCTTGATCCAGAACAGCATATGAATATGAGGAGCACCTCTTGCCTGGTACTCTTTTCTCCAAAAGAAATCCACTACTTCTCCAAGAGGTGGATTTTTTTTATTGCAGATGAAGGACATCATAGCCTCAAATCTATGATTGAAATATCTGCAAACATTAACCGGATCCAATGAGCACAGTTCTCCTGCTGTCTTGTATTCGATGTTTTTAATGTTTGAATTTGCCTCTCGTAGAAAATCCAGTAAATCATCCCAAGCGTACTCAGCACAGCTTAGGGTAAGGAACCATGTTGGTGTTCCTACATCCCGTAACATGCATTTTAATTTACCATGGCGTCGGTACCAATATTCATTTGTCCCACGCTGACAAGCCATCAGATTGATCAGTTGTGTTTCCAAATGATCACCTCGGTGCTGCACTTTCTCCATAAAATCCTTAGCAGACACATTTTGTAAATGTACTCCACTTTTTAAAATGTGATTTACTGCATATGATAATGCAGACAAGTCGCTTTCAAATAAAAGATGGAACAAATAAGGAATACTTTGTCGAAATCTGGGATCTTCTGCATATAGTCTTGTAGTTCGATACTCAGAAGCTGGAATCTGTTCTGGACGTTCATCGTATCGTCCTCCTTTTCCTGTAGGAAACAGCTGGGGAAAACATCGAGCTTCCAAGCTCTCCTCCCATACACTCACGGGAGTTCCTTTTGCTTTCTTCATCTGAAACAGATCAATATTGTCTCCCATAACTTCTTTTGAATGAAGAGGATGTATGCTAAAATGTTCATAAATTTCTTCTTCCTTTGACTTGTCCACTTTTTCAATTTGTCCAGTTGGTGTTTCTGTGTCTTCTTGTAAATCTTCTTCTTCTATATAAATTGATTCATACCATTTGTTATTTCTTTTCAAATACAAATTTGCTCTTTGTACTTTCCGTACATCTACCAGCTCCTGCCAAATCTTCTTATTCTTTGTCGGTACACCATTAACCAGAATAACTAATGGTTCAGTTTCCAAAGTATCTGCATCAATAGTTTCCATATTTTTTTTCAAATCCAAGGGCAAATACACCACTCTACCTTTTAAACCTCTCAGTAAATCTGAAGGAGGTAATTTACCAGTTTTGGGCTCCATACGTACTATGGTCTGGAACGGATGAACACATTGAATAAGTATAGACTCATATGTATTTAATTCAGAAAGTTCGGCAGGAATAACATCCAATTCTAAATTATTATGTACAGCTCTGGTCGGCATTCTATTTTCCTCTAACTTGTTGTAACAGTATTTACAAATACGCTGATCTTCACCCAATTCAAAACAATTTTCAAGAAATATATATGTGGCAAAATCCTTCCACTTATAATTATCTTCATTTTCACTTTTTCTGTAGAGATCAACATTCCTGGTTTGTTTTCTATAATGAGTTCTGCGGCAACAAATACAAGTAATATTTGGTCTTTCATTAGAGATTATTGCAAATTTTGTTATGTGATCATTAAATGTCTTACTTACAGAGGGTTCTACATTCTCTTCCACTTCTTCCTCATTTACTGTCTCCTTTTCTGCACTGTCTTGTTCAGGACCAAAGTAACAAAACTGAATTTCATCAGTAACCTTCTCTACATCTGATACCGATCCACGGAACAGAGCCCTATTCAATTCATCTAACTTTATTGCTGGACTTTTAGCAAAATACAACCGTCTCACAAACTTTCTCATTTCAGTATGATGAACAGCCAGCATCCTAAAATGATGAAATACACTTTTACACACTTTTCTAGATAGACAAGCCAGAGAATGACCCTGCAAACCAGTATTCTCTCTCACTCTGCATGGATCTAGTCCTTGAAGCACCTTAATCTTCTGTTTTACACTCTTTTTACTATATTCTCTTAGAAACTCACGAAATTTATCAATAGATTCCTGACGCACAGTGCAAATACTACTACAATTCCAAGTGTACACTGGGGCTTTAGGACGTCTCCCCATAGCCTCATCCGCCATCACTTGTACCTCATCTCTTGGAACCATTTTCTCCTTCTCCATCATACAACCATTTTTCACTTCATAAGCACGACCTCTGGTGTCAACTGCATGCAGCAAACTATTACTTTGAAAATAACTCTCTTCATTAAAAAAAGGTTCACTACTTGAATTATGCATCCATTCTCCTAAAAACACTTTACAAAAGTTTGTTCTTTTCACTACTCTTTTCCTTTTGCTTTGTGATTTCAGTACATTAACCATTTTATCTAATGTACGCATCCTATTCAAAATTAAAATGAATAGTTTCCTTTTTAATTCTAATGCCTTTGCTGCAATGGCTTCAATTTCTTTTTTTCTCTTATAAAATTTTGCCTTTTGCTTATATTTCTTCACATCCTTTATCAAATTGGACATAACTCTTCTCTGAAACATTTTTCTACGTATCTCTTTAAACGCTGTTTTTCTTTTTAAGTTAATCTTTTTTGTTTCCGAAGGTATATTTGCATTAACTAAATGCTCAATTTTTTCCTGTTGTTTACTATTTAATACATTATTTCTAGTACAGACATTTTGTACATTTTTCCTTTTTTTGAAGATGTTCTTTAAAAAATCTTTTGTCTGCTTACCAGAAGACTTTCTCTTTTTCCCAACATGAGCATCTCCAACTATCTTAGGTCCTCCAGTTGTCTTCAAATATAGGTTTTTTTTGTGGTTTTTCCTTAGTCTGGATTTTGTAGGCATCTTAAATTTTGTTCACTGCTCTTCAGCAATACCTGAAAAAAACTGAAAAAAATTTCCTTTATTTTATTTAAATATATTACTACATTTTTTATGATCTTTTCAAATCCTAAAATACTATGTACCCCTTTTCTACAAGTGAAAATCACAATAACACCTTCACAAATTAAATATCTCAAAACAATTCCTCTTTGCACACAGAGTCATGGTTTGAAATTAGGCAGAAAACGAAATTTCTTTTCCAATTTGAAAGCACACTTACTACTCTTTTTTTTTGCAAGTGATAAGTACTTTTACAATCTGACACATTTTTAATCCACTTTTCAGATTCTTTAAAATGCACATGTCCAAACAGCTTTTTCAGACCAGCAACATGTGTAACCTGGGTGACTGACTACACTCCAGCAAGGGCAACCAGCCTTAGTGATGCTGAATGTATTCGCATTACTGACTGCAACCTCAAACCCCACTCGCTTGTGAATACTGTGCATGATTCCACAGGATAAGCAGCTGGGTGTGTGCTAAGAGTCTGCTTCTGCAGAAAAAAATAGCTCCCCCTTTCCATCTAATGCAACTGTAAAATTACCAGATCAATACGCAATAAATCTCTGTCTGTAATTCCTCTTTGCACACAGAGTCATGGTTTCATATTAGTCAGAAAACGAAATTTCTTTGCCAATTTGAAAGCACACTTACTACTCTTTTTTTTTTGGCAAGTGATAAGTACTTTTACAATCTGACACATTTTTAATCCACTTTTCAGATTCTTTAAAAAGCACATGTCCAAACAGTTTTTTCAGACCAGCAACATGTGTAACCTGGGTGACTGACTACACTCCTGCAAGGGCAACCAGCCTTAGTGATGCTGAATGTATTTGCATTACTGACTGCAACCTCAAACCCCACTCAGTTGTGAATACTGTGCATGATTCCACAGGATAAGCAACTGGGTGTGTGCTAAGACTCTGCTTCTGCAGAAAAAATAGCTCCCCCTTTCCTACTAATGCAAATGTAAAATTACCAGAGCAATACGCAATAAATCTCTGTCTGTAATTCCTCTTTGCACACAGAGTCATGATTTGAAATTAGGCAGAAAACGAAATTTCTTTGCCAATTTGAAAGCACACTTACTACTCTTTTTTTTGGCAAGTGATAACTACTTTTACAGTCTGTCACATTTTGAATCCACTTTTCAGATTCTTAAAAAAGCACATGTCCAAACAGCTTTTTCAGACCAGAAACATGTGTAACCTGGGTGACTGACTACACTTCAGCAAGGGCAACCAGCCTTAGTGATGCTGAATGTGTTCGCATTACTGACTGCAACCTCTAATCCCACTCGGTTGTGAATACTGTGCATGATTCCACAGGATAAGCAGCTGGCTGTCTGCTAAGAGTCTGCTTCTTCCCCAAAAAATAGCTCCCCCTTTCCTACTAATGCAACTGTAAAATTACCAGAGCAATACGCAATAAATCTCTGTCTGTAATTCCTCTTTGCACACAGAGTCATGGTTTTATATTAGTCAGAAAACGAAATTTCTTTGCCAATTTGAAAGCACACTTACTACTCTTTTTTTTTGCAAGTGATAACTACTTTTACAATCTGACACATTTTTAATCCACTTTTCAGATTCTTTAAAATGCACATGTCCAAACAGCTTTTTCAGACCAGCAACATGTGTAACCTGGGTGACTGACTACACTCCAGCAAGGGCAACCAGCCTTAGTGATGCTGAATGTATTCGCATTACTGACTGCAACCTCAAACCCCACTCGCTTGTGAATACTGTGCATGATTCCACAGGATAAGCAGCTGGGTGTGTGCTAAGAGTCTGCTTCTGCAGGAAAAAATAGCTCCCCCTTTCCATCTAATGCAACTGTAAAATTACCAGAGTAATACGCAATAAATCTCTGTCTATAATTCCTCTTTGCACACAGAGTCATGGTTTCATATTAGTCAGAAAACGAAATTTCTTTGCCAATTTGAAAGCACACTTACTACTCTTTTTTTTTGCAAGTGATAAGTACTGTTTACAATCTGACACATTTTTAATCCACTTTTCAGATTCTTAAAAAAGCACATGTCCAAACAGCTTTTTCAGACCAGAAACATGTGTAACCTGGGTGACTGACTACACTCCAGCAAGGGCAACCAGCCTTAGTGATGCTGAATGTATTCGCATTACTGACTGCAACCTCAAACCCCACTCGCTTGTGAATACTGTGCATGATTCCACAGGATAAGCAGCTGGGTGTGTGCTAAGAGTCTGCTTCTGCAGAAAAAAATAGCTCCCCCTTTCCATGTAATGCAAATGTAAAATTACCAGAGTAATACGCAATAAATCTCTGTCTATAATTCCTCTTTGCACACAGAGTCATGGTTTCATATTACTCAGAAAACGAAATTTTTTTGCCAATTTGAAAGCACACTTACTACTCTTTTTTTTGCAAGTGATAAGTACTTTTACAATCTGACACATTTTTAATCCACTTTTCAGATTCTTAAAAAAGCACATGTCCAAACAGCTTTTTCAGACCAGAAACATGTGTAACCTGGGTGACTGACTACACTCCAGCAAAGGCAACCAGCCTTAGTGATGCTGAATGTATTTGCATTACTGACTGGAACCTCAAACCCTAAAAGTATTCCTCATTTATAACAATACACCTTATTTTATGGTGAAAACATAGTCCATATTATTTTACATGTTCCTCACATTTAAATTTCTCCCAAAACACAAAACGATAAACACAACTTCAACAAAAGGAATTCCAATTCTATTATTCATTTCTTATTTTACCATATACATCCCCTCTCAAACTCATAACTCACCTTTAAAATTAGTTAGTTGTGAAAGAAATGTGGCACTCAAACAGCAGATTATCAGAGCCAGGATCTCTGTTCTGTACACCTCTCTCCTCTCAGCAGAACCAGATAATGGCAATGTTTCCCTCTCTTTTTCCACACATATACATGTTAATTTCAAATCTCAGTGCTTCCCCCTTTTTTTCAAATGTAATCACACATTTTTATTGGTTGAAAACCAACCCTTTTCCAAAAGTACCCTTCCCCCAACTTGACTACAGCCTAGTACCCTTCCCCCAACTTGACTTCTGCCTGCTACCATAGCAACAGCTCTTGAAACACTGCTGTGTAGAGTTAGGTCAGAAGTTCACCACACAATGTTTCATTTCCAAAGAGCAGGAGTGCTTGACTTTTCAAACCTAACAGCAAATCCATAGTACTGTTCTTTGATGACACATTTTTCTGTACCAATACAAAACATGCTTCTATAAATTTATACATACAGCCTAGTTTTTAGTGTAGAATGGTATGAAACAGCCAATCAGTTCTTTTTTTAAAAAGAAAATATGTATGCCTCCATTTCCAAACTGTCTTTCATTTTTTTTCCCATTCTACTGAAAGACACCTCCTGAGTGCATCCAGTTCTCCTTTTAAGAGGTTCACAGTGTGGATTGTAGGGCACAGCTATGTCTTCTGCAGTGAAAAGTATGCAGAGAAAACAGGTATGGTGAGAGACCTTGCTTTGCCAAATGTAGACATTAAATGGATTGGTCAAAGAGGGTTAAAGTGGCACCAATTGATGCCATTGGTGAAATCCTTCATGCAAATCCAACACCCTGACCTCATAATAGTGCACTGTGGTGGCAATGACCTAGGCACTTTGACTGGGGTAGGTCTGGAAATGCTTATGAAGGAGATGCACAACTGTTTTCACTTTTCCCTAAAACTGCCTTTGTATATTCTAACATATGCCAAAGGCAAAAATGGAACTGGTCCAATCATTTTTGCCCGCAGATTGACAAAGCAAGAAAGCACGTCAACAAATCTGTTTCTGCTTTCCTCCGAGACTATGGTATGGGTTCCATTTACCACAACAACTTGCATTACTACATGCAAGGCATTTATAGAGGAGATGGTGTACACTTCACTGATGAAGGGAACAGAGTCTTCCTCTTGAACCTTAGACTCTGCATCGGTACTTACTTGTAGGTACCACTAAAAAATCAAATCACTTCATAAACACAACGGCTCTTTTTAGAGCCCCCTAATATCTAAACACTTAAATCTGAATTTTATTTCTTTTTTTATTTTTTTTTTCTACCGTACGCGTACGGTAAGCTCACCGTAAGCTTACCGTACGCGTACCCCGCGATTTTTTTTAAAAATTAATAAATGTTTTTTTTGTACTTTTCTGTCCTTCTTTGACCCCCTTTCAAATGTTAGGAGGTCTGTAACTCTCTTCCTTGCCCCCTTTTCAAGTTTTCACCCTTTTTTTTCTGAATGAAACACACGAAATGGCGGCCGCCGCTTCCTGGTTTTGACCGATTCAAATGTTTACTAAGATCTAACAGCCAATCAGAATCGCGCTCGCGCACGTCACCGTAAGCTTACGGTAAGCGCACGGTAAGCGCACCGTAAGCTGCCACAGATATATATATATTGATTTAAATGCTATTTTCTCAGGAACTACTGAACAGATTTACACCACACCTACAAAAGGCACTTCCTTGACCTGAGGACTACCTCTCTGCCAAATTTCAAGTAACTCTGTTCAGCCGTTCGGGCTGTAGCTGTGTCTAAAGGTCCTATGGAAAAATGCATGGGAAAAACGCGTTTTGGGACCCCCTTTTTTCTCAGCCCCCACTTGACGAATCCCCCCGAGACTTTCAGGGAAGGAGCGGAGCATAGCGCCCCACCTATTTTGAAAATTTCGCAAGGATTCGTCGACCGGCGCAAAAGTTATTCCAAATAGAATGTTGCGGATTTCCTATGGAAACGTGGTCCTAACTATAACTACCTACTGGCGACCGCCAGTAGGTAATATATATATATATATATATATATATATATATATATATATATATGTTTGGAGGTGACTCTGTCCTGTCCTCCCGCATATTCCAAATTTCGTCATTTATGCCAACGGATTATCATTGATTTCCACTCTCTAGTCCGTTAATGCATCTTTGCATCCTCCCTTTCGTGCACTTTGCACTTTTCGCACCTTACTCACTTTGCCAACTTATGTACGGGCTAACTCAGTTATTTTAACTTGGAGTTTAGCATAACATACCTTACCCATTAGATTCGCACGTTTTTGCACATCATGAGCAATTAATTTTCATCAATTTTGTCATTTTTATTATTATTTTTGTCCCCCCCTATTGTTTTCGGCACTTTCCATTCCACACGTAAGCCCATCCATTTTCTAAGCCCACGCCGCAATGCCTGCAAATTTCCATTTCCAACTAGGTATCCAACTGTCATTCTGCCTTCTATACCTTTTGAAAATCACAGTATTTTATGTATATGCATTTGTATGCTATCTTTATTAGGCATTTTATTAGATTATGTGAGTAACTTTCCGCATTTAATTTTCTTAAAGCCAGCTATACCTGTCTGGTTGCAGATAATACGTATTTTACAAGTATTTATGAGCAACAGAAGGTTTGACTTCAAAATGTGTATTTTATTTACATATCAGCCGCAAGTTGGTTTTGAGGCTCTATTTTGGCAATTTCACTGTTTCTATTTCCATGGCTTTCAAATCATGTGATGTGGCTACGTAATTGTATTTGCACTTTAAATAACCTTTATGGATTGGCTCCGACATGTCATGTGAACAAGGCTTTGACGAGCTGAAACGCGTCATGGCGAAGAAGGAGTAAACAAACAAATTGAGCACTTACTTTGGGTCTGTGTCCTGTTTTATTCGGCGGAGTATTGTCACCGAATTGGAATTGAAGTAATATATATATATATATATATATATATATATATGCATAAGTCCTTCCGCTTTCCTCAACGGACAAACACACAGGCACAAACTCCACTTGAATAGCAGTGCAAAAGTTTTATTTCACCTCACTCCTCCATATCATGACACGTTTCGGTCACGGCGCGTGACCTTGATCACATAAGAAAATAAAATGTATATATATCTTCAGTTTGCCTGCCTACCAATATAAAACAGGCTCCAGCACTCTTGGGGTAACTTATCAAAAGGATTTTATTTTGGCTACGGGTGACGCGTTTCGTCTTTCTCAAAACCAAGTAAGTTGCCATATTGCTTTCTTTTTATACCAACAACGAGGTTTTAGAAAAACATTAAATTGACAGTGCGTGCAACATTTGTTAAAGTAACATGGTGCCTTATTTCCCACCCAACGTAAACTTTTTAGTAGCATAATTGCTTATCACAGTATAAACCAACCATCGTTACTGGCAGATTTAAAATTAGGTAACACTACTCAATCATAAAGTGCTCAGTGCAAGAAAGTGCCATATTGTCTATTCTTTCTTGTATGTTCAGAAACAACAAACATAGAGATGTACTGTTTGAGAATTGTGGGCAAGTGCCCTACCAACTAATCATTGTCCTTAATGTCCATCATACCTCGCTGATCCAACAAACAATCTTTATAAACATGAATGTGTAAATATCTACTTGCATAATCTTGCTTAATGTACCCCTGTGAATACTGATTTAACAGTTGCTTCTCAACCTAAAAGTACTACCTTAATATTAGTGACTAAAAACCCCAATAATAAAAAATCTATGGTGCATAATGGCTGAATTCATTCTGTTATGTAAAAAATAAAGGACGTAATTCATAAGTGGACATGAAGATCTTCTTCTGTCCTTAGGCCATTAGGGATCTTAGAATTAAACCTCAACATATATCTAGATTCAAGTTGCCTCAAACACGTCTTCCGATTTCCACCCTCAATCTTCGTTGGCGCCTGATCTATTACAAAGTATTTAAGATCCTCCAATCTGTTAGCATGGATTGCTTCAAAGTGCGTGGTACTGGATACGTTTGATCTTTATTCTTTATGGATCTAAAATGCTGTAAAATGTGTTGATGCACTCTCAAAATAGTACTGCTAATATATAGCTTCATACAGGTGCAGCTCAGAGCATAAATGGCAAAGTCCCTCCTACAGTTGAGTGGTTTCTTGATTTTCCACAGTTTGTCAGAAAATGGTAAGGGAATTGTCATGGTATTTATTCCATAGTTGCACGCTTTCCTCTTATGCAATTTCCTAAACCCTCCACTTCCACTCAGCAAAGACCCTTTTTGTTGTATTTCTGGACTGTTAATTACAAGATCCTGCCTCATTGATCTTGCTCTTCGAAATGAAATAAGTGGTCTACTTTGTATTTTTGAATCAATCACTGGATCACTTAGCAATAAGTGCCAATCTTTTTGAAAAATTGCTCCTATTTTTTGATGAGTATTACATCCTGTAATGAAGTGGGAACTCTGTTCAAGCTGTGACTGAATTTTTTGCCTTTTCTGAGAATAACAACTGTTCTCTAGGTTTTTAATTAGCTCTTGTCTTCGCATCCTCCAAGACTTGTTGGCTATAGTCATGTGCTGCAAATCTATGGCTAATTTCTTCTTGTGCTTTGTGAATCTGATCTGCATTGGTAACATTTCTCTACATGCGTATATTTTCAGTGTAAGGAATGCTGTTCTTAAGTTTGTTAGGGTGGAAACTACGGGCATGCAACACTGTTTCCCGCTGTAATTTCACGGTACATCTTAGCATGTAAACTTCCATTCTCTGCATACACCCTTGGGTCCAAAAATTGGACCTCATTTTCACTAATGTGTGATGTAAAATGTATTGTTATTGAGTCTGTCTACAAAAGTTTGAGCTGAAATCTTAGTGCCTTGCCATATGATAAAAAGATCATCTATATAGCCTGAACATAGAACGTCATTCTTCAGCATAGTCAAAAACCATCAGCTGCTCCTCTCACCAGACCATATGCAGATTTGCATAACTGGGGGCTAAGCAGGTGCCCATGGCTGTTCCTCAGAGTTGGCGATACAAATCTGACCATAAAGAAAGATATTGTTGTATAGAAACCAATGCAACATACTCTAAAGCATCTCAGTATGTTTATATAAAGCTAAGGCTCTCGAGCTCAAAACATACTCTACCGCTTTGATTCCATCAGAGTGAGAGAAGCTCGTATAGAAAGAAGATACATCCACCGTAATCAGGATGTAATCTTCCACCCAATTGATGACGTAAACTTACTTTAGAAAGTCTCCAGTGTCTTGAATATAAGACAACAAATTCCTAACTGAATTCTGAAGAAAGTAGTCTAAGTGGAAGAGGTGTGGGGCTGCGGCCATGGTGCCTAACTCCGGATCATGGGGTTCATGGTTCGATCCCCGGTGCCGGCGGCAGGTTAGCCCAGCACCATGTGACTCTGGGCAATAGCTCGCTTAATCTTCCAGACGGCCCCCAGGGCCGGGACACCTCTTCGGAGGTAGCTGTGCGCTTTACAAATGCTGGTATTTCATATTTCATATTTAGATGTATTTCCAAGCAGACTACCTATAGCCAAGATAATTGGACGGCCTGGTGGTTTACTCACATTTTCATGTATTTTTGGTATTAGGTACAGCATGGGTGTGGTTGGGAAATCTATTTTAAGGAACAAAAATTCAGCTGGTGTAATAAGCCCCAAAGATCTCCATTTGAACAAGCCTGAATGGTATCCAGTAATTACGTCTTGGCCAGTACTCTTATCTATTTTTAAATCGCAATCACTGTCACTCAATTGATTCATAGCCTCTTCATGATACATCTCAATAGGCCAAACACAATATTGCCTCCTTTGTCTGCTTGTCTCACTACTATATCTGTTCTTGAACATAGTCTGGTCACTAAACTTCTGTATTGATTCTCAAATGGATCTATAGATGTATTAACACCTTGTGCAACATGCAGTTTCTTGAGGTCTTGTACCATCGAATCTGAAAACGTAGGACCATGGGCAAAAAAATGGACTTAGGTTTAAAAGGTGTCACTGGCCTCTCAAAAACATTCAGTTCCTGAATGAAAATGAAACTGTCATCAGTTGCATGATGAGAATCACCTCTAGAGAGACTATCCAGTTCCCTTAGGAGACTTAAATCTGAGATTGTCAGATTGCCCATTTCTTTCTGCTCATGCGCATACTTCTTCCCAACTGCATTCTTATTATCAAATCATTTGGTCAATCTTAACTTTCTAAGAAATTCAAAACAATCAATTCTGGTCTGGACATAATCCATATTAATTGGGGCACAGTATGACAGTCCAAGAGACAGAATTTTATTGTCCTCTTCATTCAGTTCAAAGTCTGATAAAGTCACTATATTAGTGCTTTCTTTTCCATCTCTTATTTCTTTTCCTGAGAAGCTTTGGTGTTGCCTCTTTCTCCCAAAACGCCTGTTCTTCCTCTGCCTCTACCTCTGCTGCCTCCCCGGAACTTTCTGTCCTGACCTCCCAATGGTCTGAGGTGTGTGTTTCGGTCTCAACATAAAAAACATAGCTCATCCTCCACAGACGGTATTGTTGTCAACTGACGATTGTCCTCATTATCAGGGTCAATCTCTGAACTCAACTCTGAGCTAATTTCATTGCGCCTCTGGGCAGCATTGCTCTGTTGATTGCATGATAACGTTGGATGGCGTATATTGTCAAACTGTTTTGAAAGCGTAAAGATCCGACCTCTTTGGTAATCGAGTTTGTCCCTTCTGAATTTGATAGCCTTTCGATCTTTGATATTTTGTTCATAGTTTTTCACTTGCTCCTTCATTTCTAACTCTAGTGTCTTGTTCCAGTAGTTTGCTTAATTGTTCAGTTAGAGTTTCTATGTCCTTCAAATGAGCTTGGCAGTCTATATCCGCATACAAATAGTCAACATTATTTTTGATGATTCCGCTTTGTTTTCTGCCCACTCTCGTAGCATATGAGGGTTGGGATTCTCATAGGTGAGGGCTATGAGCATCCTCAACCCTCTGGGTACACAACCAACTTCCAATTAATGAGATAGGGATCTGCTTTCTCCCCATTTTGAGGTTTCTATTTTAATCAACTTCGCGAGTGCCTGTAGCATTTCTTTGGATTCCCTGGGTTTGCTTATGCTGCTTCCAGTGCCAAAAACCCTTGCCTCCTCTTTAACATCCACATCGCTGAATAATTTATCTGCTGCACTTTCCTGTTACTCCAGCCAAAGCATGATAAATGCAACAATTAGCCACTAACCTTGTCCTCTCGTGGCCCGCTTTGCAGACAAATGCTGATTTCCTCTCTACCCGCTGCTTTCAAGATTACAAATCTCAGTTTACCATTGACCCAGAGATCTTCCGACTTCCGTTTTCACAGTGCTGAGATAGTCTTGTTGTGCTTCTACTGGGGACACGTTTCGACCGCCACCACGGTCTTTCTAAAAACCAAGTAAGTTGCCATATTGCTTTCTTTTTATACCAACAACGAGGTTTTAGAAGAACATTAAAGTGACAGTGCATGCAACATTTGTTAAAGTGACATGGTGCCTTATTTCACACCCAAAGTAAACTTTTAAGTTGCATAATTGCTTACACAGTATAAACCAACCATAGTTACTGGCAGTTTAAAATTAGGTGTCAATACCCAATCATAAAGTGCATAGTGCAAGAAAGTACCATATTGTCTATTCCTTCTTGTATGTTCAGAAACAACAAACATAGAGATGTACTGTTTGAGAATATATGTGTATATATATATATATATATATATATATATATTCACTGAAAAAACCATAGGTTTCACACATGTTATAGTTAGCTGGACATTTCACTCGCACAAAACCATTGAAATTCCCCCGTTATAGTTAGTTCAGCTAACTATAACTCGCGTGCCCGCAATCCACTGCTGATGACATCACATATTACATCACTCATGACATGGTCAGTGACATCACTCACGACATCACTGATGACATCTCAAATGACATCACTGATGACGTCATCCATGTGATAAATTACCACATCTTCTCACACCCTAATATAACCTTTGATACACCGACTCAAAATTTCAGAGTTCCATTCTCCAAACCATACATACTCCAATACCAATAAATACATACCCACTTATTAACTCTTAGGTCTACATACACCTCCACTCATTCACCTGTGAATTTGCAAGGTTTTTTAAATGCTAATTCCTAACTATAACGTGTGTGAAACCTATGGTTTTTTCAGTGAATTTGCAAGGGTTTTTAAATGCTAATTCCTAACTATAACGTGTGTGAAACCTATGTTTTTTTAAGTTAATTTGCAAGGTTTTTTAAATGCTAATTTATGAATGTATTATTATATTTTTTAAATATTTATTTTACAATAAGCTACCTATGTATATAGTCATAGATTGACGGTATCCTGTAATATGGAATGGCTCAGCTTTTTAATTTGGATAAAGTTGAACAGCATAGTTAATATATTCTATAAACTTATAAACACTTAAATTTTTTTTTTAAGGGTTTTTGACTGTGCGCACACCGTCCGCGCACGGTGCACGCATGCGTACGTGCTCCGTGTGCGCATGCGTACGTGCTCCACGTGCGAATGCGTATGTCATGCGTGCTCCGTACGCACGTGCTCCGTACGCGCATGCGCACGTGCTCCGTATGCGCATGCGCGCGTGCTCCGTACGCGCATGCGTGCGTGCACCGTGCGCATACGGTGCGCGCACCGTGTGTGCTCCGAGTGCGCATGCGTGCGTGCTCCGCGTGCGCATGCGTGCGTATTCCGTGCGCACACAGTACTCGTACGGTGCGCGCACCGTGCACGCACGGCAAGTCATGTGATTACGAAACAACACTTTTCATTGGTTCATAGTAGTTTCTGTTCCAGAATCTTCAAATACCACACCCACTCCCACTCCCTGCACTATTTCTACTTACTTCCTGAGAGAAGGTTGCTGAAGAGCTACTCCAGTGAAATGGCAGAACACCAGTCATCTTCAGACAGTGAGGAGACTTTTCAAGAACCACCAAGAAAGAGCAAACAGAAGTACTCTTTCATTTGGAATTATTTCACTTTTCCAGAGGGGCAAAAAAAAAGTGAATGCGCCAAAGGTCACTTGTACAATTTGCGGAAGTGTCCTGTCTAGAGGGGATCCGGCCGAAAAATACTCCTTCAGCATTTATTGCATGCTCAGACATTTTAAATCAATGCATCCAATTCGGTATGCTCGTGAAACCACAAGAGCCCTAAGGGAGAACCCTCCACCTGGACCTTCTCAGCCGAGCACATCATCTGCGGCTGCAGATTCACCATGCACCAGGCCTCTTGACATCCGGCCCCTGTTCCAAAAAGTGCACATTCATTGCAATATGTGCAATGAGGTAATTTGCTACGGAGAGAGTAGCATAAATGTAATTGAAAACCGTATACAGCAGCCCACATGCTCCAGGTCATATATTTTTTTTTTTTCCTGTTGAGCAGTTTTTTGATTCCCAGTTTTGTTTTGGTGCTGTAAAAAAATCCCCCCCCAAAAAATTGTTCAAAAACTAAAAAAAATATATAAAACAACAAAAAGACAAAAAAATCCAGTTATTTTAAGAACTCACTTCACTTCTCCAAAAATAGCTATATTCCTAATATACTGTTTTTATTTTGATTGAATGAATGTGTACTGTATACATGAAAGATTGAAATGATTGAAATGGCAGGGAATGGCAGTGAGTAATGGAGAGTGATGGAGGGGGAGTGAGAAAAGGGGAGTAAGGGACAGAGATAGGAAAAGGGAGTAACAGATGAAGCGGATGAAGTACAGCAGGGTAAAGGGATTGAAAGTAAGAGAAGTGGAGTGATGGTGAGATAAGGGGTATGAGGATTAGAAAAGGGGGTAAGGGAAAGTGAGAGATGGGGAGTGAGGGGATGGAGGGATTTAGGAAACTGGAGTGAGAGAAAGGGAGTCAGGATTTCAATGGGCAAAGGAGAGTGAGGGAGAGTGAAGGAAAGAATGCGAAAAGATGAAGGGGTGTGAGATACAGACAGGAGGAAGTGAAGTAGGAGAATAGGAGTGACTATGAGTAAAGGATAGTGACAGTTAGGGAAGGTGAGGGAAGGAGAATGACGGAGAAGGTTAAAAAATTAACATAGATGGAAAATGAGTGATGGAGAGAGGAGGAGTGCTAGAAACAGAGTTGTTAAGGAAATTAAGGGTAAGACAGACAAAGGGAGAGAGACAGAAACAGAGACAGAGAGCAAGGAACTGAAAAGGAGTAAGGCAGTTAGAATGACTGAGACATATGGAGACAGGGAGAGAAACATGGTTGAAAAAATAGTGATGGAGGCATTAAACCTAGGGGAGTAGTAGAGAAGGAGTGAGGGAGTTACAAAAGAGCAGTAAAGTAAGAAGAGAGAGGGAAGGGGAATGAGAAAAGCAGAGTGAGGAGAAGTGAAGAAAAGGGAGCATGAAAGTGAAGGGGTGACAAATACAGATATTTTAAACTTACCTGACCAACAAAATAACGTAATTAGAAATAAATGGTTTTTTTTAATTACAAGAAAAATGGATTCAATTTCCTAAATTTTCTTTCTCGATCTGAAAAAAAAAGAAAAAAAGTAGTAATATTTATCAATACATTTTAGAATACAGTACACATATTTTCATATTTAACAAAGTAATTTTTTGCCCTTTTTTTGCTGTTTTCAGAATATATTGAATTTCACTGAAAATAGTGATATCAATTGCATTCATCACTTAACAGCGGGCAAAAAAATTAACAATCTGAAATATTGTTTAAAAAAGCCCTGAATCTATCCTCAGTAAAAAATACCTTGATAGAAATGTAACATATATATATTAAAAATATCTTCTAAGAACAATAACTATTTACAATAAATAACGTCTGTAAATCTTGTTGCTTAAGCACATACACCAAAATAATATCTGTCAAAGAAGTCCACAATAGAAACAGTTACCTTTCCATGAGGCCAAATGGTAATTTTTAAATTCTTTTTTGGTGAAATATCCAATGGTAATCCAATAAAATCGAAATAATTGTTTCTTCAGATGGTGCAATTTGTATCTAAAATTATGGTTTTTGAAAAATTAAGTAGGAATTTGGTAATTCTGCAGGCAAACGTTGCTTGAAAATCAATTGAGAATCATTACACAGTGTCCAGCCTTTTTCACATTTTAGATAAACTGTGTAATGACCAGAAGTTATAGAAGGTACATCATGGAAAATTATTGCAACTGCAATAAAAGTCTTTCCTGATATTGATAATTGATTTCCGGTAAACTTCTTTATTGAAGTGTCCAATTTTGTTCCATCAGCTCTACAACGTTGCATCATTAAAATTATATACTGTCCATATTTCTTTAAAAATAACGTTGATAACATTTCTGATTTACATTGAGAACATTCCATGTTGTGATTTGCATCTTTAACTAATTTACTAAAAGTCACTGATTTACTCTCTGGTAATGTTAAATATATGAACCTTTCAGAATCAACATTAGAGCTGCATGTGTTCAAACAGTTTTCACAACAATGTTCCCATTTATAAGAGAGACCAAACATATTTTCTATTTCTACCCCTTCATCTTCCAGTACCATAAGCATATACATTAAGAATTCCTGTGCATCTTGCTGGACATTTTGTGTAAACTGTGTACATCCAGAACATACATCTAAAAGATTTCTAATATCCGAAGCACTTTCTATTTTAGTTTTTTCATTACTCAACTTTTCATGAAGGAAACTCAGCAGAGAACAAAATCTTTTTTCATGATTTAGTATTATCTGCTCTTGCAAACTTTCAAGATAAAATACAACATTCAGCACTACATTAGCGTAGCAGTTGACACCAGAGCTATTTTCAAAATGACAACCAACAACCTCTTCAACATTGTCCTTTTTCTTTTTGCTTGCAATCACATCACTCTCCTTTTGATTTCTGTTCTGTACATCCTCATTACAGATATTCTCAATTCTCCTTTGCCGACAAACAACACGTTTTTCAAACACAGGATACTGACCTAAATGAGGAGCATAGCTTCTTCTTAATCTATTATACTCCTTTACACAATTTGCACCAGCACTCACTTTTGAGTCATCAAAGTCTATCATGAATAAACCAGATAATGTTTTCACTCGTGACAAAGCAACATATGCCATACCTTCTTTAAACACACTAAATCCAATGTTTACAAAAGCACTATCTACAGTTAATCCTTGAGATTTGTGAATAGTTACAGCATATGCTAGAGAAAACGGAAACTGCTTCCTACGTACATATAAGTCTTTCACAAGCAAAAAATGAACTGAACAATGACTAATGTCTTTAAACTCTTCAATCTGATCAAATTTTATTTTTAAAAATTCAATTCCATCTTTTTTATGGTAATTAACAAAACCCACAACTTTACCCATAGCTCCATTCACTAAACCTTTTTCTACATTCAAATTACGTCTTAAAATTACTCGACAGCTCATACATACATAAAGATTCTTTTCTAAACCAGCTGTTTTCGATATGTTTTTCTCTAGAGAATCCAATTTAGTTTTCAATTTGCCTGTCAATGTAATAGTTATTCCTTCATGCTGTATTTTGTCCACTGCTTCCATTTTCATAATCTCTTCATTTTCCAATTTCAAAAGTTCTTCATTAAATATAGAGCATTCATGTAGTGTTGGCATTAAGCAGATTACAGTATTTTTTTCTGCAATTTTCTTGTATATTTTCTCTGGAACTATTTGTTCTGTTGGAAACAAATTACATAGCAATCGACTCTGTAAAGCTTTTCTGCCATGTTCTGTGAGTAGTCATATTCTGATATCTTTGAGAATACTTGCATAATCATCATCATTTGCTTGCCGCATATTGGTAATGATTTCTTTGTACTCAAAGTATGACCAAATATTCACATTACCTATACTTCCTAATGACTTTTCCGTGTCTTCATGTGTAACAGTATTAAATACTGGTTGTCCTTTAACTGGAGTGAGCTGCAGTAGATCCCCAAAAACTATAACATGTTTTCCTCCAATTAACACGTCATAGTCTGTCTTTAGACTTTGCTGCATTCTTAAATGCACAAAGGCAAGCATTAAGTTTGATACCATGCTTACCTCATCAATAATGAGAACTTTCATTTTCTTCAACAGTCTTGAAACTTCAAAACATGCTTCTCCTGTTAGCTTGTGGTATTCTATTTTGTTCTCATGCTCTACTGGTAACATTAGCAAACGATGTAAGGTAATTCCTTTTATGTTATATGCTGCTAACCCAGTTGGAGCAGTAACAACACAAGACAAAGTTGAATCAGTTTTTTTCTATAGGTAGCTTCTAATTACTTTAATCAAGAAACTCTTTCCAGTTCCAGCTTGTCCACTCACATACATTCTGATTGGTTCAAATGCTGTGCATGAGCACTCTTTATTTTCATGTAGTAATCCATGATAAATTTGTTTTGTGACTTCTTCATAAATTTGTTGTTGTTCATCATTCAGTTGTTGTTCCAAATTTGGTAAGTCTATTAAATCTTCCTAAGCTTGATTCATAGCTGTTTCCACTTCAGTCATGGCTATTGTAGCTTCATTTTCTACGATTGGTTGTCCTAGGGGATCTTGACTGAGCGTACCAGAACTTTGACTGTCTTGAGAACTGTCTCTAGCTACTTCAGCTGCAATTGTAGCTTCTTGTTCAATTTCTTCATTTAACATTTGTACATAATTTGAGAAAGTACTGCATTCTATGTTATCTTTGCATGCATTAAAGGAATCTTCATAGCTCTGAAAATCTCCAAGTAATTCATCCTCTGAACGCCATGGTTTAAACAGCTGTAAAAGTGCTAAGTAGTAAAATTAATTTTTGTCAGTAGTGTCGCAACTCAGCTTCCTGTGATTAATCAAACTTCATTTTGTTTGTTTCACCAAACATCCTTCCTCACCAATGACTTTATATTTTCCATTGTTGATGTCTTCTGTGGCATTCCGTTTATAAATGTAGTTCTGCAGCACTTCATAGAGACACATGTTCTCAAGATGATGACTTCTGTTTGGGTAATATATGTCCAACATATTTGTTTTCAAAATGTCTGTACTTTCTGGTTCTTTCTCTGCTAAATATTCAATTTCTCGAATAGATTTCAGTACCCGATTTCGCATTCCTGCAAGGCCTAAACTTACCCAAATTATTCTTCTGGATTTGGAGTACAGACTTGCAGATGATAACCTATCTGAGCATTCGTAAGAGCCAATTTCTCGATGCGATAACATCTTTAAACTGAAACTGTATAGCTTTTTACTGACAGTCTTCTCGTGAGAAATCTCTTCCCACATTTCTTTCAATTCCGTTTTCTCAGATTTAGTGATGTAAGATGTGACATACCTAGCAACAGCAATAGAATTGTCAGCTACATACTGAATATCCATGTTAGCATTCCACATGGATAAAATGACTGGGTTGTAGTCATTTATATTTTGACTCTTCTTTTCTTCTTAGGTTGTAGGTATTTTTCGGAGATTTTCTTGTAATGGTATGTCACACAGCTGACATAAAACTGTTTACTCTTCCTTTTGAAAGAACAGGTCGTGGAAATCCAAATCGACATTTTGTGTAGAATTTATCTTTACTCTTGTACTTTCGTCGACAGTATTTTCCACACCGATGACTTTGGAAACGTAAAACTTGCTCTTTTAAGTTTTTTTCTTCTGTGCTTTTAGGTATAGCACATGATGCATATTCTTCAATGAAAGATAAAACTGCATCCTCAGAATCTGTTCCAAATTTTGGGGCATCCTTGAGCCACAACAGCATATGAATATGAGGAGCACCTCTTGCTTGGTACTCTTTTCTCCAAAAGAAATCCACAACTTCTCCAAGAGGTGGATTTTTTTTATTGCAGATGAAGGACATCATAGCCTCAAATCTATGATTGAAATATCTGCAAACATTAACCGGATCCAATCAGCACAATTCTCATGCTGTCTTGTATTGGATGTTTTCAATATTTGAATTTGCCTCTCGAAGAAAATCCAGTAAATCATCCCAAGCGTAGTCAGCACAGCTTAGGGTAAGGAACCATGTAGGAGTTCCTAAATTCCGTAACATACATTTCAATTCTCCATGGCGTCGGTACCAATATTCATTAGTTCCACGCTGACAAGCCATCAGATTAATCAATTGAGATTCCAAATGATCATCTTGCTGTTGCACTTTGTTCATAAAATCCTTTGCAGACACATTATGTAGATGTACTCCAGTTTTTAAAATGTGATTTACTGCATAAGATAGTGCAGACAAGTCACTTTCAAATAAAAGATGGAACAAATAAGGAATACTTTGACGAAATCTTGGATCTTCTGCATATAATCTTGTAGTCCGATACTCAGAAGCAGGAATCTGTACTGGACGTTCATCATATCGTCCACCTTTTCCTCTAGGAAACAGCTGGGGAAAACAACGATTTTCCAAGCTCTCCTCCCATATACTCACAGGAGTTCCTTTTGCTTTTTTCATCTGAAACAGATCAATAGTGTTTCCCATAACTTCTTTAGAATGAAGAGGATGTATGCTGAAATGTTCTTAAATTTCTTCTTCTTTTGACTTATCCAATTTGCCCAGTTGGTATTCCTGTGTCTGTTAGTAAAACTTCTTCATCTTCATCCATATAAATTGATTCATAGTATTTATTATTTCTTTTCAAATATAAATTTGCTCTTTGTACTTTTCGTACATCTACTAGCTCCTGCCAAATTTTCTTATTCTTTGTAGGTACGCCATTAACCAGAATAACTAATGGTTCAGTTTCCAAACTATCTGCATCAATTGTTTCAGTATTTTTTTTCAAATCTAATGGCAAATAGACTACTCTTCCTTTTAAACCTCTTTGTAAATCTGAAGGAGGTAATTTACCTGCTTTGGGCTCCATACGAACTATAGTCTGAAACGGATGGACACATTGAATGAGTATAGACTCATACGTATTTAAATCACTAAGTTCTGCAGGAATATCAACCAATTCTAAATTATTATGTACAGCTCTATCTGGCATTTTATTTTCTTATAACTTGTTATAACAGTATTTACAAATACGCTGATCTTCACCCAAATCAAAACATTTTTCCAGAAACAAATATGTAGCAAAATTCTTCCACTCATATTTATTTTCTTTTTCACTTTTTTTTATAGAGATCAACATTCCTTGTTTGAGTTTTATAATGGCTTCTCCGGCAACAAATACAAGTAATATTTGGTCTTTCATTAGAGATGATAGTAAATTTTGTCATTTGATCTTCAAATGTTTTACTAACAGTGGGTTCTACATTCTCTTCCACATTTTCTTCAATAACTGGTCCAGAGCAAGAAAGTGCAGGAAATGACACAAAGTAACAAAACTCAATATCCTCACAAACTTTCTTCACATCTGATACAGATCCACGGAACAGAGCACGATTTAACTCATGTAACTTTAGTGCTGGACTTTTAGCAAAATACAATCTTCTCACAAACTTTCTCATTTCAGTATGATGAACTGCCAGCATCCTAAAATGGTGAAAAACACTTTGACAAACTTTCCTAGAAAGACAAGCCAGAGAATTTCCTTGCAAAACAGTATTCTTTCTCACTCTGCATGGATCTAGTCTTTGAAGCACCGTAATCTTCTGTTTTACACTTTTTTTTACTATATTCTCTTAGAAAGTCACGTAATTTATCAATAGATTCTTGTCGTACAGTACAAATACTACTACAATTCCAAGTGTACACTGGGGCTTTAGGACGTTTCCCCATAACCTCATCAGCTAACACTTCTTCCTCATTTCTTGGAACCATTTTCTCCTTTTCCATTACACAACCATCCTTAACTTCATAAGCTCGACCACTGGTGTGAACTGCATGAAACAAACTATTACTTTGAAGATAACTCTCTTCATTAAAAAATGGTTCAGTACTTGAACTATACTTCCATTCTCCTAAGAACACTTTACAAAAGTTATTTTTTTCACTACTCTTTTCCTTTTGCTTTTTGACTTCATTACATTGACTATTTTATCTAATGTACGGATCCTGTTCAAAATTAAAATGAATAGTTTTCTTTTTAATTCCAAAGCCTTTGCAACAATTGATTCAATATGTTTCTTTTTCTTATAAAATTTTTCTTTCTTCCTATATTTTTTCACATCCTTTAGAAAAATTGAACATCACACTTCTCTGAAACATTTTTCTACGAATGTTTTGAAATTCTGTTTTTCTTTTTAAGTCATTCTTTCTTGCTTCTGATTGTACATTAGCATTTAGTATTTTCTGTCTATTGTATTGTTGTTTTCTACTTGAAACACTATTTGCAGTAGATATATTTTTTACATTTTTTCTATGTTTCAAGATATTTGAAAAAAAATCCTTAGTCTGCTTACCAGAAGACTTTTTCTTTTTTCCAACATGAGGATCTTCAACTAATTTGTGTTGTCCAGTTGTCTTCAAATATAGGTGTTTTTGCTGTTCTTTTCTCTTTCTTGATTTTATAGGCATGTTTAATTTATTTCAGTGTTGTTCACCAATACCTAAAAGAAACTAAAAAAAAATATCTTCATGTAATTTAAATATATTACTATATTTCTTTTGAGCTTTTCAAATCCTATCACATGAGCTGCCCCTTTCCTACGAGTGCAAGTCTTACAGAACAAGAGCAACACAAATTAAATCTCTGACAACAATTCCTGTGTGCACACAGACTCATGGTGTGATTCTAGGCAGAAAACGATATTTGATTGGCAATTTCAAAGCACATTTACTACTGTGGTAGAGCAAGTGATAATTACTGTAACAGCCTGACACATTGTCCTTATAGTTTAGAGAGGCAGAAAAGAGCACATGTCCTAACAGCTACTTGAGACCATGAGCATGTGGAACCTGGGTGAGTGATTAGACTAGAGCAAAGGAAATGAGCCTTGGTGATGTTGAATGTGTTACCGTTACACACTGCTATCTGAAATACCACACAGTGCTGAATAGTAAGCATGGGAGTGCAGGAGAAGCACCTGGCTGTGTGCTAAAAGTGTGTTTCTAGAGAATGTGTATTGTCAGGTGCAAGAGAGATCTGCATGGACACTTGCAGAACTGCATGAAGACTGCATACATGTATGTAAGAGTACATGTGGTAAGGTTTAATTGGGCTTTTGAACATGTAGGAAGTACCTCACCCATTGCAGGAGTGGAAGGAAAATCTACCCTGTTGTTTTCAAATGTGTTAGCATTTGCCTCACATCTGTGAGATGGTGATGTGTGCTGTATGCTAACCATCACAGTTCAAGAAAACAAGCTGGCCCTTTCCTACGAGTGCAAGTCTTACAGAACCAGACCAACACAAATGAAATCTCTGACAACAATTCCTGTGTGCACACAGACTCATGGTGTGATTCTCGGCAGAAAAAAATATTTGATTGGCAATTTCAAAGCACATTTACCACTGTGGTAGAGCAAGTGATAATTACTGTAACAGCCTGACACATTTTCCTTATAGTTTAGAGAAGCAGAAAAGAGCACATGTCCTAACAGCTACTTGAGACTATGAGCATGTGTAACCTGGGTGAGTGATTAGACTACAGCAAAGGAAATGAGCCTTGGTGACGTTAAATGTGTTAACGTTACCCACTGCTATCTGAAATACCACACAGTGATGAATAGTAAGCATTAGAGTGCAGGAGAAGCAGCTGGCTGTGTGCTAAGAGTGTGCTTCTGGAGACTGTGTATTGTCAGATGCAAGAGAGATCTGCATGGAAGCTTGCACAACTGCATGAAGACTGCAGAGATGTATGTAAGAGTTCATGTGTGGTAAGTTTTAATTGGAGTTTGTAACATGTAGGAACTACCTCAGCCATTGCAGGAGTGGAAGAAAAATTACCATGTTGATTTTAAATGTGTTAGCATTTGCCTCTCATTTGTGAGATATTGATTTTTGCTGAATGCTAGCCATCACAGTTCAAGAAAACAAGCTGCCCCTTTCCTACGAATGCAACTCTTACAGAACCAGACCAACACGAATTAAATCTCTGACAACAATTCCTTTGTGCACACAGACTCATGGTGTGATTCTAGGCAGAAAACGATATTTTATTGGCAATTTGAAAGCACATTTACTACTGTGGTAGAGCAAATGATAATTACTGTAACAGCCTGACACATTTTCCTTATAGTTTAGAGAGGCAGAAAAGAGCACATGTCCTAACAGCTACTTGAGACCATGAGCATGTGGAACCTGGGTGAGTGATTAGACTACAGCAAAGGAAATGAGCCTTGATGATGTTGAATGTGTTAGCGTTACTCACTGCTATCTGAAATACCACACACTGCTGAATAGTAAGCATGAGAGTGCAGGAAAAGCAGCTGGCTGTGTGCTAAGAGTGTGCTTCTGGAGACTGTGTATTGTCAGGTGCAAGAGAGATCTGCATGGACGCTTGCACAACTGCATGAAGACTGCAGAGATGTATGTAAGAGGACATGTGTGGTAAGGGTTAATTGGAGTTTTGAACATGTAGGATCTACCTCACCCATTGCAGGAGTGTAAGGAAAATCTACCATGTTGATTTCAAATGTGTTAGCATTTGCCTCTCTTTTGTGAGATATTGATTTGTGCTGAATGCTAGCCATCACAGTTCAAGAAAACAAGCTGCCCCTTTCCTACGAATGCACGTCTTACAGAACCAGACCAACACAAATTTAATCTCTGACAACAATTCCTTTGTGCACACAGACTCATGGTGTGATTCTAGGCAGAAAACGATATTTGATTGGCAATTTGAAAGCACATTTACTACTGTGGTTTTGCAAGTGATAATTACTGTAACATCCTGACACATTTTCCTTATAGTTTAGAGAAGCAGAAAAGAGCACATGTCCTAACAGCTACTTGAGACTATGAGCATGTGTAACCTGGGTGAGTGATTAGACTACAGCAAAGGAAATGAGCCTTGGTGATGTTGAATGTGTTAGCGTTACTCACTGCTATCTGAAATTCCACACAGTGCTGAATAGTAAGCATGAGAGTGCAGGAGAAGCAGCTGGCTGTGTGCTAAGAGCGTACTTCTGGAGACTGTGTATTGTCAGCTGCAAGAGAGATCTGCATGGACGCTTGCACAACTGCATGAAGACTGCACAGATGTATGTAAGAGTACATGTGTGGTAAGTTTTAATTGGAGTTTGGAACATGTAGGAACTACCTCACCCATTGCAGGAGTGGAAGGAAAATCTACCATGTTGATTTCAAATGTGTTACCATTTGCCTCTCATTTGTGAGATATTGATTTCTGCTGAATGATAGCCATCATAGTTCAACAAGCTGCCCCTTTCCTACGAATGCAAGTCTTACAGAACCAGCCCAACACAAATTAAATCTCTGACAACAATTCCTTTGTGCACACAGACTCATGATGTGATTCTAGGCACAAAACAGTATTCCTGGGTGATAGCAGTACACCTTAACTTATGGTGAAGACATACTCCATAATATCTTACCAGTTCAAGATAGTTAAATATCTTCCAAAACATAAAATGTAAAACACAACTTTAAAAGAAGAATCACATTTCTATTATTTATATCAAAATGCACCACATACATCCCCCCTCAAATTCATAACTCACCTTTAAAAGTAGTTAGTTGAGAAAGAAATGTGGCACTCACACAGCAGATTATCAGAGCCAGAATCTCTGAGCTGTACACCTCTCACCAGAACCAGTAAATGGCAAACTTTCCCTCTCTTTTTTCACACATATACATGTGAACTTCAAATCACAGTGCTTCCCACATTTTTTCAAATGGAAACACACATTTCTATTGGTTGCAAATTTCAACCCTTTCCAAATGATCCCTACCCCCAACATGACTTCTGCCTGCTACCATAGCAACAGATCATGGAACACTGGTGTGAGCAGAGAGGTCAGAAGTTCAGCACACAATGTTTCTAATCCAAAGAGCAAGAGTACTTGACTTTTCAAACCTAACTGCAAATCCAAAGTAATGTTCTGTGGGAACACATTTTTCTGAACCAATACAAAACATGCTTTTAAAAATTTAAACATAGAGCCTAGTTTTTAGTGTTGAATGGTCTGAAACAGCCAATGAGTTCATTTTATTAAAAAAAAGTATGTAAGCCTCCATTTTACAACTATCTTTCTTTTCATATTGCCGTTCTACTGAAAGACACATTCTGAGTGCATCCAGATCTCCTTGAAAGATGTTCACAGTGTGGATTGTAGGTCATAGCTATGTCTTCTGGAGTGAAAAGTATGCAGAAAAAAGAGGTATTCTGAAAGACCTTGCTTTGCCAAATGTAGACATTAAATGGATTGGTCAGAGAGGGTTAAAGTGGCACCAATTAATGCCTTTGGTGAAATCCTTTCAACATCTCCCACAGCCTGACCTTATAATTGTGCACTGTGGTGGAAATGACCTAGGCATTTTAACTGGGGTAGGTCTGGAAATGCTTGTTAAGGACACCTTTGTGCAATTGATGTCACTCTTTCCACAAACTACCTTTAGCCAAAGGCAAAAGTGGAACTGGTCCAACCAATATTGTCCGCAGATTGAGAAAGCAAGAAAGCACATCAATAAGTCTGTTTCTGCTTTCCTCAGAGACTATGGTATGGGTTCTATATACCACAACAACTTGCGTTACAACATGCAAGGCATTTATAGAGGAGACGGTGTACATTTCACAGATGAAGGCAACAGAGTCTTCCTTTTGAACTTTAGACTCTGCATCGGTACTTACTTGTAGGTACAAAAAAACACTCAATGAACACAACGGCTCTTTTTAGAGCCAACCAACATCTAAACAGTTAAATTTGATTTTTAATTCTATTTTTTTTATGAATTTTTTGCCGCCGTGCGCACACCGTGCGTGCACCGTGCGCGCACCGTGCGCGCACTCCACGAAATGTATTAAATTATCATATTTTTTTTTTCGGACCTAAGGGGTCTTTCATGGTCCCCCTGAGAAGGCCTAGGGGGTCAGGAACTCTCTACCCTGGCCCCTTTTAACGTTCTCCACTTGTGTTTTTAACTCTCTTCTGCCTCTAAAACTCAAAATGGCGGCTGGGGGGTGCGCACATCGTGCGCGCATCCCGCGATTTTTTGAAAAAAAATAAAATGTTTTTTTCACCCTTCAGGGTCCTTCAGGGACCCCCTGACAAAGGCTAGGCGGTCAGGAACTCTCTACCCTGCCCCCTTTTCACGTTCTCCACCTTTCTTTTTCCCTGTCACACACACAACACACAAAATGGCGGCCGACACTTCCTGATTTCGACCGATTCGAATGTTGACTGACATCTAACCACCAATCAGAATTACACTCGCGCACGGCACCGGTGCGCGCATATAGATATTTATGTACTTTTAACTGCAATTTTCTCAGGAACTACTGAACAGATAGACACCATATATGCAAAAGGCACATGCCTGACCTGAGGACTACCTCTTTGCTAAATTTCCAGTAATTCTGTTCAGCCGTTCGGGCTGTACCTTCGACTAAAGGTCCTATGGGAAAATGCATGGGGAAAACGTGCTTTGGGACCCCCCTTTTTCTCAGCCCCCGCTTGACGAATCACCCCAAGACTTTCAGGGTAGGAGCTGAGCAGAGCGCCCCATTAGTTTTAAAAATTTCGCAAGGATTCGTTAACCGGCGCCAAAGTTATTCAAAATAGAATTTTGAGATTTCCTATGGAAACTCGCCCGCCAGTAGATAATATAGATATATATATACATCACTGATGACATATGTGTCTTTCTGAAAAATAAATATTTGTAATATATGTATAGCTAAAGATTAATGGAAGAAGACATGGGTAAATAAGTGTCTAAATACAGTGATGTGATATCTGACGCCATCAGCAGAGGATTGCGGTCGCGTGAGTTATAGTTGCCTGCAGTAACTATAACGGGGGAATTTCATTGGTTTTTTACGAGTGAAATGTCCAGCTAACTATAACATGTGTGAAACCTATGGTTTTTAAGTGAATATATATATATATATATATATATATATATATATATATATATATATATAGAACGAATCTCATCCTTGCGAAAGAGCAGGACCCAGAAGGGAAGTTCAAAGAAGCCTTTATTGAACACGGATGACATGGCGAATGCATTTCGGCAATGACTGCCTTCCTCAGCGCCCAAGTTCACAGGTGGCTTCCATCAATGTCGGATAAATGTTCCTGCCACTTTTATTGGTCCTCATGAAGGCTCCGCCCTGCAGAACGAAGCTCCCCCTGCCAGTAGCTCCCAAGATGGACGAGAACTCCAACACCCAGAATGCAGTGCTCCGCTTCAGGTAAGTGGTGGGTGGGGGGCATGTTGCACCAAGTGGTAAAGCGGAATGCAGGATTCCGATGGGGATGTTAACCAGGATTTCCTGCTTGTGGTGTCCAAGAAACGCTTCCCCGAGCTCCCTCACCGCTTCAGCCCCAAGTCTCAGGAAATACATCAGCAGGGGCAGCTGTGCAGATGCACGCCGCCCAAAGTGCAATGAAATCACCGCACCACTGCTCCGGAGCTCCCAGTCATCGAGGCGGACACGACCCAATTCACTACCGTGAAATAAACAGATTAGCCGAAGCAGCGCCAGTTTAGGTTCAGTCCTTAGTGAAGCGGGGGTCGCAGTAATGTGTCTCTGGCTGACACAGACAAATAGAACGAATCTCATCCTTGCGAAAGAGCAGGACCCAGAAGGGAAGTTCAAAGAAGCCTTTATTGAACACAGATGACATGGCGAATGCATTTCGGCAATGACTGCCTTCCTCAGCGCCCAAGTTCACAGGTGGCTTCCATCAATGTCGGATAAATGTTCCTGCCACTTTTATTGGTCCTCATGAAGGCTCCGCCCTGTAGAACGAAGCTCCCCCTGCCAGTAGCTCCCAAGATGGACGAGAACTCCAACACCCAGAATGCAGTGCTCCGCTTCAGGTAAGTGGTGGGTGGGGGGCATGTTGCACCAAGTGGTAAAGCGGAATGCAGGATTCCGATGGGGATGTTAACCAGGATTTCCTGCTTGTGGTGTCCAAGAAACGCTTCCATATATATGTTCACTGAAAAAACCATAGGTTTCACACACGTTATAGTTAGGAATAAGCATTTAAAAAACCTTGCAAATTCAATGAAAAAACCATAGGTTTCACAAATGTTATAGTTAGCTGGACATTTCGCTCGTAAAAAACCAATGATAGCCACTTATACACCAACAGACAGAAACATACACAGACATTCACACAGATTAGTCACTAGTCTGCAGTAAGATACATTTAATGACTCACTTATAGAGTCAGTTAAGCACCAAAGAAACTCATCCATTTACACACTTGTACACCCACTCATTCTTCAACAGGCCTTTCCATATATATATTAAACATATTAAAATTGTTAAGAAACACAGACTCAATGGATGACGTCATCAGTGATGTCATCAGTGATGTCATTTTAGATGTCATCAGTGATGTCATGAGTGATGTCACTGACCATGTCATGAGTGATGTAATATGTGACGTCATCAGCAGTGGATTGCGGGTGCGCGAGTTATAGTTAGCTGAACTAACTATAACGGGGGAATTTCATTGGTTTTTTACGAGCAAAATGTCCAGCTAACTATAACATTTGTGAAACATATGGTTTTTTCATTGAATTCGCAAGGTTTTTTAAATGCTAATTCCTAACTATAACGTTTGTGAAACCTATGGTTTTTTCAGTGAATTTGCAAGGTTTTTTAAAAGCTAATTTCTAAATATAACGCTTGTGAAAGCTATATTTTTTTGTGTTTTTGCATGGTTTTTTGAATTCTAATTCCTAACTATAATGTGTGCGTACGGTAAGCTTACCGTAAGCGCACGCTTCGCTTTATGTACGGTGAGCGTACGTAATATTTCTACTCTGCGCATGCTTACGCACTTTGTGTAGGCGTCCATACTTCCTACGCGTAAGCGCATGCTTTACACGCGCACGCGCGTGCGCACGTTACGCGGAAGTGTACGAGCGTCCCTGTAATGCGCATGCACGCGTGCGCGTGTATTTCGTACGCGCATGCGTACTTTTACCGTACGTGCACGGTAAGCTTAACGTGCGCGTACGGTTGGTCATGTGATCAAGAAACAACACTTTTGATTGGTTTAAACTACTTTCAGTTCTGGAATCTTCCTACACCACACCCATTCCCCTCATTACTGCTTGTGATTTCTTAGGAGAAGGAGCTGAATTGTCTTTCGGATACAATGGCAGAGCAGCAGACCTCTTCTGAGAGTGAGCAGGGCAGCAGCATCATCAGGCAGAGAAGGAGGAAACAAAAGAATTCTTTTGTTTGGGAGTATTTTACTTTTCCAGAGGGGCAGAAAAAGGTAAATGCTCCATTAGTCACCTGCTCACTTTGTGAGCGTTTCTTATCTAGAGGGAACCCAAGGAAGAAGTATTCCTTTGGTAACCACACTATGCTGAGACACATTAGGGATGTACATCCCAAGACTTTTGCTCGACATTCTGAAGCAAATCCTTCAGAAAGTCACCCGAGCACACCCGCAGAAGCTCAGCCGAGTACATCTACCGGCAGCTCAGCCGAGCCCTTCCTCTGCGGTGGGAGCATCACCCTCTTCTGCTCCTCTGGAAACGAACCCTCGATTTCTGAGGGTACAAATGAGGTGCACCAGATGTTATGGTCTAATTGTTCATGGGGAGAGCAGTGTTTCCCTAATAAACAATAAGATAGACCAGCACATCTGTGGTCCTTGTTAATATTCCCATTCTTTCTTTCCTCTGTCCCTGTACTAACCCAACAGCTCTTTTAAGAGCCAACCTTACCTAACAACTTTAAAAAAAAAAAATTAATTTTTTTTGTTTTTTTTTTACCGTGCGTATTTTATTTTATTATTTTTAAAAAAGAACAATTTGGTTTTTTTTTACCCTACAAGGTCCTTGAGGGAGTACAACGGAAATGAGAAAAGCAGAGAGAGGAGAAGTGAAAAAAAGGGAGCATGAAAATAAATGTGTAATAAATACAGAAATTTCACACTTACCTGACCAAAAAAATAACGTATTTATTAATAAATGCTTCATTTAAATTGCTAGAAAAAACGATTATTTTTTTGTAAATTTTTTTCTCAATCTGAAAAGAAAGAAAAAAGTATTTATATTTAATAATATATTTTAGAATACAGTACACATATTGTCATATTTTAAAACAATTTTTTGCCCTTTTTTTGCCGTTTTCAGAATATATTGCATTTCACTGTAAATCGTGAAAGCAATAGCATTCATCACTTAACAGCGGGCAAAAAAAAATAACAATCTGAAAGATTGTTTAAAAAAAGCCCAGAATCTCTTCTCACTAAAACATACCTTTATAGAAATGTTACATATTTTTTAAAAATATCATCTAAGAACAATAACTATTTCCTCTAAATATCGTCTTAAAATTTTTGTTGCATAAGCATAATCACCAAAATAATATGTGTCAAAGAAGTCCACAATACAAATTGTTACCTTTCCTTTAGGCCAAATGGTAATTTTTAAAACCTTTTTTGATGAAATTTCCAATGGTAATCCAATAAAATTGCAAAAATGATTTGTACTGATGTTGCAAATTCTATCTAAAATTTTGGTTTCAGAAAAATTAAATAGGAATTTGCTAAATCAAAAGGCAAACGTTGCTTAAAAACCAATTGAGAATCTTTACACAGTGTCCAGCCTTTTTCACATTTAAGATAAACTGTGTAATGACCAGAAGTTACAGTACGTCCATCATGGAAAATTATTGCAAGTGTAACAAAAGTTTTTCCTGAAATTGATAATTGCTGTCCTATAAACTTCTTTATTAAAGTGTCCAATTTTGAACCATCAGCTCTACAACGTTGCATCATTAAAATTACATACTGTCCATATTTCTTTAAAAGTAACATTGAAAACATGTCAGATTTACATTCACAGCATTCCATGCTATGATTGGCATCTTTAACTAATTTACTAAAACTCACTGATTTACTTTCTGGCAATGTTAAATAGATAAACCTTTCTGAATCAAAATTAGAGCTGCATGTGTAGAAACAGTTTTCACAAGTATGTTCCCATTTATAAGAGAGACCGAACATATTCTCAATATCTATGCCTTCATCTTCCAGTACCATAAGGACATACATCAAGAATTCCTGTGCATCTTGCTGGACATTTTGAGTAAACTGTGTACGTCCTGAACATACATCTAAAAGATTTCTAATTTCAGTAGCACTTTCTATTTTAGTTTTATCAATACTCAGCTTCTCATAAAGGAGACTTAGCACAGAACAGAATCTTTTATCATGATTTACTATTATCTGCTCTTGCAAACTTTCAAGATAAAATACAACATTTAGCACTACATTAGCGTAGCAGTTGACACCAGAGCTATTTTCAAAATGACAACCAACAACCTCTTCAACATTATCCTTTTTCTTTTTGCTTGCAATCAAGGTACAAGGTACAAGGTACAAATTACTTTATTCGATTGTAAACCTTACAATCATAAAAGCGCAATTCATAAACATACAGTTAAAATCAAACCATCCATTTCATTTGTGAGACAAAAATTTACATAAACAATATAAAACAAGAGTAACAGGCAGAATAATCATGTTAAGAATATAAATAATTATAACGAGGTAAAAAAGTTAAAAATACCTAACGGCAATAGCAGCATAATTATCCCTCCATACTTTTCCTGAAAGTAATTGCTAATTTCAGAAAACTGCATACAAATAAGGTGCAGTCACATTTCAGGAGTTGAAGGTAGTAAAGTGCTGGTTTGATCTGTGCAAATTTCAGTTCTTTCAGGCATGGTTTTAGATATAGCCTCCGAGGTACTATGTAATAAGGACAAATAAATAAAAAGTGTGCCAGATCTTGCGGAGACTTCCCGTCGCAGACGCAAGCTGGCAACACTTGACCTCGATGGGCCCCACTCGGTACCGCCAGTAAGAGATGAAACAGGTCAAAACGGAACCTTGTTAATAGGTAACGTTCGTAGCCAGTCATAGGCCATGATAGATATGGTTCCATTTGAAGACAGGTTTTAAGTAGAACATGTTTCCTAACACTGTCTTTCTGGAGCTCAACCTCCTCCCGGGCAAAATACCTGTTTGTCATGAATGTATTTTTCACAAAAGTGACATCTGATTTAGTAATGAAATTTGGGGTTAAAAACAGGTCAGGCTGTCCTATTTCAATAAGACGATCGTTAATATACTTCAGCCACGGGACCTTGAACCTACCATCCCATGTTAAAGCTTCTTTTAGTATATCATGGGTAAGAGGTATGTCGTTATTTAGCCAACACTTCATCCAACACTATAGGGGATTTGCTGCTATTCTAGCACTAAGGTAGGGCACACCTATCTCCTCGTGTACCGAGAAGTTTCCGGTTCCCCTTGGCAGCCTCAGTATCTTCTTCAGAAAGTTATTTTCTACAACCTCCATGTCCCGCGTCTGGCTGTAGCCCCAGAGCTCGCTTCCGTAGCAAGCAACGGCAACGCTCTTGGCCTGGTATAATTTAAGCAAGGCAGCCACCGGGCTATTGCCCATTTTTCTCGCAAAGCCAAGTATGGCTGCGTTAACGCGGGTTACCTCGCCCTTCTTCTTAAGAACAGCGGGGCCCCAAGATAATTGATGATCAAGAAGGACCCCGAGGTATGAAAAGATTTTGGTGGTTGGAATTTTTTCCCCATTTATGTTAAAAAGATTAGATTTTCGTGACCCTAGGCCTGTCTTCATAACATAGGACTTAGAATTGTTAATACTTAGGCCTCGAGACTCCATGAAATCAAAGAAAGAGTTTAAAAGTGTCTGAAGGCCGATTGCTGTCCTTGAAATAAGGACAGCGTCGTCTGCGTAGAGCAGAACTGGAACGCCTTTTCGGCCTACATAGGGGTAATCCGACCCAGTTCTTAGCAAGTATTCCTCCAACTAGTTGATATACAAGTTGAAGAGGAATTGAGCCAGGATACACCCCTGTCAAACACCCCGGTTAATTCTGATATCCCCCGTCACTTTCAGGTCTTGGGTATATTGAACGTTAGCTCTTGTATCGGAGTGCAGGTCAGCCAGTAGGTTAATTAAATTCTGCTCAACGCCCATCTTTAACATGGTGTCCCATAGTTTGCCTCTGTCCACACAATCAAATGCGGACGATAAGTCCATAAAAGCCATGTGGATGGTTCCCTGCCGGGCCAAGGTGTATTTACCTATAATCAGATATAGGTTCAGACACTGAGTTACTGTCGAATGGCCAGGTCTGAAGCCGTATTGTATTGGGGATATAACATTATTCACATTTGCCCATGCAGTTAACCTGTTCAGGATTACACCCCCTACCACTTTGGCTACAGAATTGATTAAAGATATTGGCCTGTAGCATAACGGGCTACTACGATCGCCCTTTTTAAACACGGGCACTATAGTCGATAGCCCCCACGACTTTGGACATCCAAAGGCCGCAGCTGCATTTACTACAGCAGTAAGGACAGGGGCCCATAATGAGATACAAGATTTAAAAAGGTCCGGAGGCAAGCCATCCGGGCCTGGAGCCTTGTTACTAGTTAGCCCTTGAATGCCCTTTTCTACTTCATTAACTGAAAAGCACAAAAGATTCTCCATAGGAGTTACAAAGTCATTTTCTGCCTGTTGCTCATTGCTTTTAAAGATTGCACTAAAGTGAGAGACCCAGTCCTCCTCTGGGATATTAGTACCATTAGTACCAAGTGCAGTGTCACTGGGATTGTCAAACAAGGGTTTATTAATAATTTCCCAGAATTTGCTGCTATTGCCCATGACTGATGGATCAAGCAGAGACTCCCAGGTACAAGCCTTAATTTCTTTTTTCCGTTTAGCAAGTGATTTCTTGTAAATCAGTCGCAGGTTTTTAATTTGACCTGAATCTCTGGGTTTGGTTTTTAGCGCCTTTCTCAGGTCTCTGCTTGCCTTAGAGCATGTGTGGTCAAACCATTTAGGATTGTTTCTAACTTGTCCCTTCACTGGAACTATTAACATAGATCCTACTGATAACACCACAACCTAAAAAATGGCTAAGGTTTGCTCTGGGGACGTAGATGGTAACACACAAGCCGCAAGTTCCTCACCACATGACTTATTGATTTCAGTGTACAGGTTTTCATGATTTACCAAATACCATTTCAATCGACGTTTACCATTTATACATTTTAAAATTCCCCGGCCTTCACAGTTCATTCGCTGTTCAAATACTCCCCCACCCAATCTGATGGTTAAGGGATTATGGTCACTGTAAATGATCGTTTGAATGTTGAATCTGGAGGCCTGATTGGCAAGGTCAGCAGATAATAATATATGATCTATAAAAGACCCCTGACCTGAGCCTTTAAATGTTGGGGCATCAAAGACCTTGGACTCAGGCACCATGGACATAGCTACAGATAGGTTATTTTCATTCAACAAATCGTTGAGACAAGTTCCACGCCTGGAGTGGTCAAAATGAAAACCATTCACACTATTACACCCCAGAGATCCCATGGGGGTAACTCCTGGGTTACCACATGGGTGTACATTAAAATCACCTGCGATCAGTAAGTTACGTGACAGTGTACCTGCTCCCTCTCTCAGCATCTCTTTCAGAATCAGTATATTACATTCCCCTTGGCTGTTTATAGCATTGTAAAAATTAATTAAAGTCAGAGCATGTTTGCCTCTCTTCAATTCGAGCACTTGGATATTCCGATTTGCATGATACCGGTTACTTATTTGGCAGGAAAGTGCCAGATTAATGAAAATAGCCAGGCCCCCCTTTGCTCTTCCACTAATTGAGGGGGCTGCTGGCCTAAGAAAGCTTTGGTAGCCCTCAATGAAGGCATTATTATCTTCCATCCATGTCTCTTGGAGGCATATAACTGCGTATTTCTTAACAAATGTCAACCAGGCAGAGTCAAATATTTTATCAGCCAAACCTGCTATATTCCAGGAGACTAAACTCGCATTACAAGCATCACCAGACTCTATTCCAGTGACGACTTCTGTGGTTATAGGTTCTAATAACCGATTAAGTTGTTCTACGTGTGTGTCTCCCATAGTTTCTATTGTAGAAGAGTTTGGTTCTACATGGGTTGGTGGAAAATTAAAAGCCTCGGGCAGATCAAGCAGTGTACTAATGTGCTCATGTAATACGGAGCTGTCCGTTAGAGAGTCTACATCTAGCTCTACCTGATTGTTGTTATCTAATTCAACGGTTGAAAAGGGAACAATTGCTACTTGTGTAGCCCTAATTCCCCCATGTACAGGATTACTTTGCGTGTGACCAGAATGCGTTGGTATGGCTGGGGCAACATATAGTCAGTCGACCCCCTCCAAACCATTCTGCTCATAAAAAACATCAAACCTGTTTGAAGTAGGTACATTGTAATAGGTGTTAGGCTATATTAGTTGAGAGTGGTCGCGGTGATGATACAACCCATGTGAGGCCTCCCATCTCTCATGATAAGTTACTGGATGGTTGACCTGTCTGGTCTCCCAGGGTATATCTCTCCTATACTGTCTTTGATCTCCTGCAGTGTAATGTCCATGGTTCCTTGGAGTTACTCCATTGTGATATAAATTACAATTGTCATAGGTTTTCTCCTGCTCTAAAATGGGGTATGGATACACTTTATTTAAACTGTGATCACTTGAGGGATAGAAATAACTTAGATCCATAGTACGGATCAAACTGCTAATCGGGCCATCCTTCCAGCTAGTAATGTGCCTTGCTGCACGATTATCCTTAAAGTTGACAACAATACAGTCACCCTCAGTGGATTTAAATCTTTGACCCACCCAATCGACCCTCCTAACATTTGTTATTTTACCACTAATGTGGGGAGGGATCGGTCTATGGGCGGTTAACCAGTGACTCACTTTGTTTTTCAAATCCCCATAGCTCTCTACCTTGCCTACTTCTAATTGCGGTACACCTATCATTACTATGGTGTATAAGTGGGATTCAGGAGGAAGATTAATGTGAATGTTTTTTTTTAGTTGTGTCAGCTTAGGTGTTTGCGCTGGTTGTGTATTTATGGCTGTATTTTCTGTTGATATAGGCCTTTCAGGCTCAGCCTGATCATCAAGTGAGGCAGGGGGTAAACCTTCCGCAGCCCATTCACTCTCATCGCTACCAGTTGTGGAACCATCTGAGATAGTGGGCAGAGTCGACGCTACTGCCGTTTCGTTATTTACACATATAGGCGGATTTGGAACGTTATGATCTATAACACCCAGGGAAGGGGTAGATGCCGAATTAGAACTATCATTTTCAGTATTTTTCTTAGTTCGTGTCTTTTTAGTGTTAGTTTGCTTATGGTTGCCGTTGGCCGGTAAAAGGCTGTCATTCTGTGTGGGTGCAGTAAGAATTTGTAACATGCTCGTAGTGTCCTTTTTTTGGGACTTCTCAAACTTCACTAAGGTTTGCTCTATACTAATGATTCTTTCGCTTATAGGCTGCAAAAGAGATCTGACTAGATGTTCCAGTTCTGTCAGGTATAGTTTATCTGACGTACTCGCCCTTTCGGTCTGGCTTGTCTGGTCTGTATAGGTTTTAGTATACTCTGGCTGTGTTTCGTTGGGCAATAATACGCCCTGATTAGAAGATGTTGTAATCAAATTGGGTGTTCTAGTAATTGGTTTAGCCAGTCTAAAATTTAACCAAACATCCTTTGCTGAGGGCTTATGATTACCTAGAGGTCTATATGTTTTCCTCACAATAGATTTGTTTTTTTTCCCATAACGCCGTTTCGTCTTTTTTGGGGAAAGCGGTTTGTCTACTGCTATTATATTTACAAGAGGTGAGCTTTCAGCAAGTACTTCCCCTGGGGGGTTTAGTGACATAATTCCTGGTTGAGACAGGCACAAATTGTCCCCGGAATTAGAAATAAACAAAGGGCTTCCTTCTATGCTATTTAATGGTATAGGTGAGGCTAATGATGCATTTTTCCTACTACTTTGGCCACTGGGTAACCCTGTAAAGGATTGCAGCAAAAGTGATTCCTCCAAATTAATAGAGGACTCCGCAGTGTTGTTATTGGCAGTAGTATGCAATGAAAGATTAGGAAAGCACATATTTGGGGTCATTTAAAGACGCCTCTCCGTATTTTGTATAGCATCTGCAACTACACCTATAGTCTTTTGTAACATCAAGTCAATGGCTGTAAGAGACGGTAATGGTGTAGATGGAACAGTCTTATTTCTAGTCCACGATCTTGTAGCCACAGGAGTCTTTCTTACTTTAGTCATCATGTAGGAGAAGTCCGGGGGACAATTAGAATACTGGGCACTTATGAAGGGCTAAGCTTAGCAGCTATAACAGACCACACATGCAATAATATGACCAGAGAAAACACTGACACTGTCACCTTGTGCTGTGTCCCAAGATGATGGCGATGAAAGGGGGGTGGCCCGTCCCGTCACCTTCTGTCCCCTGAGGGCCACAGAGGGCCCGCCCTTTGCCCGGGCTTCGCCCACGCGCGTCCCGCGACGCGGAAGTAGCCGCGGACTTTGGTGCGCGTCCGGGCGCGTCACTGGCGTCAGGGCCCGCAAGGGAGTCTGGGGGCTGTAGTCTCCCCCCTCTTCTCGGCCACAGTATGTATTAGCGGCGGCGAGGGAGACACGGCGCAGGATGAAGCCCAGGAATGATGGCACCAACACTGGGCAATTATGCAGGAAACCAGGCCCCCAGCAGGTAGGTGAGCTTCTATCTTTTCAAATCTTCCCGCTCCCCCGAAGTAGCCGCGGACTTTTGTGCGCCTCCGGGCGCGTCACTGGCGTCAGGGCCCTCAAGGGAGTCTGGGGGCTGTAGTCTCCCCCCGCTTCTCGGCCGCAGTATGTATTAGCGGCGGTGAGGGAGACACAGCGCAGGATGAAGCCCAGGAACGATGGCACCAACACTGGGCAATTATGCAGGAAACCAGGCCCCCAGCAGGTAGGTGAGCTTCTATCTTTTCAAATCTTCCCTTTACTTGCAATCACATGAGTCTCTTTTTGTTTTCTCTTCTCTACATCCTCATTACAGATATTCTCAAATCTCCTTTTCCGAGAAACAACACGTTTTTCCAACACAGGATACTGACCTAAATGAGGAGCATAGGTTCTTCTTAATCTATTATACTCCTTTACACAATTTGAGTCATCAAAGTCTATCATGAATAAACCAGATAATGTTTTCACTCGTGACAAAGCAACATATGCCATACCTTCTTTGAACACAGTAGAACCAATGTTTACAAAAGCACTATCTACAGTTAATCCTTGAGACTTGTGAATAGTTACAGCATATGCTAGAGAAAATGGGAACTGCTTCCTACGTACATATAAGTCTTTTACAAGCAAAAAACAGACTGAACAACGACTAATCTCTTTAACCTCTGCAATCTGATCAAATTTTATTTTTTAAAATTCAATTCCATCTTTTTTCTGGTATTTCACAAAACCCACAACTTTACCCATAGCTCCATTCACTAAACCTTTTTCAACATCCAAATTTCTCCTTAAAAATACTCGACAGTTCATGCAAAGATATAGATTTTTTTCTAATCCAGCTGTTTTCGAAATGTTCTTCTCTAGAGAATCCAATTTATTTTGCAGTTTGCCTGTTAATGTAATAGTAATTCCTTCATGCTGAATTTTATCAACTGCTTCCATTTTCTTAATCTCTTGCTTTTCCAATTTCAAAAGTTCCTCATTGAATATCGAGCATTCACGTAGTGTTGGCACTAAGCAGATTACAGTATTATTTTCTGCAATATTCTTGTATATTTTCTCTGCAACTATTTCTTCCTTTGGAAATAAATTATGTAGCAACCGACTCTGTAATGCTTTTCTGCCAACTTCTGTCAGTAGTCCAATTCTGATATCTTTCAGAATACTTGCATAATCTTCATCGTTTGGTTGCCTCATATTGGTAGTAAGTTCTTTGTACTATAAGAACAACCAACTATTCGCATTACCAATGATTCCTAATGACTTCTTCGTGTCTTCATGTGTCACAGTATTAAACACTGGTTGTCCTTTAACTGGAGTAAGCTGTAGAAGATCCCCAAAAACTATAATATGTTTTCCTCCAAATAACACGTCATAGTCTCTCTTTAGAATTTGCTGCATTCTTAAATGCACAAAGGCAAGCATTAAGTTTGATACCATGCTTACCTCATCAATAATGAGAACTTGCATCTTCTTCAACACTCTTGAAACTTCGAAGCATGCTTCTCCTGTAAGCTTGTGATATTCTATTTTGTTCTCATGCTCCACTGGTAACATTAGCAAGCGATGTAAGGTAATTCCTTTTATATTATATGCTGCTAACCCAGTTGGAGCAGTAACAACACACGACAAAGTTGAATCTGTTTTTTGCTGTAGGTAGCTTCTGATGACTTTAATTAGGAAACTTTTTCCAGTTCCAGCTTGTCCACTCACATACATCCTGATTGGTTCAAATGATGTGCATGTGCACTCTTTATTTTCATGTAGTAATCCGTGATCAATTTTTTTTCTGACTTCTTCATAAATTTGTTGTTGTTCTTCATTCAGTTGTTGTTCCAAATTTGGTAAGTCTATTAAATCTTCTTGAGCTTGATTCATAGCTGTTTCAACTTCATTCATGGCTATTGCAGCTTCATTTTCTACAATTGGTTGTCCTAGGGGATCTTGACTGAGCGTTTCAGAACTTTGGCTGTCTTGAGAACTGTCTCTAGCTACTTCAGCTGCAATTGTTGCTTCCTGTTCAATTTCTTCATTTAACATTTGCACATAATTTATGAAAGTACTGCATTCAATCGTATCTTTACATGCATTGAATGAATCCTCATAGCTTTCAAATTCTCCAAGTAGTTCGTCCTCTGTACGCCATGGTTTAAACAGCTGTAAAAGTGCCAAGTAGTAAAATTCCTTTTTGTCAGTAGTGTCGCAACTCAGCTTCCTATGATTAATCAAACTTCCTTTTGTTTGCTTCACCAAACATCCTTCCTCACCAATGACTTTATATTTTCCATTTTTGATGTCTTCTGTGGCTTTCCGTGAACAAATGTAGTTTTGCAGCACTTCATAGAGACACATGTTCTCAAGATGACAACTTCTTTTTGGGTAATACGTGTCCAACATGTTTGTTTTCAAAATATCTGTACTTTCCGGGTCGTTCTCGGCCAAATATTCAATTTCTGCAACAGATTTCAGTACCCGATTTCGCATTGCTGCAAGGCCTAAACTTACCCAAATTATTCTTCTGGATTTCGAGTACAGACTTGCAGATGATAACCTATCTGAGCATTCGTAGGATCCAATTTCTCGATGCGATAACATCTTTAAACTGAAATTGTATAGCTTCTTACTGACAGTTTTCTCGTGAGAAATCTCTTCCCACATTTCCTTCAATTCCGTTTTCTCAGATTTAGTAATGTACGATGTGACATACCGAGCAACAGCAATAGAATTGTCTGCCACATACTGAATATCCATGTTAGCATTCCACATGGATAAAATGACTGGGTTGTAGTCATTTATATACTTTGACTCTTCTTTTCTTCTTAGGTTGTACGTATTTTTTGGAGATTTTCTTGTAATAGTATGTCGCACAGCTGACATAAAACTGTTTACTCTTCCTTTTGAAAGAACAGGTCTGGGAAATCCAAATCGACATTTTGTGTAGAATTTATCTTTGCTCTTGTACTTCCGTCGACAGTATTTTCCACACCGATGACTTTGGAAACGTAAAACTTGGTTTTTTAACTTTTTCTCTTCTGTGCTTTTAGGTATAGCACATGTTGCATATTCTTCGATGAAAGATAAAACTGCTTCATTTGCATCTGTTCCAAATTTTGGGGCATCCTTGATCCACAACAGCATATGAATATGAGGAGCACCTCTTGCTTGGTACTCTTTTCTCCAAAAGAAATCCACAACTTCTCCAAGAGGTGGATTTTTTTTATTGCAGATGAAGGACATCATAGCCTCAAATCTATGATTGAAATATCTGCAAACATTAACCGGATCCAATGAGCACAGTTCTCCTGCTGTCTTGTATTCAATGTTTTTAATGTTTGAATTTGCCTCTTGAAGAAAATCCAGAAGATCATCCCAAGCGTACTCTGCACAGCTTAGGGTAAGGAACCATGTAGGAGTTCCTAAATTCCGTAACATGCATTTCAATTCTCCATGGCGTCGGTACCAATATTCATTTGTCCCACGCTGACAAGCCATCAGATTGATCAATTGTGATTCCAAAAGATCATCTCGCTGCTGCACTTTGTTCATAAAATCCTTAGCAGACACATTATGTAGATGTACTCCACTTTTTAAAATGTGATTTACTGCATAAGATAGTGCAGACAAGTCACTTTCAAATAACAGATGGAACAAATAAGGAATACTTTGACGAAATCTGGGATCTTCTGCATATAAACTTGTAGTCCGATACTCAGAAGCGGGAATCTGGACTGGACGTTCATCGTATCGTCCACCTTCTCCTGTAGGAAACAGCTGGGGAAAACAACGAGCTTCCAAACTCTCCTCCCATACACTTACGGGAGTTCCTTTGGCTTTTTTCATCTGAAACCGATCAATAGTGTTTGCCATAACTTCTTTTGAATGAAGAGGATGTATGCTGAAATGTTCCTAAATTTCTTCTTCTTTTGACTTGTCCACTTTTTCAATTTGCCCAGTTGGTGTATCTGTGTCTCCTAGTAAATCTTCTTCATCTTCATCTATATAAATTGATTCATACCATTTATTATTCCTTTTCAAATATAAATTTGCTCTTTGTACTTTCCGTACATCTACCAGCTCCTGCCAAATTTTCTTACTCTTTGTAGGTACACCATTAACCAGAATAACTAATGGTTCAGTTTCCAAAGTATCTGTATCAATAGTTTCCATATTTTTTTTCAAATCCAACGGCAAATAGACAACTCTTCCTTTTAAACCTCTGTAAATCTGAAGGAGGTAATTTGCCTGTTTTTGGCTCCATACGTACTATGGTCTGGAACGGATGAACACATTGAATGAGTATAGACTCATACGTATTTAAATCAGAAAGTTCTGCAGGAACTTGAACCAATTCTAAATTATTATGTGCAGCTCTAGCTGGCATTTTATTTTCTTCTAACTTGTTGTAACAGTATTTACAAATACGATGATCTTCACCCAAATCAAAACAATTTTCAAGAAATATATATGTTGCAAAATCCTTCCACTTATAATTATCTTCTTCTTCACTTTTTTTGTAGAGATCAACATTCCTTGTTTGGATTTGATAATGGCTTCTCCGGCAACAAATACAAGCAATATTTGGTCTTTCATTAGAGATGATAGCAAATTTTGTTATTTGATCTTCAAATTTCTTATTTACGGAGGGTTCTACATTCTCTTCCACATTTTCCTCAATAACTGTGTCATTCCCTGCACTTTCTTGTTCCGGACCAAAGTAACTTAACTGAATTTCATCAGTAACCTTCTCAACATCTGATACAGTTCCACGGAACAGAGCCCTATTTAACTCATTTAACTTTAGTGCTGGACTTTTAGCAAAATACAATCTTCTCACACATTTTCTAATTTCAGTATGATGAACTGCCAGCATCCTAAAATGGTGAAAAACACTTTGACAAACTTTCCTAGATAGACAAGCCAGAGAGTGTCCTTGCAAACCAGTATTCTCTCTCACTCTGCATGGATCTAGTCCTTGAAGCACCTTAATCTTCTGTTTAACACTCTTTTTACTATATTCTCTTAAAAACTCACGTAATTTATCAATAGATTCCTGTCGCAAAGTACAAATACTACTACAATTCCAAGTATATACTGGGGCTTTAGGACGTCTCCCCATAACCTCATCCGCAATCACTTCTTCCTCATTTCTTGGAGCCATTTTCTCCTTTTCCATTATACAACCATCTTTCACTTCATAAGCTCGTCCAGTGGTGTCAACTGCATGCCGCAAACTATTACTTTGAAGATAACTCTCTTCATTAAAAAATGGTTCAGTACTTGAACTATGCATCCATTCTCCTAAAAACACTTTACAAAAGGTATTTCTTTTCACTACTCTTTTCTTTTTGCTTTGTGACTTCATTACAGTGACCATTTTTTCTAATGTACGCATCCTGTTCAAAATTAAAATGAATAGTTTTCTTTTTAATTCTAAAGCCTTAGCTACAATGGCTTCAATATCTTTTTTTCTCTTGTAAAATTTTGTTTTTTTCTTATATTTTTTCACATCCTTTAGCAAATTGGACATCACTCTTCTCTGAAACATTTTTCTACGGATCTCTTTAAATGCTGTTTTTCTTTTTAAGTCAATCTTTATTGCTTCTGCTTGTACATTAGCATTTAGTAAATTCTCACTTTTGTCCTGTTGTTTTCTACTTGAAACAGTTTTTCCAATGGGGATTTTTTTTTAATTTTTCCTTTTTTTGAATATATTTTTAAAGAATTCCTTTGTCTGCTTACCAGAAGACTTTTTCTTTTTTCCAACATGAGCATCTTCAACTAACTTGGGACCTCCAGTTGTCTTCAAATATACATGTTTTTTCTGTTCTTTTCGCTTTCTTGATTTTATAGGCATCTTATATTTCCTTCACTGCTCTGCAGCAATACCTGAAAGAAACTAAAAAAAAGTACCTTTTTGTAATTTAAATATATTACTATATTTTTTATGAGCTTTTCTAATCTTATAATACTATCTACCCCTTTCCTACAAGTGAAAAACACAATAAAACCAACACGAATTAAATCTCTAAGAACAATTCCTGTGTGCACACAGACTCTTGGTGTGATTCTAGGCAGAACACGATATTTGATTTGCAATTCAAAAGCACACTTACTAATGTTTTTTTTGCAACTGATAATTACTCTAACAGTCTGACACATTTTCCTTATAGTTTAGAGAGGCAGAAAAGAGCACATGTCCAAACAGCTTTTTCAGAACATGTACATGTGTAACCTGGCTGACTGACTACACTCCAGCAAAGGTAATGAGCCTTGGTGATGTTCAATGCATTAGCGTTCCTCACTCCTACCTAAAACACCACACAGTGCTGATTAGTAAGCATGAGTGTACAGGAAAAACAGCTAGCTCTCTGCTAAGAGTGTGGTTCTGGAGACTGTCTACTGTCAGGTGCAAGAGAGACTTGAATGGACCCTTACATAACTGCATAAACACTGTAAACATGTATGTAAGACTACATGTGTGGTAAGGGTTAATATGAGTTTTTAGCATGTAGCAACTACATGACCCATTGCACGAGTGGAAGAAAAATCTACCATGTTGATTTCAAATATGTTAGCATTTGCCTCTTATTTGAGATACTGTTTTGGGCTGAATGCTAACCATCACATTTCCAGAAAACAAGCTTCCCCTTTCATACAAATGCAATTCTAAATGAACCAGAGTGACACGAAATACATCTCTGACAACAATTCCTGTGTGCTCACAGACTCATGGTGTGATTCTAGGCAGAAAACTAAATTTGCTTGCCAATTTCAAAGCACACTTACTACTGTTTTTTTCTGCAAGTGATAAGTACTCTAACAGTCTGATACATTTTCATTACAGTTTTCAGATACAGAAAACAGTACATGTGCAAACAGCTTTTTGAGACCATGAACATGTGTGACCTTGGTGACTGACTACACTCCAGCAAAAGAAATCAGCCTTAGTGATGTTGAATGTATTAGCGTTACTCACTGCTACCTGAAACACCACTCACTTGTGAATACTAAGCATGATTCTACAGGATAAACAGCTGGGTGTGTGCTAAGAGTCTGCTTCTGCAGACTGTGTATTTTCAGTTACAAGAGACATATGCATGGATAGGATACATCCAAAAAGAACCAGAGTGACACAAAATATATCTCTGACAACAATTCCTGTGTGCTCACAGACTCATGGTGTGATTCTAGGCAGAAAACGAAATTTGCTTGTTTTTTCAAAGCACACTTACTACAGTTTTTTTCTGCAAGTGTTATGTACTCTAACAGTCTGATACATTTTCATTACAGTTTTCAGATACAGAAAACAGCACATGTGCAAACAGCTTTTTGAGACCATGAACATGTGTGACCTTGGTGACTGACTACACTCCAGCAAAAGAAATCAGCCTTAGTGATGTTGAATGTATTAGCGTTACTCACTGCTACCTGAAACACCACTCACTTGTGAATACTAAGCATGATTCTACAGGATAAACAGCTGGGTGTGTGCTAAGAGTCTGCTTCTGCAGACTGTGTATTTTCAGTTACAAGAGACATATGCATGGATAGGATACATCCAAAAAGAACCAGAGTGACACGAAATACATCTCTGACAACAATTCCTGTGTGCTCACAGACTCATGGTGTGACTCTAGGCAGAAAACGAAATTTGCTTGCCAATTTCAAAGCACACTTACTACTGTTTTTTTCTGCAAGTGTTAAGTACTCTAACAGTCTGCTACATTTTCATTACAGTTTTCAGATACAGAAAACAGCACATGTGCAAACAGCTTTTTGAGACCATGAACATGTGTGACCTTGGTGACTGACTACACTCCAGCAAAAGAAATCAGCCTTAGTGATGTTGAATGTATTAGCGTTACTCACTGCTACCTGAAACACCACTCACTTGTGAATACTAAGCATGATTCTACAGGATAAACAGCTGGGTGTGTGCTAAGAGTCTGCTTCTGCAGACTGTGTATTTCAGTTACAAGAGACATATGCATGGATACATCCAAAAAGAACCAGAGTGACACGAAATACATCTCTGACAACAATTCCTGTGTGCTCACAGACTCATGGTGTGATTCTAGGCAGAAAACTAAATTTGCTTGCCAATTTCAAAGCACACTTACTACTGTTTTTTTCTGCAAGTGATAAGTACTCTAACAGTCTGATACATTTTCATTACAGTTTTCAGAAACATAAAAGAGCACATGTGCAAACAGCTTTTTGAGACCATGAACATGTGTGACCTTGGTGACTGACTACACTCCAGCAAAAGAAATCAGCCTTAGTGATGTTGAATGTATTAGCGTTACTCACTGCTACCTGAAACACCACTCACTTGTGAATACTAAGCATGATTCTACAGGATAAACAGCTGGGTGTGTGCTAAGAGTCTGCTTCTGCAGACTGTGTATTTTCAGTTACAAGAGACATATGCATGGATACATCCATAACAGCATAAACATTGTAGTAATGTATGTAAAAGTACATGTGTGGCAAGGGTTAATTGGAGTTTTGTATATGTAGGACCAACCTCACCCATTCCATGTTTAGTAGCAAAATCTGCTATATCTATTTCAAATGTGTTATCATTTGCCTCCCATTTGTGTGATACTGATTTATACTGAATGGAAACCATCACAGTACCCAAAAAAAAGCTGACCCTTTCCTACAAATGGCATTCTTGCAGAACCAGGCCAACAGAAATAAAATCTCTGACAACATTCAAAACCTCCCCTTTCCTACCAATGCAATTCAAAAAGAACTAGAGTGACACGAAATACATCTCTAACAACAATTCCTGTGTGCTCACAGACTCATGGTGTGATTCTTGTCAGAAAACGAAATTTGCTTGTCAATTTGAAAGCACACTTACTACTGTTTTTTAGGTCTCGGCTGCGAAGGCTGCGCTTGCGCAGTCTCGCTCCGAGATTTAATGACTTGGAGAAGAGGGGCTTGAACCCGCCCCTCTTCTCCCCTGTTCTCCATTGGCTGGCCTCGTAAATGCTGGCCAGCCACTGGAGAAGAGGTCAGTCACTCCGATTAGGCCCCGTCCTTTTCGGATCGGGGGCGTGTTTTTTGCGAGAAGTCTCAGGGAGGAGACAACAGCAAAACACGCCCCCGAATCCGAAAAGGACGCTGCCTTTCTCCGAGGCATTTCTGCTCTGCCTCGGAGAAAGGCGGTGGGCCTCTTATCCTCGGTGCCACCCATTGACGGACGCCTTGTTGTAAACATTACCACTTTGCATGATGTGAATTCCTAGCCCGTACCGATGATGTTTAAATGTGAAACTTCACGGGCAAAGGAATGTTTGTAAAACAGGCGTGACAGTGTCACATTTGGTAAGCGGAATTTTCCGAAGTATTTAGAAGTATTCATTATCGTATTTCATGTCACGAATCATATAGGCCACTAAACCTAGTCTCTTTTTTGCATAAACACTGTAGCAATTTTGGAATCTGGATTTTGGTGCTTTTGAAGAGCGCCGCATCAACTAAACAACTAATTTTCGCAAAACTAAATAGTCGCAGTTTAATTTATGGAGGATCAACCCATCAATTTAGGGGCATATCTACAAGCCCCTTGCGTCACCAGTGCGTCACTTTTAACATTGGATTAAGTGACTCACCAGCTGCGCAAAGGGCTTGTAAATAAACCTCCAAATATTTTTACCTATTTAAGCTAATTCTTTTGCGATGACGTACTTTAAAAACTCCAACGGAACTAATTTCATAAGCGTTTTTTTACGGTCATTTAAGACAAGCACCAGTACCGCCACATCATGGCGGACAGGTTTACACTACACTGGCGAGAGCTATCTTAGTCCCTTTTTAGTGTCACTGCCTGCGTCCGTCACTGTTATTCGGTGCATGTAGAGAAGTACACTCCTCCTCCGCGGGCCATCGGTCAGAGGGACAGTCATGGCTGCTGCAAGAAGGGCCCGTGCTTACTTCCGCAGTGTCGTCCGATTCTCTGACCGAGATCTCTGCTGCTGATCTCCCCAGCTGGAGACGCAGGACGAAGGGGGGATGGAGAAACTCGGCTACCTCCGAAGCATGGTAACTGCACCTTCCCAGCGTAATGAAAGGGAGCGATATCCTATAAGATACTTTTATTTAGTAGGGATCAGCGGGATTTAGAAACACCACTGTTGTTACTGGCGCGAGCCGAGTTAGCTATGTAACGCCACTCACGCCCCGTAGCGATTAACCACGCAGTGACACATGCGGCTCCCAGGTGTTCACTTCCAAAGGTTCGGGACCTGCTCACTCAACCACTGTCAACCAAAACGCCCTCTAGTTCATGGTCCGCTTTGTGTGCGTGTGCCCTATTGATTTTGAAATACTAGTACTAATCCCCAGTGTAGGCGGTTTACGGGAGAAAAATGTTTGGTATCTTGCCCGCCAGCAGAGAAAATGAGTTACTACCCAGAGTATGTTTACAGTTTATCTTCAGGAGCGGAGCCCAAATAAAATCCTAGGGGATGAGGGTGAGACGCAACTATGCTAAACTACTCCGAATAGTGGCGTATTTTCAGTGTTTTTTATTTAAAATAATATTTTGTAGTAGATACAAGTTATAATCCATTTTTCTGAACTCTTCGTCTGAGACAAGCATAGGATTAAGTCACTGGTGTTTCTATACAGCTTTTTAGAACACATTCTGTCGTTAGCTTTTTTTTTAACAATAGCATCGGCAGATCCATTTTCACGCTTTTAAGCAACACCTATTGATTTTGTCAGTGCTCTGGTTATAAACAGCCAAGGTGATATACACCTAGAGTACCAGCAAGAGTAGCGAAAAATCTACCTCACTCCTACCTAAAACACCACACAGTGCTGATTAGTAAGCATGAGTGTACAGGAAAAACAGCTAGCTCTCTGCTAAGAGTGTGGTTCTGGAGACTGTCTACTGTCAGGTGCAAGAGAGACTTGAATGGACCCTTACATAACTGCATAAACACTGTAAACATGTATGTAAGACTACATGTGTGGTAAGGGTTAATATGAGTTTTTAGCATGTAGCAACTACATGACCCATTGCACGAGTGGAAGAAAAATCTACCATGTTGATTTCAAATATGTTAGCATTTGCCTCTTATTTGAGATACTGTTTTGGGCTGAATGCTAACCATCACATTTCCAGAAAACAAGCTTCCCCTTTCATACAAATGCAATTCTAAATGAACCAGAGTGACACGAAATACATCTCTGACAACAATTCCTGTGTGCTCACAGACTCATGGTGTGATTCTAGGCAGAAAACTAAATTTGCTTGCCAATTTCAAAGCACACTTACTACTGTTTTTTTCTGCAAGTGTTAAGTACTCTAACAGTCTGATACATTTTCATTACAGTTTTCAGATACAGAAAACAGCACATGTGCAAACAGCTTTTTGAGACCATGAACATGTGACCTTGGTGACTCACTACACTCCAGCAAAAGAAATCAGCCTTAGTGATGTTGAATGTATCAGCTTTACTCACTGCTACCTGAAACACCACTCACTTGTGAATACTAAGCATGATTCTACAGGATAAACAGCTGGGTGTGTGCTAAGAGTCTGCTTCAGCAGACTGTGTATTTTCAGTTACAAGAGACATATGCATGGATACATCCAAAAAGAACCAGAGTGACACGAAATACATCTCTGACAACAATTCCTGTGTGCTCACAGACTCATGGTGTGATTCTAGGCAGAAAACGAAATTTGCTTGCCAATTTCAAAGCACACTTACTACTGTTTTTTTCTGCAAGTGTTAAGTACTCTAACAGTCTGATACCTTTTCATTACAGTTTTCAGATACAGAAAACAGCACATGTGCAAACAGCTTTTTGAGACCATGAACATGTGTGACCTTGGTGACTGACTACACTCCAGCAAAAGAAATCAGCCTTAGTGATGTTGAATGTATTAGCATTACTCACTGCTACCTGAAACACCACTCACTTGTGAATACTAAGCATGATTCTACAGGATAAACAGCTGGGTGTGTGCTAAGAGTCTGTTTTTGCAGACTGTGTATTTTCAGTTGCAAGAGACATATGCATGGATACATCCAAAAAGAACCAGAGTGACACGAAATACATCTCTGACAACAATTCATGTGTGCTCACAGACTCATGGTGTGATTCTAGGCAGAAAACGAAATTTGCTTGTTTTTTCAAAGCACACTTACTACTGATTTTTTCTGCAAGTGTTAAGTACTCTAACAGTCTGATACATTTTCATTACAGTTTTCAGATACAGAAAACAGCACATGTGCAAACAGCTTTTTGAGACCATGAACATGTGTGACCTTGGTGACTGACTACACTCCAGCAAAAGAAATCAGCCTTAGTGATGTTGAATGTATTAGCGTTACTCACTGCTACCTGAAACACCACTCACTTGTGAATACTAAGCATGATTCTACAGGATAAACTGCTGGGTGTGTGCTAAGAGTCTGCTTCTGCAGACTGTGTATTTTCAGTTACAAGAGACATATGCATGGATAGGATACATCCAAAAAGAACCAGAGTGACACGAAATACATCTCTGACAACAATTCCTGTGTGCTCACAGACTCATGGTGTGATTCTAGGCAGAAAACGAAATTTGCTTGCCAATTTCAAAGTACACTTACTACTGTTTTTTTCTGCAAGTGATAAGTACTCTAACAGTCTGATACATTTTCATTACAGTTTTCAGATACAGAAAACAGTACATGTGCAAACAGCTTTTTGAGACCATGAACATGTGTGACCTTGGTGACTGACTACACTCCAGCAAAATAAATCAGCCTTAGTGATGTTGAATGTATTAGCGTTACTCACTGCTACCTGAAACACCACTCACTTGTGAATACTAAGCATGATTCTACAGGATAAACAGCTGGGTGTGTGCTAAGAGTCTGCTTCTGCAGACTGTGTATTTTCAGTTACAAGAGACATATGCATGGATAGGATACATCCAAAAAGAACCAGAGTGACACGAAATATATCTCTGACAACAATTCCTGTGTGCTCACAGACTCATGGTGTGATTCTAGGCAGAAAATGAAATTTGCTTGTTTTTTCAAAGCACACTTACTACTGTTTTTTTCTGCAAGTGTTATGTACTCTAACAGTCTGATACATTTTCATTACAGTTTTCAGATACAGAAAACAGCACATGTGCAAACAGCTTTTTGAGACCATGAACATGTGTGACCTTGGTGACTGACTACACTCCAGCAAAAGAAATCAGCCTTAGTGATGTTGAATGTATTAGCGTTACTCACTGCTACCTGAAACACCACTCACTTGTGAATACTAAGCATGATTCTACAGGATAAACAGCTGGGTGTGTGCTAAGAGTCTGCTTCTGCAGACTGTGTATTTTCAGTTACAAGAGACATATGCATGGATAGGATACATCCAAAAAGAACCAGAGTGACACGAAATACATCTCTGACAACAATTCCTGTGTGCTCACAGACTCATGGTGTGACTCTAGGCAGAAAACGAAATTTGCTTGCCAATTTCAAAGCACACTTACTACTGTTTTTTTCTGCAAGTGTTAAGTACTCTAACAGTCTGCTACATTTTCATTACAGTTTTCAGATACAGAAAACAGCACATGTGCAAACAGCTTTTTGAGACCATGAACATGTGTGACCTTGGTGACTGACTACACTCCAGCAAAAGAAATCAGCCTTAGTGATGTTGAATGTATTAGCGTTACTCACTGCTACCTGAAACACCACTCACTTGTGAATACTAAGCATGATTCTACAGGATAAACAGCTGGGTGTGTGCTAAGAGTCTGCTTCTGCAGACTGTGTATTTTCAGTTACAAGAGACATATGCATGGATACATCCAAAAAGAACCAGAGTGACACGAAATACATCTCTGACAACAATTCCTGTGTGCTCACAGACTCATGGTGTGATTCTAGGCAGAAAACGAAATTTGCTTGCCAATTTCAAAGCACACTTACTACTGTTTTTTTCTGCAAGTGATAAGTACTCTAACAGTCTGATACATTTTCATTACAGTTTTCAGAAACATAAAAGAGCACATGTGCAAACAGCTTTTTGAGACCATGAACATGTGTGACCTTGGTGACTGACTACACTCCAGCAAAAGAAATCAGCCTTAGTGATGTTGAATGTATTAGCGTTACTCACTGCTACCTGAAACACCACTCACTTGTGAATACTAAGCATGATTCTACAGGATAAACAGCTGGGTGTGTGCTAAGAGTCTGCTTCTGCAGACTGTGTATTTTCAGTTACAAGAGACATATGCATGGATACATCCATAACAGCATAAACATTGTAGTAATGTATGTAAAAGTACATGTGTGGCAAGGGTTAATTGGAGTTTTGTATATGTAGGACCAACCTCACCCATTCCATGTTTAGTAGCAAAATCTGCTATATCTATTTCAAACGTGTTATCATTTGCCTCCCATTTGTGTGATACTGATTTATACTGAATGGAAACCATCACAGTACCCAAAAAAAAGCTGACCCTTTCCTACAAATGGCATTCTTGCAGAACCAGGCCAACAGAAATAAAATCTCTGACAACATTCAAAACCTTATGAAAAAGAAAAGGTATGCGGTTCCTCAGAAAAGAGAAGTAAAGGGAAAGGAAAGACCGTAAGAAAGAGGAATTCCTCTATTCGGAACTAGGGTCCTCACACACCCAGCAAGCTAGGTGTCATGCTTCATCATATGGACCTGCTCCTCGTCGGGCCGGCGCTGCAATGCCCGACGGGCACCCTAAAAAGGGGCTCTTTGGCGGAGATCTTCAGTTCCTGGCCGTATGATGCAGTGTGTGTGAGAGGGACCTAGCAGTGTAGATGTGAGTGCAGGGAAGTGAATTAAAACAAGTTAGAGGGTCCAAAAATAATTTTATTGGGAGTGGCTCTCTACCTGAATAAAAATGTGAAAACAGAATGGCAGCTAGCTGATGTTATGATTCAGCTTGGCTAGGCTCATCTGTGCTGGTCGACATGTTTCTTGCCCAATGGTCCTAGTGATCCGTGGCAATTCCTCAGGACCTAAACAAGCTGTCAAGAATCTACACAAGGCAGTAAGTGCAATAGTTACCTACTACCTGTTAAATGGGAACGGTCTCGCCATATGCCTAGGGAAACCTAAAAGGAAAGGAAACTGTAAGACAGGTATCCCAAGAAAAGGCAATGAACGAAGTGAATGATTACTGTACAGGTATACAACACAAAGTGGTGCTAAACCCCATAATGACTGGACAGTCCAATCTGAAGTCCTTATACACCATGTGTCAATGTTTCTATACAGTGAGTAGTGATGCTCCTACAACTAGTGATTTTAAAATCAATTAAAAACAACTAAAACAGAAGGCTGGAAAGGTCATGGTATCCTAATGGAAACTTGGATCAGGTGACTATAGGTATTATAAAGTTGCACTAATGGGAAACTCACCCAAGATGGTATAGTACCATGCTCCTATCCGTGGCCGTGGCGCCACCTGGACACCAAGATTCTAGTGTTCTAGTAGGAAACAAGGTAATGAGGGATAACAACAGCACAACCGATAGTAAATGTCAGCAGAAATAAACTCAAAAGCCCACGTGTGTCCCTGTCACATGAGCTGCTGTGCCGTGATTCTCAGAGCACCGGAGGTAATCAGATGATCTAATAGCACCACAGAGCGAACTTCAAAAGAAAGAAGGAGATGCAGAAATTGCACATGCCAAGCCACTGAAGGTATCAGTCAACCGGAGCCGCGTGACCATGGACACCAGGTACACAATCACACACACTCGCTCGCCCCTAATGGTGAGATACCGGCAAGTACGAGGCTGCCGTGTATGGTAGATAGGATCCAAAGCCCCGCCTGCTCTCCCTGAGTGGCGAGCGAGATGCGCGATGCTGCATACAGTGAAAGACCCGAGTGGCTCACTAGTCAAAAGCGGTAATATTTCCCAAATTAAGGCAAGCACTGGCAAAGTCGCGTCTACTTCAGATCTGTCAGTGCGACTGCGGGGATATGACCAGTGGCAGAAGTACCAACAGAAGTAGAGATCACAACGAAACAACTCACCTGATCAGTTGTTCACATACGGCCGCGCAGAAACACTGCTATACTCACTCAGAGGTTGTAGCCAGTAGGGGGTATAAACCTACCCATGCGCCGCTCGACCCGGGAATGCTGACGGCCGGTTAAGTGCCGTGGCAGATATACCGGCGGAATCGTTCAGCAGGGGGCGTGTCTAAAACCCAGAAGTGTGTAATAAGTGGGCAGAGTCTCTTGATAGAGTGTCAAAAGCCGCGGCCATCTTGGAATGGCCTCTGCACATACTCGAATCTTAGTAAACCCATTAAAATATGGGTATGGGGATTACATGCAAAGTGGCAAGAACCTAGTATTGGAAAGTCCAATAAGGCGGCCATAGATCAGTGAGCGGCGTGTCTAATATCTAATATGTGTAACATATGGGTAGAGCCACATATTAAGGTGTCCAAAAGTGCGGCCATCTTGGAGTGGTCTCAGGGCACAATCAAGTCTAAGTTAACCCTGTGGATATGCGTTTGGCGATCACATACAGAGAGGGGAGAATCTAGCAATGGGGTCGTTAAATATAGCGGTCAAAATGAACCGGTATAGGGGCATATATAATCAAGAGACCCTGGAGATATGGAGTCAATGGTTACTAAGTCATAGAGTGGATAGAGTATACCACTAATCACATGTAACACCGATTTATCTCTCAGTTAGCGCTGCCCACGGGATCTGATCATTCAAGCCTTCCCGGTCTGTCCTGAGACGATGCACCCATCGCTGTTCAATCTTGAATAATGCTCTCTGTGTAATCCTGGGGTGTGTCTCAAGGATTAACCATCTTAGGGAGTCTGGTGTGTGGTTGTTCTCTTTACAGTGGGTATATAGTTTAGTAGTGATTCTTTGACATCTCACATTGCTCTTGTGCTCTGTAATGCGAGTTCTTACTGGTCGCATGGTCATGCCTACATATCTCTGTTCACAGGGGCAGGTGATCAGGTAAATACATTGCGTGGTGTTGCAATTAGTATGACGCTGTAGCCTCCATGTAAATGAGTCTGAGAGCACCACCTCTTTAGTCACCGCAGTTTGATGACACACTGAACAGGAACCACACGGGTAGTGGCCTCTCACTGGAGGGAGACCCCAGAGGGTGTTTTGTACCTGGTGGTTAGTCTGTCTGGGTCTCGTGTTGATAAGAATATCTTTGAGATTTTGTGTGCGTTTGAAGGCAAAACGCGGCGGCGGGATAGTGAGGTCACCCGCTGTGAGAATCCCCCAATGCTTCTTAATTATACCCTTGATGGTAGTGGAGTTGGGGGTGAATGAAGTGACACAGGTCAAGGTTTCTGTCTTTTCCTTGATGTTAGGTTGTAGTAAGACTTCTCGCGGATTGTTACGAGCCCTCTTCAGTGAGTTTTTTACTTTGTGCTCGGGATAACCTCTCTGCCTCAGATTAGAGCTCAGTTGGTCAGCTTCAATTAGGTAATCATTGGTGGTAGAGCAATTCCTCCTCAAGCAGAGAAATTGTCCAAAGGGTAAATTATCCCTAAGGGCCTTAGGGTGGTGGCTACTGTATAAGAGCAAACTATTCCTATCAGTAGGTTTTTTGTAAAGTGTGGTGCTAAGGCCTGTGTCCCCTAATGTGACCATGAGATCCAAGAAAGGTACATTCGAGTCAGAGATAGTATGTGTAAACTTCAGGAATGGATTCTGGGCATTGATCCAATTGCAAAATGCTAGGCATGTCTGGAGATCTCCTTTCCAGAAGATCAAAATATCGTCAATAAAGCGCCTCCACAGGGTTAGATTACTGATGTAAGGGTTACTGGGGTGCCTGACGATCTCATCCTCAAAACTGGCCATGTAAATACAGGCCACACTAGGGGCAAAGGTACTACCCATCGATGTTCCCTGTGATTGGTGGAATAACTGTGTGTTGTACTCGAAGTAATTCTCAGTTAAAGCCAATGTGGCGCACTCCATCACAAAAGAAATGGGAGTAGGTGATATCCACTCTTCTTTCATCAGGGCATTCTCGATGGCCACCAAGGTGGCACGTTGGGGGATATTTGTGTATAAAGCTTCCACATCCAACGTTACCAGGAGGTCGATATTGCTGGTGTCATGTGTCTCCTCTATGATTTGTAAAATGTCCGTAGTGTCACGGACGTAAGAAGGAGTTTTTTTGACCAGAGGTTGTAAGAAATGATCAACAAATCTCGAGAGGGGTTCCAGGAGGGAACCTATACCTGATACAATCGGTCGTCCCGGGACAGGTGTAGTGCCCTTATGTATCTTGGGCAGAGTGTAAAAGTATGGGGTCTTAGGCTCCCTGGTGTTAAGGAATTCAGCTTCCTTTTTACTGATCCAACCATTACTCTCTGCTTCAAAAGTAATGGTCGCGATCCTGGTGGTGAGCCTCAGTGTGGGGTCAGTGGAGATCGGCGTGTAGTACTTAGTGTTGTCAAGTTGGCGTCTACACTCTCTGTCATAGTCAGTGGTATTCTGTATCACCGTCGCTCCTCCCTTGTCTGCCTGTTTGATGATAATACTATTATCATTGGCTAAGGTTTTAGCAGCTGACAATTCCGCACTGGACAAGTTGTGGTAAAATCCCCTAGTAGGAATTGCACCCAAGTCACGAAGCACAGCTTTCTCAAATGTGAGTACTTCAGGTGGCACCATGTTGTTAGTGGGGGTAAATCTAGAAGGGTTACGTAAGCCCGTATCCATAGACTCGATGGCTGGTTGGTCTTGGAAGAAAGCCTTGAGACGTATCTTTCTGAGGAATTCATGTATCTCACAATTATCCCTGAAATTGTCAGTTCTCGGTGTGGGGACAAACCCGAGTCCCTTTGCGAGAACCGCCTCCTCCAAAGGACTCAGGGGTCTGTCTGACAGGTTCACCACTAATTCTTTTTCCCTCTGTTCCTGCCCCTGGGTGCTGACTGGAATTGTTCCTGATCCTGCCACTGAACTCCTTTGGTTGGCCCTCTTTTTCGACCTCTTCCTCTGCCCCAACCTCTGTCTAAAAAAGGAGGGTTTCCAGGGGGATAGAATTGGGGCTGGCCATGTGGAAACATAGGGTACTGCCAGAAAGGAGGTTGTGGTGGACCCGTGAAGACCGGGGCATTATTATAAACAGGGTAAGGTGATTGAAAGCTCCTTTTCTGTTGGTTCCCCCCCCAACTGTTGGAACTCGAGTCACTACCCGTTGACCCTCTTCTCGAATTGTCTGAATTCTCATCAGACGAGTAGCTATTCTTGGTTGCCTGGAAGTCTGCTCTTAGGTAGGGATAAATCTTCTCTTTATCAAACTTCTGAATGTCCTTCTGAAGTTTGTTGATCTTAAGTTTGAGTAAATACTCTTTGTTTTCAGCGATCTCATTGTTTATTTCCGCCAGTTTTGCCTTAAACGCGGTATTCTGGGTTGTGGATTTTAGTGCACTTTCTGCTGCCTGGATCCTCAATAACAGGGCGTCAGCTAATCTCTGGGCCGTGTTAATAATGAGAACCAAGAGATCTCTGGTGCATTTCCACGAGACTAAACTCCATTCCTTCTTAAAAGTCGGATCTTCCAGGAAAAGCCTAGGGAAGACATTAATGATGAGTCCACTGGGTGCTATATTCGCCCTTAGATACTCCGTCATGAGGGCCCCATGTAATGTGATCTTAATCCACTCCCTTTTTAAAGCTGTAAGAGAAGTCCAGTCTTCTGTTTGTGACCCTGAGGCCACAGAACCCCCACTACCCAGAAGGGAGGGAGTCTTCCTTAAAATGTCAGCTACTGCTTCATCATTGAAGCTGAGCCCCAGGTTGTCCTCCATGATTGGTAGGTCAACGCAATGCAACCGTTGGGTGAACGGTGCTTTGGTGATGGAAATGGTCCACTTAGCGCAATTACACCGTGTGGTATCCTAAATGCTGTCCCACGGGGGTCACCCGTGCACAAGACTATATAGACAAAAGGGGGACAAGAGGGCTTTTATTGAAGGAGGTCCAGCATACATGCCCAGTAAGTCATATGAAAAAGAAAAGGTATGCGGTTCCTCAGAAAAGAGAAGTAAAGGGAAAGGAAAGACCGTAAGAAAGAGGAATTCCTCTATTCGGAACTAGGGTCCTCACACACCCAGCAAGCTAGGTGTCATGCTTCATCATATGGACCTGCTCCTCGTCGGGCCGGCGCTGCAATGCCCGACGGGCACCCTAAAAAGGGGCTCTTTGGCGGAGATCTTCAGTTCCTGGCCGTATGATGCAGTGTGTGTGAGAGGGACCTAGCAGTGTAGATGTGAGTGCAGGGAAGTGAATTAAAACAAGTTAGAGGGTCCAAAAATAATTTTATTGGGAGTGGCTCTCTACCTGAATAAAAATGTGAAAACAGAATGGCAGCTAGCTGATGTTATGATTCAGCTTGGCTAGGCTCATCTGTGCTGGTCGACATGTTTCTTGCCCAATGGTCCTAGTGATCCGTGGCAATTCCTCAGGACCTAAACAAGCTGTCAAGAATCTACACAAGGCAGTAAGTGCAATAGTTACCTACTACCTGTTAAATGGGAACGGTCTCGCCATATGCCTAGGGAAACCTAAAAGGAAAGGAAACTGTAAGACAGGTATCCCAAGAAAAGGCAATGAACGAAGTGAATGATTACTGTACAGGTATACAACACAAAGTGGTGCTAAACCCCATAATGACTGGACAGTCCAATCTGAAGTCCTTATACACCATGTGTCAATGTTTCTATACAGTGAGTAGTGATGCTCCTACAACTAGTGATTTTAAAATCAATTAAAAACAACTAAAACAGAAGGCTGGAAAGGTCATGGTATCCTAATGGAAACTTGGATCAGGTGACTATAGGTATTATAAAGTTGCACTAATGGGAAACTCACCCAAGATGGTATAGTACCATGCTCCTATCCGTGGCCGTGGCGCCACCTGGACACCAAGATTCTAGTGTTCTAGTAGGAAACAAGGTAATGAGGGATAACAACAGCACAACCGATAGTAAATGTCAGCAGAAATAAACTCAAAAGCCCACGTGTGTCCCTGTCACATGAGCTGCTGTGCCGTGATTCTCAGAGCACCGGAGGTAATCAGATGATCTAATAGCACCACAGAGCGAACTTCAAAAGAAAGAAGGAGATGCAGAAATTGCACATGCCAAGCCACTGAAGGTATCAGTCAACCGGAGCCGCGTGACCATGGACACCAGGTACACAATCACACACACTCGCTCGCCCCTAATGGTGAGATACCGGCAAGTACGAGGCTGCCGTGTATGGTAGATAGGATCCAAAGCCCCGCCTGCTCTCCCTGAGTGGCGAGCGAGATGCGCGATGCTGCATACAGTGAAAGACCCGAGTGGCTCACTAGTCAAAAGCGGTAATATTTCCCAAATTAAGGCAAGCACTGGCAAAGTCGCGTCTACTTCAGATCTGTCAGTGCGACTGCGGGGATATGACCAGTGGCAGAAGTACCAACAGAAGTAGAGATCACAACGAAACAACTCACCTGATCAGTTGTTCACATACGGCCGCGCAGAAACACTGCTATACTCACTCAGAGGTTGTAGCCAGTAGGGGGTATAAACCTACCCATGCGCCGCTCGACCCGGGAATGCTGACGGCCGGTTAAGTGCCGTGGCAGATATACCGGCGGAATCGTTCAGCAGGGGGCGTGTCTAAAACCCAGAAGTGTGTAATAAGTGGGCAGAGTCTCTTGATAGAGTGTCAAAAGCCGCGGCCATCTTGGAATGGCCTCTGCACATACTCGAATCTTAGTAAACCCATTAAAATATGGGTATGGGGATTACATGCAAAGTGGCAAGAACCTAGTATTGGAAAGTCCAATAAGGCGGCCATAGATCAGTGAGCGGCGTGTCTAATATCTAATATGTGTAACATATGGGTAGAGCCACATATTAAGGTGTCCAAAAGTGTGGCCATCTTGGAGTGGTCTCAGGGCACAATCAAGTCTAAGTTAACCCTGTGGATATGCGTTTGGCGATCACATACAGAGAGGGGAGAATCTAGCAATGGGGTCGTTAAATATAGCGGTCAAAATGAACCGGTATAGGGGCATATATAATCAAGAGACCCTGGAGATATGGAGTCAATGGTTACTAAGTCATAGAGTGGATAGAGTATACCACTAATCACATGTAACACCGATTTATCTCTCAGTTAGCGCTGCCCACGGGATCTGATCATTCAAGCCTTCCCGGTCTGTCCTGAGACGATGCACCCATCGCTGTTCAATCTTGAATAATGCTCTCTGTGTAATCCTGGGGTGTGTCTCAAGGATTAACCATTTTAGGGAGTCTGGTGTGTGGTTGTTCTCTTTACAGTGGGTATATAGTTTAGTAGTGATTCTTTGACATCTCACATTGCTCTTGTGCTCTGTAATGCGAGTTCTTACTGGTCGCATGGTCATGCCTACATATCTCTGTTCACAGGGGCAGGCGATCAGGTAAATACATTGCGTGGTGTTGCAATTAGTATGACGCTGTAGCCTCCATGTAAATGAGTCTGAGAGCACCACCTCTTTAGTCACCGCAGTTTGATGACACACTGAACAGGAACCACACGGGTAGTGGCCTCTCACTGGAGGGAGACCCCAGAGGGTGTTTTGTACCTGGTGGTTAGTCTGTCTGGGTCTCGTGTTGATAAGAATATCTTTGAGATTTTGTGTGCGTTTGAAGGCAAAACGCGGCGGCGGGATAGTGAGGTCACCCGCTGTGAGAATCCCCCAATGCTTCTTAATTATACCCTTGATGGTAGTGGAGTTGGGGGTGAATGAAGTGACACAGGTCAAGGTTTCTGTCTTTTCCTTGATGTTAGGTTGTAGTAAGACTTCTCGCGGATTGTTACGAGCCCTCTTCAGTGAGTTTTTTACTTTGTGCTCGGGATAACCTCTCTGCCTCAGATTAGAGCTCAGTTGGTCAGCGTCAATTAGGTAATCATTGGTGGTAGAGCAATTCCTCCTCAAGCGGAGAAATTGTCCAAAGGGTAAATTATCCCTAAGGGCCTTAGGGTGGTGGCTACTGTATAAGAGCAAACTATTCCTATCAGTAGGTTTTTTGTAAAGTGTGGTGCTAAGGCCTGTGTCCCCTAATGTGACCATGAGATCCAAGAAAGGTACATTCGAGTCAGAGATAGTATGTGTAAACTTCAGGAATGGATTCTGGGCATTGATCCAATTGCAAAATGCTAGGCATGTCTGGAGATCTCCTTTCCAGAAGATCAAAATATCGTCAATAAAGCGCCTCCACAGGGTTAGATTACTGATGTAAGGGTTACTGGGGTGCCTGACGATCTCATCCTCAAAACTGGCCATGTAAATACAGGCCACACTAGGGGCAAAGGTACTACCCATCGATGTTCCCTGTGATTGGTGGAATAACTGTGTGTTGTACTCGAAGTAATTCTCAGTTAAAGCCAATGTGGCGCACTCCATCACAAAAGAAATGGGAGTAGGTGATATCCACTCTTCTTTCATCAGGGCATTCTCGATGGCCACCAAGGTGGCACGTTGGGGGATATTTGTGTATAAAGCTTCCACATCCAACGTTACCAGGAGGTCGATATTGCTGGTGTCATGTGTCTCCTCTATGATTTGTAAAATGTCCGTAGTGTCACGGACGTAAGAAGGAGTTTTTTTGACCAGAGGTTGTAAGAAATGATCAACAAATCTCGAGAGGGGTTCCAGGAGGGAACCTATACCTGATACAATCGGTCGTCCCGGGACAGGTGTAGTGCCCTTATGTATCTTGGGCAGAGTGTAAAAGTATGGGGTCTTAGGCTCCCTGGTGTTAAGGAATTCAGCTTCCTTTTTACTGATCCAACCATTACTCTCTGCTTCAAAAGTAATGGTCGCGATCCTGGTGGTGAGCCTCAGTGTGGGGTCAGTGGAGATCGGCGTGTAGTACTTAGTGTTGTCAAGTTGGCGTCTACACTCTCTGTCATAGTCAGTGGTATTCTGTATCACCGTCGCTCCTCCCTTGTCTGCCTGTTTGATGATAATACTATTATCATTGGCTAAGGTTTTAGCAGCTGACAATTCCGCACTGGACAAGTTGTGGTAAAATCCCCTAGTAGGAATTGCACCCAAGTCACGAAGCACAGCTTTCTCAAATGTGAGTACTTCAGGTGGCACCATGTTGTTAGTGGGGGTAAATCTAGAAGGGTTACGTAAGCCCGTATCCATAGACTCGATGGCTGGTTGGTCTTCGAAGAAAGCCTTGAGACTAGGGGTGGGCGGAATTTGCGGAATTAACCTTCGCAAATTATCGCGAGAATGTTTAAAATTATCGCAAACAAGCAGAAATATCGCGAAGATGCGGAAGTTTTTTTCCGGCATGTTCGCGCGATTTTCTGCATGGTTGCGGGTCGCCAACTTACCCATGTGGCTGCTTGCGGGCGCGGCCATCTTGTTTTGAGTTGTTCTCGCGGTGCATGATCGCGAGAAGAAAGACGTGATCGCGCGACGCATGACGTCACTGCGGGCGCGAACTGTCGCGAGACAGCGCAAATGGCTAAAAACAATACAACATCTCATGGAGAACGCGACCTGATCAAGAAAACTTGTCGGCGAACGCAGGGAATCAGGTAAGGCGATCGCGCGCGCGCGAGAATGTATCATTTTACAGCGCGAGCAAGAAACAAATTATCGCCAAGCTGCGGAAACCGGAATTTTTGACATCTTCGCGCTCTCCGCGGAACGCAAAAATGTCAAATTATCGCAATTTCCGCGAACGGAACGAAATTTTTGCCCAGGCCTACTTGAGACGTATCTTTCTGAGGAATTCATGTATCTCACAATTATCCCTGAAATTGTCAGTTCTCGGTGTGGGGACAAACCCGAGTCCCTTTGCGAGAACCGCCTCCTCCAAAGGACTCAGGGGTCTGTCTGACAGGTTCACCACTAATTCTTTTTCCCTCTGTTCCTGCCCCTGGGTGCTGACTGGAATTGTTCCTGATCCTGCCACTGAACTCCTTTGGTTGGCCCTCTTTTTCGACCTCTTCCTCTGCCCCAACCTCTGTCTAAAAAAGGAGGGTTTCCAGGGGGATAGAATTGGGGCTGGCCATGTGGAAACATAGGGTACTGCCAGAAAGGAGGTTGTGGTGGACCCGTGAAGACCGGGGCATTATTATAAACATGGTAAGGTGATTGAAAGCTCCTTTTCTGTTGGTTCCCCCCCCAACTGTTGGAACTCGAGTCACTACCCGTTGACCCTCTTCTCGAATTGTCTGAATTCTCATCAGACGAGTAGCTATTCTTGGTTGCCTGGAAGTCTGCTCTTAGGTAGGGATAAATCTTCTCTTTATCAAACTTCTGAATGTCCTTCTGAAGTTTGTTGATCTTAAGTTTGAGTAAATACTCTTTGTTTTCAGCGATCTCATTGTTTATTTCCGCCAGTTTTGCCTTAAACGCGGTATTCTGGGTTGTGGATTTTAGTGCACTTTCTGCTGCCTGGATCCTCAATAACAGGGCGTCAGCTAATCTCTGGGCCGTGTTAATAATGAGTAGGGGTGGGCGGAATTTGCGGAATTGCGTTACGCAAATCTCCGCGAAACGGTAAAAAATCTCCGCGAACACGCAGAAATTCCGCGAACACGCGGAATTGCTTGTTCGCGATGCTTTTTTCCTGTTCACAATTGCTGTTTGCGTGCTCGGGGAGAAATATCTCGTGAACACGCATTTTGAGAACGCGAACAAGCAAAAATTTCGCGAAATCGCGGAAAGCAGACTTTTTAGCAATTTCGCGTTCTCCGCGGAACGCGAAATTACGCAAATTCCGCAAATTTCGCAAGCGGAACGGAATTTACCGCCCAGGCCTAATAATGAGAACCAAGAGATCTCTGGTGCATTTCCACGAGACTAAACTCCATTCCTTCTTAAAAGTCGGATCTTCCAGGAAAAGCCTAGGGAAGACATTAATGATGAGTCCACTGGGTGCTATATTCGCCCTTAGATACTCCGTCATGAGGGCCCCATGTAATGTGATCTTAATCCACTCCCTTTTTAAAGCTGTAAGAGAAGTCCAGTCTTCTGTTTGTGACCCTGAGGCCACAGAACCCCCACTACCCAGAAGGGAGGGAGTCTTCCTTAAAATGTCAGCTACTGCTTCATCATTGAAGCTGAGCCCCAGGTTGTCCTCCATGATTGGTAGGTCAACGCAATGCAACCGTTGGGTGAACGGTGCTTTGGTGATGGAAATGGTCCACTTAGCGCAATTACACCGTGTGGTATCCTAAATGCTGTCCCACGGGGGTCACCCGTGCACAAGACTATATAGACAAAAGGGGGACAAGAGGGCTTTTATTCAAGGAGGTCCAGCATACATGCCCAGTAAGTCATATGAAAAAGAAAAGGTATGCGGTTCCTCAGAAAAGAGAAGTAAAGGGAAAGGAAAGACCGTAAGAAAGAGGAATTCCTCTATTCGGAACTAGGGTCCTCACACACCCAGCAAGCTAGGTGTCATGCTTCATCATATGGACCTGCTCCTCGTCGGGCCGGCGCTGCAATGCCCGACGGGCACCCTAAAAAGGGGCTCTTTGGCGGAGATCTTCAGTTCCTGGCCGTATGATGCAGTGTGTGTGAGAGGGACCTAGCAGTGTAGATGTGAGTGCAGGGAAGTGAATTAAAACAAGTTAGAGGGTCCAAAAATAATTTTATTGGGAGTGGCTCTCTACCTGAATAAAAATGTGAAAACAGAATGGCAGCTAGCTGATGTTATGATTCAGCTTGGCTAGGCTCATCTGTGCTGGTCGACATGTTTCTTGCCCAATGGTCCTAGTGATCCGTGGCAATTCCTCAGGACCTAAACAAGCTGTCAAGAATCTACACAAGGCAGTAAGTGCAATAGTTACCTACTACCTGTTAAATGGGAACGGTCTCGCCATATGCCTAGGGAAACCTAAAAGGAAAGGAAACTGTAAGACAGGTATCCCAAGAAAAGGCAATGAACGAAGTGAATGATTACTGTACAGGTATACAACACAAAGTGGTGCTAAACCCCATAATGACTGGACAGTCCAATCTGAAGTCCTTATACACCATGTGTCAATGTTTCTATACAGTGAGTAGTGATGCTCCTACAACTAGTGATTTTAAAATCAATTAAAAACAACTAAAACAGAAGGCTGGAAAGGTCATGGTATCCTAATGGAAACTTGGATCAGGTGACTATAGGTATTATAAAGTTGCACTAATGGGAAACTCACCCAAGATGGTATAGTACCATGCTCCTATCCGTGGCCGTGGCGCCACCTGGACACCAAGATTCTAGTGTTCTAGTAGGAAACAAGGTAATGAGGGATAACAACAGCACAACCGATAGTAAATGTCAGCAGAAATAAACTCAAAAGCCCACGTGTGTCCCTGTCACATGAGCTGCTGTGCCGTGATTCTCAGAGCACCGGAGGTAATCAGATGATCTAATAGCACCACAGAGCGAACTTCAAAAGAAAGAAGGAGATGCAGAAATTGCACATGCCAAGCCACTGAAGGTATCAGTCAACCGGAGCCGCGTGACCATGGACACCAGGTACACAATCACACACACTCGCTCGCCCCTAATGGTGAGATACCGGCAAGTACGAGGCTGCCGTGTATGGTAGATAGGATCCAAAGCCCCGCCTGCTCTCCCTGAGTGGCGAGCGAGATGCGCGATGCTGCATACAGTGAAAGACCCGAGTGGCTCACTAGTCAAAAGCGGTAATATTTCCCAAATTAAGGCAAGCACTGGCAAAGTCGCGTCTACTTCAGATCTGTCAGTGCGACTGCGGGGATATGACCAGTGGCAGAAGTACCAACAGAAGTAGAGATCACAACGAAACAACTCACCTGATCAGTTGTTCACATACGGCCGCGCAGAAACACTGCTATACTCACTCAGAGGTTGTAGCCAGTAGGGGGTATAAACCTACCCATGCGCCGCTCGACCCGGGAATGCTGACGGCCGGTTAAGTGCCGTGGCAGATATACCGGCGGAATCGTTCAGCAGGGGGCGTGTCTAAAACCCAGAAGTGTGTAATAAGTGGGCAGAGTCTCTTGATAGAGTGTCAAAAGCCGCGGCCATCTTGGAATGGCCTCTGCACATACTCGAATCTTAGTAAACCCATTAAAATATGGGTATGGGTATTACATGCAAAGTGGCAAGAACCTAGTATTGGAAAGTCCAATAAGGCGGCCATAGATCAGTGAGCGGCGTGTCTAATATCTAATATGTGTAACATATGGGTAGAGCCACATATTAAGGTGTCCAAAAGTGTGGCCATCTTGGAGTGGTCTCAGGGCACAATCAAGTCTAAGTTAACCCTGTGGATATGCGTTTGGCGATCACATACAGAGAGGGGAGAATCTAGCAATGGGGTCGTTAAATATAGCGGTCAAAATGAACCGGTATAGGGGCATATATAATCAAGAGACCCTGGAGATATGGAGTCAATGGTTACTAAGTCATAGAGTGGATAGAGTATACCACTAATCACATGTAACACCGATTTATCTCTCAGTTAGCGCTGCCCACGGGATCTGATCATTCAAGCCTTCCCGGTCTGTCCTGAGACGATGCACCCATCGCTGTTCAATCTTGAATAATGCTCTCTGTGTAATCCTGGGGTGTGTCTCAAGGATTAACCATCTTAGGGAGTCTGGTGTGTGGTTGTTCTCTTTACAGTGGGTATATAGTTTAGTAGTGATTCTTTGACATCTCACATTGCTCTTGTGCTCTGTAATGCGAGTTCTTACTGGTCGCATGGTCATGCCTACATATCTCTGTTCACAGGGGCAGGTGATCAGGTAAATACATTGCGTGGTGTTGCAATTAGTATGACGCTGTAGCCTCCATGTAAATGAGTCTGAGAGCACCACCTCTTTAGTCACCGCAGTTTGATGACACACTGAACAGGAACCACACGGGTAGTGGCCTCTCACTGGAGGGAGACCCCAGAGGGTGTTTTGTACCTGGTGGTTAGTCTGTCTGGGTCTCGTGTTGATAAGAATATCTTTGAGATTTTGTGTGCGTTTGAAGGCAAAACGCGGCGGCGGGATAGTGAGGTCACCCGCTGTGAGAATCCCCCAATGCTTCTTAATTATACCCTTGATGGTAGTGGAGTTGGGGGTGAATGAAGTGACACAGGTCAAGGTTTCTGTCTTTTCCTTGATGTTAGGTTGTAGTAAGACTTCTCGCGGATTGTTACGAGCCCTCTTCAGTGAGTTTTTTACTTTGTGCTCGGGATAACCTCTCTGCCTCAGATTAGAGCTCAGTTGGTCAGCTTCAATTAGGTAATCATTGGTGGTAGAGCAATTCCTCCTCAAGCGGAGAAATTGTCCAAAGGGTAAATTATCCCTAAGGGCCTTAGGGTGGTGGCTACTGTATAAGAGCAAACTATTCCTATCAGTAGGTTTTTTGTAAAGTGTGGTGCTAAGGCCTGTGTCCCCTAATGTGACCATGAGATCCAAGAAAGGTACATTCGAGTCAGAGATAGTATGTGTAAACTTCAGGAATGGATTCTGGGCATTGATCCAATTGCAAAATGCTAGGCATGTCTGGAGATCTCCTTTCCAGAAGATCAAAATATCGTCAATAAAGCGCCTCCACAGGGTTAGATTACTGATGTAAGGGTTACTGGGGTGCCTGACGATCTCATCCTCAAAACTGGCCATGTAAATACAGGCCACACTAGGGGCAAAGGTACTACCCATCGATGTTCCCTGTGATTGGTGGAATAACTGTGTGTTGTACTCGAAGTAATTCTCAGTTAAAGCCAATGTGGCGCACTCCATCACAAAAGAAATGGGAGTAGGTGATATCCACTCTTCTTTCATCAGGGCATTCTCGATGGCCACCAAGGTGGCACGTTGGGGGATATTTGTGTATAAAGCTTCCACATCCAACGTTACCAGGAGGTCGATATTGCTGGTGTCATGTGTCTCCTCTATGATTTGTAAAATGTCCGTAGTGTCACGGACGTAAGAAGGAGTTTTTTTGACCAGAGGTTGTAAGAAATGATCAACAAATCTCGAGAGGGGTTCCAGGAGGGAACCTATACCTGATACAATCGGTCGTCCCGGGACAGGTGTAGTGCCCTTATGTATCTTGGGCAGAGTGTAAAAGTATGGGGTCTTAGGCTCCCTGGTGTTAAGGAATTCAGCTTCCTTTTTACTGATCCAACCATTACTCTCTGCTTCAAAAGTAATGGTCGCGATCCTGGTGGTGAGCCTCAGTGTGGGGTCAGTGGAGATCGGCGTGTAGTACTTAGTGTTGTCAAGTTGGCGTCTACACTCTCTGTCATAGTCAGTGGTATTCTGTATCACCGTCGCTCCTCCCTTGTCTGCCTGTTTGATGATAATACTATTATCATTGGCTAAGGTTTTAGCAGCTGACAATTCCGCACTGGACAAGTTGTGGTAAAATCCCCTAGTAGGAATTGCACCCAAGTCACGAAGCACAGCTTTCTCAAATGTGAGTACTTCAGGTGGCACCATGTTGTTAGTGGGGGTAAATCTAGAAGGGTTACGTAAGCCCGTATCCATAGACTCGATGGCTGGTTGGTCTTGGAAGAAAGCCTTGAGACGTATCTTTCTGAGGAATTCATGTATCTCACAATTATCCCTGAAATTGTCAGTTCTCGGTGTGGGGACAAACCCGAGTCCCTTTGCGAGAACCGCCTCCTCCAAAGGACTCAGGGGTCTGTCTGACAGGTTCACCACTAATTCTTTTTCCCTCTGTTCCTGCCCCTGGGTGCTGACTGGAATTGTTCCTGATCCTGCCACTGAACTCCTTTGGTTGGCCCTCTTTTTCGACCTCTTCCTCTGCCCCAACCTCTGTCTAAAAAAGGAGGGTTTCCAGGGGGATAGAATTGGGGCTGGCCATGTGGAAACATAGGGTACTGCCAGAAAGGAGGTTGTGGTGGACCCGTGAAGACCGGGGCATTATTATAAACAGGGTAAGGTGATTGAAAGCTCCTTTTCTGTTGGTTCCCCCCCCAACTGTTGGAACTCGAGTCACTACCCGTTGACCCTCTTCTCGAATTGTCTGAATTCTCATCAGACGAGTAGCTATTCTTGGTTGCCTGGAAGTCTGCTCTTAGGTAGGGATAAATCTTCTCTTTATCAAACTTCTGAATGTCCTTCTGAAGTTTGTTGATCTTAAGTTTGAGTAAATACTCTTTGTTTTCAGCGATCTCATTGTTTATTTCCGCCAGTTTTGCCTTAAACGCGGTATTCTGGGTTGTGGATTTTAGTGCACTTTCTGCTGCCTGGATCCTCAATAACAGGGCGTCAGCTAATCTCTGGGCCGTGTTAATAATGAGAACCAAGAGATCTCTGGTGCATTTCCACGAGACTAAACTCCATTCCTTCTTAAAAGTCGGATCTTCCAGGAAAAGCCTAGGGAAGACATTAATGATGAGTCCACTGGGTGCTATATTCGCCCTTAGATACTCCGTCATGAGGGCCCCATGTAATGTGATCTTAATCCACTCCCTTTTTAAAGCTGTAAGAGAAGTCCAGTCTTCTGTTTGTGACCCTGAGGCCACAGAACCCCCACTACCCAGAAGGGAGGGAGTCTTCCTTAAAATGTCAGCTACTGCTTCATCATTGAAGCTGAGCCCCAGGTTGTCCTCCATGATTGGTAGGTCAACGCAATGCAACCGTTGGGTGAACGGTGCTTTGGTGATGGAAATGGTCCACTTAGCGCAATTACACCGTGTGGTATCCTAAATGCTGTCCCACGGGGGTCACCCGTGCACAAGACTATATAGACAAAAGGGGGACAAGAGGGCTTTTATTCAAGGAGGTCCAGCATACATGCCCAGTAAGTCATATGAAAAAGAAAAGGTATGCGGTTCCTCAGAAAAGAGAAGTAAAGGGAAAGGAAAGACCGTAAGAAAGAGGAATTCCTCTATTCGGAACTAGGGTCCTCACACACCCAGCAAGCTAGGTGTCATGCTTCATCATATGGACCTGCTCCTCGTCGGGCCGGCGCTGCAATGCCCGACGGGCACCCTAAAAAGGGGCTCTTTGGCGGAGATCTTCAGTTCCTGGCCGTATGATGCAGTGTGTGTGAGAGGGACCTAGCAGTGTAGATGTGAGTGCAGGGAAGTGAATTAAAACAAGTTAGAGGGTCCAAAAATAATTTTATTGGGAGTGGCTCTCTACCTGAATAAAAATGTGAAAACAGAATGGCAGCTAGCTGATGTTATGATTCAGCTTGGCTAGGCTCATCTGTGCTGGTCGACATGTTTCTTGCCCAATGGTCCTAGTGATCCGTGGCAATTCCTCAGGACCTAAACAAGCTGTCAAGAATCTACACAAGGCAGTAAGTGCAATAGTTACCTACTACCTGTTAAATGGGAACGGTCTCGCCATATGCCTAGGGAAACCTAAAAGGAAAGGAAACTGTAAGACAGGTATCCCAAGAAAAGGCAATGAACGAAGTGAATGATTACTGTACAGGTATACAACACAAAGTGGTGCTAAACCCCATAATGACTGGACAGTCCAATCTGAAGTCCTTATACACCATGTGTCAATGTTTCTATACAGTGAGTAGTGATGCTCCTACAACTAGTGATTTTAAAATCAATTAAAAACAACTAAAACAGAAGGCTGGAAAGGTCATGGTATCCTAATGGAAACTTGGATCAGGTGACTATAGGTATTATAAAGTTGCACTAATGGGAAACTCACCCAAGATGGTATAGTACCATGCTCCTATCCGTGGCCGTGGCGCCACCTGGACACCTTACCCTGTTTATAATAATGCCCCGGTCTTCACGGGTCCACCACAACCTCCTTTCTGGCAGTACCCTATGTTTCCACATGGCCAGCCCCAATTCTATCCCCCTGGAAACCCTCCTTTTTTAGACAGAGGTTGGGGCAGAGGAAGAGGTCGAAAAAGAGGGCCAACCAAAGGAGTTCAGTGGCAGGATCAGGAACAATTCCAGTCAGCACCCAGGGGCAGGAACAGAGGGAAAAAGAATTAGTGGTGAACCTGTCAGACAGACCCCTGAGTCCTTTGGAGGAGGCGGTTCTCGCAAAGGGACTCGGGTTTGTCCCCACACCGAGAACTGACAATTTCAGGTATAATTGTGAGATACATGAATTCCTCAGAAAGATACGTCTCAAGGCTTTCTTCCAAGACCAACCAGCCATCGAGTCTATGGATACGGGCTTACGTAACCCTTCTAGATTTACCCCCACTAACAACATGGTGCCACCTGAAGTACTCACATTTGAGAAAGCTGTGCTTCGTGACTTGGGTGCAATTCCTACTAGGGGATTTTACCACAACTTGTCCAGTGCGGAATTGTCAGCTGCTAAAACCTTAGCCAATGATAATAGTATTATCATCAAACAGGCAGACAAGGGAGGAGCGACGGTGATACAGAATACCACTGACTATGACAGAGAGTGTAGACGCCAACTTGACAACACTAAGTACTACACGCCGATCTCCACTGACCCCACACTGAGGCTCACCACCAGGATCGCGACCATTACTTTTGAAGCAGAGAGTAATGGTTGGATCAGTAAAAAGGAAGCTGAATTCCTTAACACCAGGGAGCCTAAGACCCCATACTTTTACACTCTGCCCAAGATACATAAGGGCACTACACCTGTCCCGGGACGACCGATTGTATCAGGTATAGGTTCCCTCCTGGAACCCCTCTCGAGATTTGTTGATCATTTCTTACAACCTCTGGTCAAAAAAACTCCTTCTTACGTCCGTGACACTACGGACATTTTACAAATCATAGAGGAGACACATGACACCAGCAATATCGACCTCCTGGTAACGTTGGATGTGGAAGCTTTATACACAAATATCCCCCAACGTGCCACCTTGGTGGCCATCGAGAATGCCCTGATGAAAGAAGAGTGGATATCACCTACTCCCATTTCTTTTGTGATGGAGTGCGCCACATTGGCTTTAACTGAGAATTACTTCGAGTACAACACACAGTTATTCCACCAATCACAGGGAACATCGATGGGTAGTACCTTTGCCCCTAGTGTGGCCTGTATTTACATGGCCAGTTTTGAGGATGAGATCGTCAGGCACCCCAGTAACCCTTACATCAGTAATCTAACCCTGTGGAGGCGCTTTATTGACGATATTTTGATCTTCTGGAAAGGAGATCTCCAGACATGCCTAGCATTTTGCAATTGGATCAATGCCCAGAATCCATTCCTGAAGTTTACACATACTATCTCTGACTCGAATGTACCTTTCTTGGATCTCATGGTCACATTAGGGGACACAGGCCTTAGCACCACACTTTACAAAAAACCTACTGATAGGAATAGTTTGCTCTTATACAGTAGCCACCACCCTAAGGCCCTTAGGGATAATTTACCCTTTGGACAATTTCTCCGCTTGAGGAGGAATTGCTCTACCACCAATGATTACCTAATTGAAGCTGACCAACTGAGCTCTAATCTGAGGCAGAGAGGTTATCCCGAGCACAAAGTAAAAAACTCACTGAAGAGGGCTCGTAACAATCCGCGAGAAGTCTTACTACAACCTAACATCAAGGAAAAGACAGAAACCTTGACCTGTGTCACTTCATTCACCCCCAACTCCACTACCATCAAGGGTATAATTAAGAAGCATTGGGGGATTCTCACAGCGGGTGACCTCACTATCCCGCCGCCGCGTTTTGCCTTCAAACGCACACAAAATCTCAAAGATATTCTTATCAACACGAGACCCAGACAGACTAACCACCAGGTACAAAACACCCTCTGGGGTCTCCCTCCAGTGAGAGGCCACTACCCGTGTGGTTCCTGTTCAGTGTGTCATCAAACTGCGGTGACTAAAGAGGTGGTGCTCTCAGACTCATTTACATGGAGGCTACAGCGTCATACTAATTGCAACACCACGCAATGTATTTACCTGATCACCTGCCCCTGTGAACAGAGATATGTAGGCATGACCATGCGACCAGTAAGAACTCGCATTACAGAGCACAAGAGCAATGTGAGATGTCAAAGAATCACTACTAAACTATATACCCACTGTAAAGAGAACAACCACACACCAGACTCCCTAAGATGGTTAATCCTTGAGACACACCCCAGGATTACACAGAGAGCATTATTCAAGATTGAACAGCGATGGGTGCATCGTCTCAGGACAGACCGGGAAGGCTTGAATGATCAGATCCCGTGGGCAGCGCTAACTGAGAGATAAATCGGTGTTACATGTGATTAGTGGTATACTCTATCCACTCTATGACTTAGTAACCATTGACTCCATATCTCCAGGGTCTCTTGATTATATATGCCCCTATACCGGTTCATTTTGACCGCTATATTTAACGACCCCATTGCTAGATTCTCCCCTCTCTGTATGTGATCGCCAAACGCATATCCACAGGGTTAACTTAGACTTGATTGTGCCCTGAGACCACTCCAAGATGGCCGCACTTTTGGACACCTTAATATGTGGCTCTACCCATATGTTACACATATTAGATATTAGACACGCCGCTCACTGATCTATGGCCGCCTTATTGGACTTTCCAATACTAGGTTCTTGCCACTTTGCATGTAATCCCCATACCCATATTTTAATGGGTTTACTAAGATTCGAGTATGTGCAGAGGCCATTCCAAGATGGTCGCGGCTTTTGACACTCTATCAAGAGACTCTGCCCACTTATTACACACTTCTGGGTTTTAGACACGCCCCCTGCTGAACGATTCCGCCGGTATATCTGCCACGGCACTTAACCGGCCGTCAGCATTCCCGGGTCGAGCGGCGCATGGGTAGGTTTATACCCCCTACTGGCTACAACCTCTGAGTGAGTATAGCAGTGTTTCTGCGCGGCCGTATGTGAACAACTGATCAGGTGAGTTGTTTCGTTGTGATCTCTACTTCTGTTGGTACTTCTGCCACTGGTCATATCCCCGCAGTCGCACTGACAGATCTGAAGTAGACGCGACTTTGCCAGTGCTTGCCTTAATTTGGGAAATATTACTGCTTTTGACTAGTGAGCCACTCGGGTCTTTCACTGTATGCAGCATCGCACATCTCGCTCGCCACTCAGGGAGAGCAGGCGGGGCTTTGGATCCTATCTACCATACACGGCAGCCTCGTACTTGCCGGTATCTCACCATTAGGGGCGAGCGAGTGTGTGTGATTGTGTACCTGGTGTCCATGGTCACGCGGCTCCGGTTGACTGATACCTTCAGTGGCTTGGCATGTGCAATTTCTGCATCTCCTTCTTTCTTTTGAAGTTCGCTCTGTGGTGCTATTAGATCATCTGATTACCTCCGGTGCTCTGAGAATCACGGCACAGCAGCTCATGTGACAGGGACACACGTGGGCTTTTGAGTTTATTTCTGCTGACATTTACTATCGGTTGTGCTGTTGTTATCCCTCATTACCTTGTTTCCTACTAGAACACTAGAATCTTGGTGTCCAGGTGGCGCCACGGCCACGGATAGGAGCATGGTACTATACCATCTTGGGTGAGTTTCCCATTAGTGCAACTTTATAATACCTATAGTCACCTGATCCAAGTTTCCATTAGGATACCATGACCTTTCCAGCCTTCTGTTTTAGTTGTTTTTAATTGATTTTAAAATCACTAGTTGTAGGAGCATCACTACTCACTGTATAGAAACATTGACACATGGTGTATAAGGACTTCAGATTGGACTGTCCAGTCATTATGGGGTTTAGCACCACTTTGTGTTGTATACCTGTACAGTAATCATTCACTTCGTTCATTGCCTTTTCTTGGGATACCTGTCTTACAGTTTCCTTTCCTTTTAGGTTTCCCTAGGCATATGGCGAGACCGTTCCCATTTAACAGGTAGTAGGTAACTATTGCACTTACTGCCTTGTGTAGATTCTTGACAGCTTGTTTAGGTCCTGAGGAATTGCCACGGATCACTAGGACCATTGGGCAAGAAACATGTCGACCAGCACAGATGAGCCTAGCCAAGCTGAATCATAACATCAGCTAGCTGCCATTCTGTTTTCACATTTTTATTCAGGTAGAGAGCCACTCCCAATAAAATTATTTTTGGACCCTCTAACTTGTTTTAATTCACTTCCCTGCACTCACATCTACACTGCTAGGTCCCTCTCACACACACTGCATCATACGGCCAGGAACTGAAGATCTCCGCCAAAGAGCCCCTTTTTAGGGTGCCCGTCGGGCATTGCAGCGCCGGCCCGACGAGGAGCAGGTCCATATGATGAAGCATGACACCTAGCTTGCTGGGTGTGTGAGGACCCTAGTTCCGAATAGAGGAATTCCTCTTTCTTACGGTCTTTCCTTTCCCTTTACTTCTCTTTTCTGAGGAACCGCATACCTTTTCTTTTTCATATGACTTACTGGGCATGTATGCTGGACCTCCTTGAATAAAAGCCCTCTTGTCCCCCTTTTGTCTATATAGTCTTGTGCACGGGTGACCCCCGTGGGACAGCATTTAGGATACCACACGGTGTAATTGCGCTAAGTGGACCATTTCCATCACCAAAGCACCGTTCACCCAACGGTTGCATTGCGTTGACCTACCAATCATGGAGGACAACCTGGGGCTCAGCTTCAATGATGAAGCAGTAGCTGACATTTTAAGGAAGACTCCCTCCCTTCTGGGTAGTGGGGGTTCTGTGGCCTCAGGGTCACAAACAGAAGACTGGACTTCTCTTACAGCTTTAAAAAGGGAGTGGATTAAGATCACATTACATGGGGCCCTCATGACGGAGTATCTAAGGGCGAATATAGCACCCAGTGGACTCATCATTAATGTCTTCCCTAGGCTTTTCCTGGAAGATCCGACTTTTAAGAAGGAATGGAGTTTAGTCTCGTGAAAATGCACCAGAGATCTCTTGGTTCTCATTATTAACACGGCCCAGAGATTAGCTGACGCCCTGTTATTGAGGATCCAGGCAGCAGAAAGTGCACTAAAATCCACAACCCAGAATACCGCGTTTAAGGCAAAACTGGCGGAAATAAACAATGAGATCGCTGAAAACAAAGAGTATTTACTCAAACTTAAGATCAACAAACTTCAGAAGGACATTCAGAAGTTTGATAAAGAGAAGATTTATCCCTACCTAAGAGCAGACTTCCAGGCAACCAAGAATAGCTACTCGTCTGATGAGAATTCAGACAATTCGAGAAGAGGGTCAACGGGTAGTGACTCGAGTTCCAACAGTTGGGGGGGGAACCAACAGAAAAGGAGCTTTCAATCACCTTACCCTGTTTATAATAATGCCCCGGTCTTCACGGGTCCACCACAACCTCCTTTCTGGCAGTACCCTATGTTTCCACATGGCCAGCCCCAATTCTATCCCCCTGGAAACCCTCCTTTTTTAGACAGAGGTTGGGGCAGAGGAAGAGGTCGAAAAAGAGGGCCAACCAAAGGAGTTCAGTGGCAGGATCAGGAACAATTCCAGTCAGCACCCAGGGGCAGGAACAGAGGGAAAAAGAATTAGTGGTGAACCTGTCAGACAGACCCCTGAGTCCTTTGGAGGAGGCGGTTCTCGCAAAGGGACTCGGGTTTGTCCCCACACCGAGAACTGACAATTTCAGGGATAATTGTGAGATACATGAATTCCTCAGAAAGATACGTCTCAAGGCTTTCTTCCAAGACCAACCAGCCATCGAGTCTATGGATACGGGCTTACGTAACCCTTCTAGATTTACCCCCACTAACAACATGGTGCCACCTGAAGTACTCACATTTGAGAAAGCTGTGCTTCGTGACTTGGGTGCAATTCCTACTAGGGGATTTTACCACAACTTGTCCAGTGCGGAATTGTCAGCTGCTAAAACCTTAGCCAATGATAATAGTATTATCATCAAACAGGCAGACAAGGGAGGAGCGACGGTGATACAGAATACCACTGACTATGACAGAGAGTGTAGACGCCAACTTGACAACACTAAGTACTACACGCCGATCTCCACTGACCCCACACTGAGGCTCACCACCAGGATCGCGACCATTACTTTTGAAGCAGAGAGTAATGGTTGGATCAGTAAAAAGGAAGCTGAATTCCTTAACACCAGGGAGCCTAAGACCCCATACTTTTACACTCTGCCCAAGATACATAAGGGCACTACACCTGTCCCGGGACGACCGATTGTATCAGGTATAGGTTCCCTCCTGGAACCCCTCTCGAGATTTGTTGATCATTTCTTACAACCTCTGGTCAAAAAAACTCCTTCTTACGTCCGTGACACTACGGACATTTTACAAATCATAGAGGAGACACATGACACCAGCAATATCGACCTCCTGGTAACGTTGGATGTGGAAGCTTTATACACAAATATCCCCCAACGTGCCACCTTGGTGGCCATCGAGAATGCCCTGATGAAAGAAGAGTGGATATCACCTACTCCCATTTCTTTTGTGATGGAGTGCGCCACATTGGCTTTAACTGAGAATTACTTCGAGTACAACACACAGTTATTCCACCAATCACAGGGAACATCGATGGGTAGTACCTTTGCCCCTAGTGTGGCCTGTATTTACATGGCCAGTTTTGAGGATGAGATCGTCAGGCACCCCAGTAACCCTTACATCAGTAATCTAACCCTGTGGAGGCGCTTTATTGACGATATTTTGATCTTCTGGAAAGGAGATCTCCAGACATGCCTAGCATTTTGCAATTGGATCAATGCCCAGAATCCATTCCTGAAGTTTACACATACTATCTCTGACTCGAATGTACCTTTCTTGGATCTCATGGTCACATTAGGGGACACAGGCCTTAGCACCACACTTTACAAAAAACCTACTGATAGGAATAGTTTGCTCTTATACAGTAGCCACCACCCTAAGGCCCTTAGGGATAATTTACCCTTTGGACAATTTCTCCGCTTGAGGAGGAATTTCTCTACCACCAATGATTACCTAATTGAAGCTGACCAACTGAGCTCTAATCTGAGGCAGAGAGGTTATCCCGAGCACAAAGTAAAAAACTCACTGAAGAGGGCTCGTAACAATCCGCGAGAAGTCTTACTACAACCTAACATCAAGGAAAAGACAGAAACCTTGACCTGTGTCACTTCATTCACCCCCAACTCCACTACCATCAAGGGTATAATTAAGAAGCATTGGGGGATTCTCACAGCGGGTGACCTCACTATCCCGCCGCCGCGTTTTGCCTTCAAACGCACACAAAATCTCAAAGATATTCTTATCAACACGAGACCCAGACAGACTAACCACCAGGTACAAAACACCCTCTGGGGTCTCCCTCCAGTGAGAGGCCACTACCCGTGTGGTTCCTGTTCAGTGTGTCATCAAACTGCGGTGACTAAAGAGGTGGTGCTCTCAGACTCATTTACATGGAGGCTACAGCGTCATACTAATTGCAACACCACGCAATGTATTTACCTGATCACCTGCCCCTGTGAACAGAGATATGTAGGCATGACCATGCGACCAGTAAGAACTCGCATTACAGAGCACAAGAGCAATGTGAGATGTCAAAGAATCACTACTAAACTATATACCCACTGTAAAGAGAACAACCACACACCAGACTCCCTAAGATGGTTAATCCTTGAGACACACCCCAGGATTACACAGAGAGCATTATTCAAGATTGAACAGCGATGGGTGCATCGTCTCAGGACAGACCGGGAAGGCTTGAATGATCAGATCCCGTGGGCAGCGCTAACTGAGAGATAAATCGGTGTTACATGTGATTAGTGGTATACTCTATCCACTCTATGACTTAGTAACCATTGACTCCATATCTCCAGGGTCTCTTGATTATATATGCCCCTATACCGGTTCATTTTGACCGCTATATTTAACGACCCCATTGCTAGATTCTCCCCTCTCTGTATGTGATCGCCAAACGCATATCCACAGGGTTAACTTAGACTTGATTGTGCCCTGAGACCACTCCAAGATGGCCGCACTTTTGGACACCTTAATATGTGGCTCTACCCATATGTTACACATATTAGATATTAGACACGCCGCTCACTGATCTATGGCCGCCTTATTGGACTTTCCAATACTAGGTTCTTGCCACTTTGCATGTAATCCCCATACCCATATTTTAATGGGTTTACTAAGATTCGAGTATGTGCAGAGGCCATTCCAAGATGGCCGCGGCTTTTGACACTCTATCAAGAGACTCTGCCCACTTATTACACACTTCTGGGTTTTAGACACGCCCCCTGCTGAACGATTCCGCCGGTATATCTGCCACGGCACTTAACCGGCCGTCAGCATTCCCGGGTCGAGCGGCGCATGGGTAGGTTTATACCCCCTACTGCCTACAACCTCTGAGTGAGTATAGCAGTGTTTCTGCGCGGCCGTATGTGAACAACTGATCAGGTGAGTTGTTTCGTTGTGATCTCTACTTCTGTTGGTACTTCTGCCACTGGTCATATCCCCGCAGTCGCACTGACAGATCTGAAGTAGACGCGACTTTGCCAGTGCTTGCCTTAATTTGGGAAATATTACCGCTTTTGACTAGTGAGCCACTCGGGTCTTTCACTGTATGCAGCATCGCGCATCTCGCTCGCCACTCAGGGAGAGCAGGCGGGGCTTTGGATCCTATCTACCATACACGGCAGCCTCGTACTTGCCGGTATCTCACCATTAGGGGCGAGCGAGTGTGTGTGATTGTGTACCTGGTGTCCATGGTCACGCGGCTCCGGTTGACTGATACCTTCAGTGGCTTGGCATGTGCAATTTCTGCATCTCCTTCTTTCTTTTGAAGTTCGCTCTGTGGTGCTATTAGATCATCTGATTACCTCCGGTGCTCTGAGAATCACGGCACAGCAGCTCATGTGACAGGGACACACGTGGGCTTTTGAGTTTATTTCTGCTGACATTTACTATCGGTTGTGCTGTTGTTATCCCTCATTACCTTGTTTCCTACTAGAACACTAGAATCTTGGTGTCCAGGTGGCGCCACGGCCACGGATAGGAGCATGGTACTATACCATCTTGGGTGAGTTTCCCATTAGTGCAACTTTATAATACCTATAGTCACCTGATCCAAGTTTCCATTAGGATACCATGACCTTTCCAGCCTTCTGTTTTAGTTGTTTTTAATTGATTTTAAAATCACTAGTTGTAGGAGCATCACTACTCACTGTATAGAAACATTGACACATGGTGTATAAGGACTTCAGATTGGACTGTCCAGTCATTATGGGGTTTAGCACCACTTTGTGTTGTATACCTGTACAGTAATCATTCACTTCGTTCATTGCCTTTTCTTGGGATACCTGTCTTACAGTTTCCTTTCCTTTTAGGTTTCCCTAGGCATATGGCGAGACCGTTCCCATTTAACAGGTAGTAGGTAACTATTGCACTTACTGCCTTGTGTAGATTCTTGACAGCTTGTTTAGGTCCTGAGGAATTGCCACGGATCATTAGGACCATTGGGCAAGAAACATGTCGACCAGCACAGATGAGCCTAGCCAAGCTGAATCATAACATCAGCTAGCTGCCATTCTGTTTTCACATTTTTATTCAGGTAGAGAGCCACTCCCAATAAAATTATTTTTGGACCCTCTAACTTGTTTTAATTCACTTCCCTGCACTCACATCTACACTGCTAGGTCCCTCTCACACACACTGCATCATACGGCCAGGAACTGAAGATCTCCGCCAAAGAGCCCCTTTTTAGGGTGCCCGTCGGGCATTGCAGCGCCGGCCCGACGAGGAGCAGGTCCATATGATGAAGCATGACACCTAGCTTGCTGGGTGTGTGAGGACCCTAGTTCCGAATAGAGGAATTCCTCTTTCTTACGGTCTTTCCTTTCCCTTTACTTCTCTTTTCTGAGGAACCGCATACCTTTTCTTTTTCATATGACTTACTGGGCATGTATGCTGGACCTCCTTGAATAAAAGCCCTCTTGTCCCCCTTTTGTCTAAACATTCAAAACCTCCCCTTTCCTACCAATGCAATTCAAAAAGAACTAGAGTGACACGAAATACATCTCTAACAACAATTCCTGTGTGCTCACAGACTCATGGTGTGATTCTTGTCAGAAAACGAAATTTGCTTGTCAATTTGAAAGCACACTTACTACTGTTTTTTAGGTCTCGGCTGCGAAGGCTGCGCTTGCGCAGTCTCGCTCCGAGATTTAATGACTTGGAGAAGAGGGGCTTGAACCCGCCCCTCTTCTCCCCTGTTCTCCATTGGCTGGCCTCGTAAATGCTGGCCAGCCACTGGAGAAGAGGTCAGTCACTCCGATTAGGCCCCGTCCTTTTCGGATCGGGGGCGTGTTTTTTGCGAGAAGTCTCAGGGAGGAGACAACAGCAAAACACGCCCCCGAATCCGAAAAGGACGCTGCCTTTCTCCGAGGCATTTCTGCTCTGCCTCGGAGAAAGGCGGTGGGCCTCTGATCCTCGGTGCCACCCATTGACGGACGCCTTGTTGTAAACATTACCACTTTGCATGATGTGAATTCCTAGCCCGTACCGATGATGTTTAAATGTGAAACTTCACGGGCAAAGGAATGTTTGTAAAACAGGCGTGACAGTGTCACATTTGGTAAGCGGAATTTTCCGAAGTATTTAGAAGTATTCATTATCGTATTTCATGTCACGAATCATATAGGCCACTAAACCTAGTCTCTTTTTTGCATAAACACTGTAGCAATTTTGGAATCTGGATTTTGGTGCTTTTGAAGAGCGCCGCATCAACTAAACAACTAATTTTCGCAAAACTAAATAGTCGCAGTTTAATTTATGGAGGATCAACCCATCAATTTAGGGGCATATCTACAAGCCCCTTGCGTCACCAGTGCGTCACTTTTAACATTGGATTAAGTGACTCACCAGCTGCGCAAAGGGCTTGTAAATAAACCTCCAAATATTTTTACCTATTTAAGCTAATTCTTTTGCGATGACGTACTTTAAAAACTCCAACGGAACTAATTTCATAAGCGGTTTTTTACGGTCACTTAAGACAAGCACCAGTACCGCCACATCATGGCGGACAGGTTTACACTACACTGGCGAGAGCTATCTTAGTCCCTTTTTAGTGTCACTGCCTGCGTCCGTCACTGTTATTCGGTGCATGTAGAGAAGTACACTCCTCCTCCGCGGGCCATCGGTCAGAGGGACAGTCATGGCTGCTGCAAGAAGGGCCCGTGCTTACTTCCGCAGTGTCGTCCGATTCTCTGACCGAGATCTCTGCTGCTGATCTCCCCAGCTGGAGACGCAGGACGAAGGGGGGAAGGAGAAACTCGGCTACCTCCGAAGCATGGTAACTGCACCTTCCCAGCGTAATGAAAGGGAGCGATATCCTATAAGATACTTTTATTTAGTAGGGATCAGCGGGATTTAGAAACACCACTGTTGTTACTGGCGCGAGCCGAGTTAGCTATGTAACGCCACTCACGCCCCGTAGCGATTAACCACGCAGTGACACATGCGGCTCCCAGGTGTTCACTTCCAAAGGTTCGGGACCTGCTCACTCAACCACTGTCAACCAAAACGCCCTCTAGTTCATGGTCCGCTTTGTGTGCGTGTGCCCTATTGATTTTGAAATACTAGTACTAATCCCCAGTGTAGGCGGTTTACGGGAGAAAAATGTTTGGTATCTTGCCCGCCAGCAGAGAAAATGAGTTACTACCCAGAGTATGTTTACAGTTTATCTTCAGGAGCGGAGCCCAAATAAAATCCTAGGGGATGAGGGTGAGACGCAACTATGCTAAACTACTCCGAATAGTGGCGTATTTTCAGTGTTTTTTATTTAAAATAATATTTTGTAGTAGATACAAGTTATAATCCATTTTTCTGAACTCTTCGTCTGAGACAAGCATAGGATTAAGTCACTGGTGTTTCTATACAGCTTTTTAGAACACATTCTGTCGTTAGCTTTTTTTTTAACAATAGCATCGGCAGATCCATTTTCACGCTTTTAAGCAACACCTATTGATTTTGTCAGTGCTCTGGTTATAAACAGCCAAGGTGATATACACCTAGAGTACCAGCAAGAGTAGCGACAGAGGAACAAGCATCCCACAGGACTGATGAAGGAGAGAGCAACTCGTTACCTCTACGCCCCATGTCCTCAACTATGAGAAATGTCCCAATCGAAGGACAGGAAACAAAACAGGGAATACGGCTGTTCTAACAAGCATTTGCAATGCAATAGGTCTCGCTTTTACCCGAATTTGAGCTATTAACATTGTAAATGACAATGCGTTTTATTAAAGTTTAAAAAACCAAAGCATAAATAAAAGCCATTTGAATTATGCAACAGGAAAGGAGCCAATTATGTTGCAGGATTGACTAAATTATGGGGCACAGCAAAGCACATTATGCATCATAATGTGGTGCATGTTGTGATGGTATTGCTCAATTAGTTTGTCATTTTTACATATTAACACTGCATGAACGAAGGTTTTACACCATTAGTACCAGTTTAACACGCAAGTACAGCCATAAGCAACAAAGAGACCAGTTAACATTTGAACAGGAGGTGAAGTGGATGCCACTTCTGCTTTGGCTCCCAAGATCAATGTGTATGTGTCTAGATCTATGTGTGTGTGTGGCTCTCTCTCTGTGTGTGTGTGTGGCTCTCTGTGTGTGTGTGTGTGTGTGTGTGGCTCTCTCTGTGTGTATGTGTGGCACTCTCTGTGTGTGTGTGTGGCTCTCTCTGTGTGTGTGTATGTGGCTCTGTGTGTGTGTGTGGATCTGTGTGTGTGTGTGGCTCTGTGTGTGTGTGGCTCTGTGTGTGTGGCTCTGTGTGTGTGGCTCTGTGTGTGGGTGGGTTTGTGTGTGTGGCTGTGTGTGGGCGGGTTTGTGTGTATGGCTCTGTGTGTGGGCGCAAATGCAATAGGTCTCGCATTTGAGAGTGATTAAGCTATTGACATTGTAAAGAACAATGCAGTTTCTTTTAAATGTTTCAACAACAAAAACATAAACAAAAATAATGTCATGAGCAATGCCAATAGCTCTAACTTTAACAATGCTGAGACCATTGCATTGTAAATGCTTGTTTCTGCAAGTGATAAGTACTCTAACAGTCTGATACATTTTCATTACAGTTTTTGAGAAACAGAAAACAGCACATGTGCAAACAGCTTTTTGAGACCATGAACATGTGTAACCTTAGTGACTGACTACACTCCAGCAAAAGAAATCAGCCTTAGTGATGTTGAATGTATTAGCGTTACTCACTGCTACCTGAAACACCACTCACTTGTGAATACTAAGCATGATTCTACAGGATAAACAGCTGGGTGTGTGCTAAGAGTCTGCTTCTGCAGACTGTGTATTTTCAGTTACAAGAGACATATGCATGGATACATCCAAAAAGAACCAGAGTGACATGAAATACATCTCTGACAACAATTCCTGTGTGCTCACAGACTCATAGTGTGATTCTAGGCAGAAAACGAAATTTGCTTGCCAATTTCAAAGCACACTTACTACTGTTTTTTTCTGCAAGTGATAAGTACTCTAACAGTCTGATAGATTTGCATTACAGTTTTCAGAAACAGAAAAGAGCACATGTGCAAACAGCTTTTTGAGACCATGAACATGTGTGACCTTGGTGACTGACTACACTCCAGCAAAAGAAATCAGCCTTAGTGATGTTGAATGTATTTGCGTTACTCGCTTCTGCAGACTGTGTATTTTCAGTTGCAAGAGACATATGTATGCATGCATCCATAACAGCATAAACATTGTAGTAATGTATGTAAAAGTACATGTGTGGCAAGGTTTAATTGCAGTTTTGTATATGTATGACCAAGCTCAGCAATTGCATGATTAGAAGCAAAATCTGCTATATCAATTTCAAATGTGTTAGCATTTGCCTCCCATTTGTGTGTTACTGATTTATGCTGAATGGAAACCATCATATTTACAAAAAGAAAGCTGCCCGTTTCCTACAAATGCCAATCTTACAGAACCGGACCATCACTATTAAAATCTCTAACAACAATTCCTGTGTGCACACAGACTCATGGGTTGACTCTAGGCACAAAACAGTATTCCTCAGTGATACCAGTACACCTTAACTTATGGTGAAAACACACTCCATAATATTTAACTAGTTCAAGACAGTTAAATATCTCCCAAACCACAAAATGTAAAACATAACTTTTAAAGAAGAATCACAATTCTAATATTTATATCAAAAATCACCACATACATCCTCTCTCAAACTCATATCTCACCTTTAAAATTACTTAGTTGAGAAAGAAATGTGGCACTCAAACAGCAGACTATCAGAGTCAGAATATCAGAGCTCTACACCTCTCTCCTCTCTCCAGAACCAGTAAATGGCAATGTTTCCCTCTCTTTTTTCACACATATACATGTTAATTACAAATCTCAGTGCTTCCCACATTTTTTCAAATGAAATCACACATTTCTATTGGTTGAAAACTTCAACCCTTTTCCAAATGAACCCTTCCCCCAACTTGACTTCTGCCTGCTACCATAGCAACAGCTCATGGAACACTGCTGTGAGCAGAGAGGTCAGAAGTTCAGCACACAATGTTTCAAATCCAAAGAGCAAGAGTGCTTCACCTGTCAAACCTAACAGCAAATCCAAATTAATCTTCTGTGGGAACACAATATTCTGAACCAATACAAAACATGCTTCTAAAAATGTACACATACAGCCTAGTTTTAACTGTAAAATGATTTGAATCGGCCAATGAGTTCTTTTTTATTTAAAAAAATATGTATGCCTCCATTTTACAACTGTCTTTCATTTCATATTGCCATTCTACTGAAAGACACCTCCTGAGTGCATCCAGATCTCCTTGAAAGATGTTCACAGTGTGGATTGTAGGTCACAGCTATGTCTTCTGGAGTGAAAAGTATGCAGAAAAAAGAGGTATGGTGAGAGACCTTGCTTTGCCAAATGTAGACATTAAATGGATTGGTCAGAGAGGGTTAAAGTGGCACCAATTAATGCCTTTGGTGAAAACCTTTCAACATCTTCCACAGCCTAACCTTATTATTGTGCACTGTGGTGGAAATGACCTAGGCACTTTAACTGGGGTAGGTCTGGAAATGCTTATTAAGGACACCTTTGTGCAATTGATGTCGCTTTTTCCTCAATCTGCCTTTGTATATTCTAACATATGCCAAAGGCAAAAGTGGAACTGGTCCAACCAATTTTGTCCGCAGATTGACAAAGCAAGAAAGCACGTCAACAAATCTATTTCTGCTTTCCTCAGAGACTATGGTATGGGTTCTATATACCACAACAACTTGCGTTACAACATGCAAGGCATTTATAGAGGAGACGGTGTACATTTCACTGATGAAGGCAACAGAGTCTTCCGCTTGAACTTTAGACTCTGCATCGGTACTTACTTGTAGGTACCACAAAAAAAACACTTCATAAACACAACGGCTCTTTTTAGAGCCCCCTAATATCTAAACACTTAAATTTGTTTTTTACTTCTATATTTTTAATCGTTTTTTTTATGCCGTACGCGTACGGTAAGCTTACCGTACGCGCACCCCGCGATTTAAAAAAAAAAAAATTAAATGTATTTCTCATACTTTTGTGACCTTCTTGGACCCCCTGACAAACGCTAGGGGGTCTGCAACTCTCTTCGTTGCACCCTTTTCACGTTCTCCACCTTTGTTTATCAGTGTGAGACACACAAAATGGCGGCCGACACTTCCTGATTTTGACCGATTCGAATGTTTACAGTCATGTAACCACCAATCAGAATTAAGCTCGCGCACGGCACCGTGCGCGTACGGTAAGCTTACCGTAAGCGCTCGGAGCGCGCTTATAGATATATATATTGATTTAAATGCTATTTTCTCAGGAAATACTGAACAGATTTACACCAGACCTGCAAAAGGCACATCCCTGACCTGAGGACTACCTCTCTGCCAAATTTCAAGTAATTCTGTTCAGCCATTCGGGCTGTAGCTTGGACTAAAGGTCCTATGGAAAAATGCATGGGGAAAACACGTTTTGGGACCCCCCCTTTTTCTCAGCCCCCGCTTGACGAATCACCCCGAGACTTTCAGGATAGGAGCGGAGCGCCCCACCTATTTTGAAAATTTCGCCAGGATTTGTCAATCGGCGCCAAAGTTATTCAAAATAGAATGTTGCGGATTTCCTATGGAAACACACTCCTAACTATAACTACCTACTGGCGACCGCCAGTAGGTAATAATATATATAGCAACCATCACTCTCAGATGATCCAGCACACTTTTGCTGTGACTTTAACAAAGGTGCTACGCAGTATTCAGATGCTCATATGATGTTTCTTATATTTCATTAAACAGCAACACCCATCAAGGAACACCAATGCAATTCGGTTTACGCCTTCAACCGGATATATATATATATATAATCTTGGATCTGATTTTCCCTCTTCGTTTGAGTTACTGAGTAAGCAGGCAGCTCCTGGTGAGAAGTATAAGTGCTCCTTTCAAACTACAGTCTATGGCCTAATGTTAAGAACCTTTAAAAGGTAGAGGAGGAGTAGGCTCAGTCTGACCACAAAATAGCTGCTTTTCAGCTAACGGAGCAATGGCAGTGTACTAAATCTTTCTACACTCCCTCATTCCATTATTTGCCCTGTTGTGCCTGACACTGGAATAGAAGACAGGAAGGGGTCTCAGTTTTTCTGTGTGTGTGTGCAGCTGCAGGCATTGAGTCCTAGACCCAGCAAATCAACGAAATCTCAAGATATGCTGCATCGCTTGGCAAAAATCTCAACATGAGGGTATAAAGCCCCCATAGGCGATCTGGTAGCATACATTGTTTGAGATGTTCAGGCACCAGCAGGAATGGTCTGGTTGGGTGAGCTTGACTGAAAAGGGGTCACTTCCAGAAGTGTCATATTACCTTACCTACTGGCGGTCGCCAATAGGTAGTTATAGTTAAGATGTAGTTTCCATAGGAAGAACATTTTTCATTTGCCAATAACTTTGGCACTGTTTGATGAATCCTTGCAACTTTTAAAAAACTAGTTCAATGCTCACTTCAGCTGCTGTCTTGAAAGTTTTGGGGTGATCCACCTAGCAGGGACCAAGGAAAAGACGGGCCCAAAACCCCATTTTCACCCATTTTAATTTCCATAGGAACTTAAGACAAGGCTACAGTCCAAACTACTGAACGGAATTACACCAAATTTGGCAGAAAGGCAGCTGCTGGTAAAGATGGCGGCCTTTTTGTTAAATGGTGTAAATCCGTTCAGTAGTTGTGGAGTTATTTAAAGTTTTTTCAGATCTACGATTGGGGACACAGAGGATCCACGACTCCACCTGAGGTTTTTTGCTGAGATCTTATTGGCTGCCAATACTTCAAACCATGAAGTGTTGGCAGCCATCTGGTAAATTGATTGAGCAGAGTCACAGGAAAAAACATTAAAAAAATAAAAGGGGGCAGGGTTGAAACACCCTGATCCCCTAGGCCTAATGGGGGGGGGGGGTCCCACAGGGACCCCGCAGGGCCAAAACATCTTTAAAAGAATACATTTTGAAAGGAGTCATGCTGGATCTGCGAATCCCGCTGAAATTTAAGAAAAACAAAGCATGGTCTCACATGCTTTGTTAATTATAGGCCCCCGGGTGGGCCAGGTCCTGAGGTCATGTCACAAATAAAGGAGGGGGTGCATGGGCCCCCCTCCTGGGGTTTATTATGCCTGGGGACCACCACCTCCTCAAGGATCACTCATTTTAAAGTGGGAGGCTTCTCGGAACCCCAGGCCTCCTAAACCACCACCTCCCAAAGACCATTCTGATTTTAAATAATGGGAGAGGGACTGCGCGGCCCCCTTCTGGGCCTTTCTCGGTACTGGGGGCTGCCACCTCCCTGGGGCAGGCCCAAAACAAAACAAAGGAGGGGGGTTGCGCAGCCCCGTCCTCAAGCCATACATGGCCCTGGAGACCACCACCACCCAGGGCCAGCTCCTGCTAAGTCCTCGGGTGCCCACCCCAACTTTACAGCTCCTGCCAAGCCATAGCAAATGCTGCTCAGGTTTTAGCAAGGGAGAGCATTACAAATGCTCTTGCTTGCTGAAAGTGGAGCAGAATTGGTTTTGGACAGAGGGAGCTGCATGTTCATCAGCTTCCTCTGTTCATAAGCAATGCTGGGTAGCCAGCAGGGACTGCAGGGGCCTTGAGGTTTCGGTGCAGTCCCCATCAGTGACAAGTGGGTGCCACCCAGGGCATCCACAATAGAACCTGAGCCCAGGAGGATGGGGTCCCCAGGGCCAATTCTCGCAGGTAACAAGGACCCCCTGATAATTCCTAGGACAGGGTAATATATTTTGAAAAGTAACAACCTAGGCAATTCTTATAGGTGATAACAAACATTAATTTTATATCCAACAGTCAGAACAGTTTTAAGCAGTGAAACGAAAAATGGAAATTATTATTGTTTTTTAATTGTAATTGTTTAGTGCATTCACAGATAAAAACAGTTTTATTATACACATAGTAAAATCATTACAAACAATAAAATAGGTTGTGGGCTACATAGAGATGAAAAGTAAACAAATGCTGTGGCACAACTGTATACTATTCGACGCGCGTTTCGGCGTAGTTAACGCCTTCGTCAGGAAAAAAGCCACAATTCCTGTAATTTAAAAGAAAAAGAATCTAAACAATATTTCGACACTGCTTATTTACATATATACATGATACATACATGATATCTTTAGTCTGACTAGGATATACAATTCAAAATGTATAAGGTATGCCTTCATTCAATAATTATGATAGTGCCTTCTTTGTTAGGGCTAATATGGAACTGAATCATATGGAGAAGAGATGATAAAAACAATATCAAAAACACCACTGACACACAGATACATTTAAACATTTAGAGAGATTCATTTAGTTACTATCCTAACTGTTCAGGGTTTTTACGAAAGAAAAGAAAAGAAAAAGAACACAAACAGGGTAGATATGCTCTAAGTCTTTCTAAAGCGTTGGGTGTTACACAGAGTTTGTTTTCTCATTATGTATCTACCTGTGCTCCAGGGGGAAAAAAATTTTGGAGTTCCAGAAGTTTAAAAAGGTGTTTTTCCGATAGATGGACACCTAACAATATAGAACGCATGGTTAAATTTTTCTGCGTATAACACTATACATCTTATTGTTTTTAAATTTGCGATGATGGTTAATACCTGGATAGATGTTTGTTCATTCAGTTAAGGCCGATTGATCAAGGCATGGATAACGATTCTTTTATGTTTTTCGTAACGGGGAGCCCGTGAGGGAAATAAAATCTGGAAAATTGAGATTAAAGAATATATATGTTACTGCTATTTATTATTTATCTGTAGATCTAAATGAAATAATGTAACTCGATTCTTAGCTAGTACAGATCAAGCGCTACCTTATTTGGTAGTGAATTCTTTCACGTGCTGAGTCTTGATAAAATGATGAATACTTAGTACATTGGCAACGGGAGCGTGGTAGGTATGATGTAACCTGAAAGTCAAAGGTAACGAAGGTAGAATCGAATTGAGATAAAGGAGAGAGATAAATAAGGCCACTGCCTTGTTGAAAAAAGCGGAGCTTGCGATTGTGCATAATTGTAGATTTATGAACTAAAAGGCAGTGAAGCTTACTATTGTACTAATAATACATGAATCTAATACTTTATTTGGTTCATGTATGTGGGGAAGACATCGTTGTAGTGTTGTAATAAGATACAACACAAATTGCTATCAATTGGGGCACGGTAACGATATATTTAATCGATAGATGTCTACAATCCGTACTAGAATCAAGAGAAGCTTACCTTAGTTTTATAGACGCTTGCGATTTCGACCGGGCTCTTTGTTTGATCGTTGAAACAGTGTATCTCTGTGCGTCTCGCGTTTATATATTTTCTGGTTGTTGGTAAGATGTATTCTAATTGGCACATTCAAAGAGCGTAACGTGAGAAGCAATGCTAACGTTGCTCTAACTATCTCGAGGGGTGTGTAACGCTTTATTCAAATAACGTGTTGCTATTGGATGGAGTGGTTCACGTGTGAATGAAACGTTTCGATTTTCAAATGGCATTTGGTTACAGCGTGAGAAAAGCGCGAGAGAGAATTGCTGACATGTGGCAATCTCTCCTCTATCGTGTCTTTTCATTTAGCGGTCCTAATCATACTTAAAAAGTATATAGTTCATGAACGAATGCTGCCAACGTATTATATGGTGAGCTACGTAATATGTCGCGCTAATCCCAAGGTGTATAGCATGATATACATAAAGATTTTTTGTTAGCCAGTCATTGGGTGTGTAGCGCCAAGGACATGGTGCCTGTTATTATATCGTGTTGTGTCACTCTACACTAGGGATTAGGAGATAAGTGCGCCTGACATATAGTATTACCTTTATTCGCCCCAATGGTTATGTATGTAAAGAGTATATGACCAATGTATGGATGCTGCCAACGTATTATATGGTGAGCTACGTAGTATGTCCCGCTAATCACAGAATATATAGCATGATATACATGAATTTTTTTTTTATTAGCCAGTCATTGGGTGTGTAGCGGCATGGACATGAGGCCTATTATTGTGTCGTGTTGTGTCACTCTACACTAAGGATTAGGGGATAGGTGCGCCTGACATATAGTCTTTGGCTTTATTCGCCCCGATAGTTATGTCCGAAAAATTTAGAATAGTATTATAATTTCTAGCTTGGGATTCTTTATCGTTTGGTAGTGGAATTCGAATTAGGACGTTTTTTTAAAAAAGATCTTGAGATCATTACTTAGGCCTAATTTTTTGTAGCCATGAAGGTATATCTGGTACATATGTATATCTTGCCAAGATGGTAACAGGCTAAAAATATAATTAAGTGATTGCATTTTCCCATGGTAGTCCATTGTTAAGACCGTTATTGAATGTGTTCAATGAAAAAATCCCAAAAACTTCACGTTTCTTGCGGATTTTAGTTCCATGTGTATCTTCTGGCATGTTAATTTTCTCTAGGATGCGCCAGCGGATATCTTCTGGTTTGTGTTGAAGTTCTAGAAAATGTTTTACTAGGGGAGCTGCTAATTCTTTAGTTTTTATGGCTGAGCGATGTTCAGATATTCTAGTTTGTATCGCCCTTGACGTTTCTCTTACGTAGCCTAATTGGCACGGACAAAGAATCAGGTATATTACATTTTGTGTTTTGCAGTTCCACATTTGCGTTGCCTGAATTGTAAATCCATTATGTACTAGTGTCTCACCTGAATTAATAAGATCACATGATTTACAGTTGGTACATTTAAATGTTCCTTTGATTGGGCGCTTACCATCAATAGATTTTTGAATGCAGGAGGATTTGGTATTGTCATCTTCAAATCTGGAGCGTACCATGATATCCTTGAGGTTTTTATTTCTGCGGTGGGCATATAGAGGTTTTTCTAGTTTGGTGGTATTTGTAGAGTTACAATTCAGAATATGCCAATTTTTATTAATGATATGCTTAACTTTATCATTCAAAGTAGAGTGCCTTGTTACACATACCAATTGTTTTTGTTCTTGGGCTTTCTCTTTTCGCAGTAGGCAATCTCGATCATAGAATCTTGCTCTTTTGTATGAATCTCTTATGAGGCGATGTGGGTAACCTCTTTCTAGGAATTTGGTCTTCATGATGGTGGCTTGTTTATCAAAATCCAATAAGTTAGAACAATGACATCTAACTCGTAGAAATTGTGAAAAAGGGATACTTTGTTTCTGACTGCGAGGGTGATAACTTTGGAAATGTAGCAGAGTGTTTCTCGCAGTGGGTTTTGTATGAAGATCTACTTCTAGTAGCCTTGAACGGTTTATAATATTGATATCTAGAAATTCAACTTGATTACTACTACTGTTACTTGTGAATTTCAGATGAGGGTCCGTGAGATTGAGCCATTGAATGAATTCAGGGAGAGTATCATCCCCACCGGTCCAGATAAAAAAGATGTCATCAATGTATCTGGACCAGTGGGTGACAGATTCGAAAAATGGGGCTACTTCATTGTGAATGAATTTGGATTCCCATCTTGCCATGTAAATATTGGCTATGGACGGTGCTACAGATGCTCCCATGCTAACGCCTTTTGTTTGGCGAAAGAGATGGTTTCCAAATGAGAAGATATTTTCAGTTAGTATTATTTGTAGACATTCTTTTATGAATGGTTTAGAGCAAGATATTTTAAATGTGTCTATAAACCAATCAGTGGCGTCTATGGCTTCTTGTTGTGGTATATTACTGTATAGTGACTCGATGTCAAGAGTCACTAATACATCATGGTTACAGTTGAAGGTTAGGTGTTCTACTTTATTTGTTATATCTCTTGTGTCTTGTACATAAGATATAATTTGGGGAATATGTGGTCTCAACTGGTTATCTACAAATTTAGATAAAGGTTCTGTGACTGTGCTGATAGTAGAAACTATCGGTCTATATGGAGGGCTGTTCAAGTTTTTATGGATTTTTGGTACTCCATATATACATGCCGTTTTACCTTTTGAAAAATTAAGATAATCATATTCTTTAGTAGTGATATATCCTTCATCTAGGGCATGAGTTGTTAGGGTTAGTATTCTTTTTTCTATTCTGGAAATAGGATTGGTTTGTATCTTTGAGTAGAATGTGTTATCTTGTAGCATGTTGAGCATCTTATTTTTATAGTCATCTGTATTCAAGACGACAATGCCGCCACCTTTGTCGCAACATTTTATTGTTAGGCACTTATTTTGCGTTAAGCTATTCATTGCTGTAAATTCTTGTTTATTAAGATTGTAGACTGGTTTGGGGATGAATTTTAAGTCTTGTTCAAGTTGTTTAAGGACCAATATCAGCCCAAGAGGGGGGGATGCAGCCCCCTCCCTTTATTACTTTTTTAATTTAAAAAAGAAGCCTGGCCTCAGGGGGTGGGGTCACTGGGGCCGAAATCTGAATGGGAAAGGGGCTGCTGAGCCCCCTCCCTTTAATTTAGTTTAAAAAAGGCCAGGCCTCGAGAGATGGGATTCCCGAGGCCCAAAACAGCCCAGGGAAGTGGGGCAGTGTGGTGCACTGCTGTTTGGGGGGTGAAGTCTCCTTGGCTCCAGAGGGTCCTTGGGGGCCAACTACCCCCCGGTTACCTCAAGTAAGTACCATAGACTGTGATTGCTGAGAGGACTTTGGAGGCCATGCCCCTTTCTTCACTACTCTGCAAATGTGCCTCCTGGTGCACTGCTTGTTGGTGGATGAAGTCCCCTTGGGTCCAGTGGGAATTAAATATACCATAGAAATTCACCAAAAAGCGAAAGGTTTCAGGGATGTTATAGTTAGGCTCAGATTTCACTCACACAAAACCAGTGAAATTTAGCGGTTAAAGTTACCTGAGCTAACTTTAACTTACATTCCGCAATGCACTGCTATGATCTCACATATTACATCACTCATGACATGGCCAGTGACATCACTCATGACATCTCAAATTATATCACTAATGACATCATCCACAGAACCACTCACACAACCACACTCACATCCCTATACAACCTCTTGTATGTCCACTCACATACCCACACAACCACTCAAATACCCATTCACAGACTCATATCAATTCTTTGTAGAATTTGATTTCATGGCAACATATAGGCCTGGACTCGATAATAAAAAAGCTGATGCTCTTTCTAGAAAATATTCTAATTTAACTTGTTCTAATGGAGATGCTCAATCCAGCATTGCTCCTGATAAAGTTGTGTGTGTCATGTCTGCAGAACATTTTCTCGAACAAATTCAAGAAAAATTCCCACTCACCATGTGGTCACAGTGTATCAACAAAGATGTTAAACAACATGTAGTTGAAGGATTACCATTACATGATAACTGAGTGTACCTTCTCACAGTGAAATTACGAGAAACTGCCTTTCATTGGTTACACACTGTTCCAACTGCTGGGCATCCTGGTCCAGTCGAAACTGTGGAAAACATTCAAAGATATTTCTGGGGCCGACCTTCAAAAAAGACATTTGTCAAATGATTCGAGACTGTGAAATTTGTGCAAGAAGTAAAACAGATCACGGTAAACCAAAAGGTATGTTACAACCATTGTCCACTCCATCTTCTCCTTGGGAACATGTTTCCATGGACTTCATAACTAGCTTACCTGTTGTGCGTCAACACACAGTTTCCTTAGTTGTTATAGACAGTTTATCAAGTAAGCACATTTTGTCGCCTGTAAAAAACGACCAACTTCCAGCCAACTAGCAGAACTCTTCCTCCAAAACGTGGCAAGGCTTCATGGAATAACAAAAGGGATTTTATCTGACTGGGGATCTCAATTTTCTTCCAAGTTCTGGCAAACATGGTCTCACACACACTCCTTTAAAACTGTTTTTACAATGTGCAACACAGGCTACCAAATTGTGGGCAGATTTACTATGGTTAGCAGAGTTTACATATAATACTTCCTATCGCTCATCCACAGGAACCCCTTTGTTGGTTTGTATGGTTATCATCCGGTAACATTACCTGTTACATTGCCCACATCAACTTCTTCTAGTCCGGCAGTGAAAGGCACTATAACACACATGCAACGCATACACCAGATTCTCAAAATGTGCCATAACGAGGCCAAACGACGATACATAATTCAATATGATAAACGCCATAGACCTGGACCTGCGTATCATTCTAATGACAAAGTATGGCTCTCTACAATAAATTTCACTTTCAAGAGGAAAAGCCTCTTTCATCGTAAATTTATAAGGCCATATAAAGTTATACGATGAGTAAACCATGTGACATACAAACTGAAACTTCCTGACTCTTTGCATATCCATCCGGTGTTTCACACATCCCTTCTTAAACCAGCTGCTGCCCATTGTCCCGAACGTCCAGCCCCAGTTTTGGTTCATGGGACATGGGAATATGAGGTGCGGGACATTGTAGACTTTAAATACAGAGGGTCTTCTTTATGATACTTGGTGTCCTGGAATGGATACGGACCTGAGAATAATTTTTGGGAGCCTGTTGAGATCATCATGCTCCTTGGCTACTAAGACACTTCCACCTGTGGTATCCCCAGAAGCCAGGCCTTAGAGCACACTTAGGGGGGAAATAATATTAGATTTCAGGTGGTGGACTGTCTAGGGCCCGTCCAACACATCTCTGTGATGTGCGCTTGCCTATTTGTGCCTTCCTGTGCCAAATATCTCTGTGGCAAGGCAAAACTTCTGCCCTCTCTGCCTGTTGGTGGTCTTACTGTTATTACCATCAGCATTAAGACTGTCCTGTATTTATATCATGTTTGCCTCCTTAACAGCTTTGATATGTACTGTTTGTTTTCCATGTAATGTATGCACTATTTACGTGTTTCTTTTTGTTGATGTTACATAAGAACTTCATGTCCCATTGTTCTTTGGTGGCGGCCATCTTGGGTGTGGCAGGTTCTATAAAAACCAGTCACACCCAGACCTCCGTGCTCACTATTCTTCTGGATGTCCTTCGGAGTGTTCCTGGGTCCCGGTCGGGTCTTCAGGAGTTGGTGGCTGGTTCGTGTTACCGGGCTGGCTGGACGTCTTCTGCAGTTCCCGCACTTATCTGTTCATGGAGCGGTTGTGGCAGGTTCTCACTGCGGTCCATTTGGTATTGCGTGGTCAGCTCCCGTGACATTCCTTCAGTGAGAACTTTCCCTGCACAGGTTGTGATTGGTGTGGTAAGCGGAACAAGTGTTCCACTCTGATTTTTCCAAATGTATTACTTCAGGCAAGTACTAACATCATGGATGCAAAAGGGCTTCAAGTTTCCTTTTATTTTGTTTCATCGCCTACACTACAAGGATGCATATTTTGACCTGCGCCAGTCAGAAATCACAGCTTGTTTAAAGATACAAGAATCGTTGTTTACTTTGCTTTTATAAGGCAATATTGTCTTTGTGTTTTAAGGTGCATATATAATTCTTTACGCTGCAAAATTCTGCTTTGGGTTATTTATGTTTAGAGGAGTTACAGAGGAGTATTCCTCTTTTAAAATGTAACCTATGTTTACTCATGATGTTCATGAGTAAACTAATTGTCGAAAGTGCAAAACATTCAAATTTTCGTATGTCTGGTATCTGCCTCGGCATTTATGCGGTTTACTTAGCATCAGAAGCTCATGATGATATTTGAATAACAATTCTTTCCTTTCTTGTTGGGAACAACAATTGCATGTTATTGTTTTGTTGTGGTTTCTTTTCTTTTCCTTTACAGATCTCCTTCCCTGCTGTTCTCGTCCCATACACCTTTTCCCCCCACTTGGCCTCTCCAATACTCTGTACTTTAATAGTATCTCAGAGTTGGAGGTGCCGGGAGGTGGGCCCTTGTATTGTCGCGTACAGACCCTGAGTAAATATTGCCAATCTGACACCAGTAAGTAGTTCTAGTTAGGACCTTGTTTCCATAGGAGGAGCATTTTCTCATTTGGCAATAACTTTTGCGTCGTTTGATGAATCCTCACAAAATTTTCAAACTAGTGTGCCACTCACTTCAGCTGCTTTCTTGAGAGTTTTGGGGTAATCTGTCAAGTGGGGGCCAAGACAAAGGGTGGTCCCAAAACGCATTTTCCCCATGTTATTTTCCATGGGAACTTTAGACACGGCCACAGCCCAAATTTCTAATACAGAATTACACCAAATTTGGAAGAAAGGTAAATATTGGTCCAGGGAAGTACCTTTTTGTGATTTGGTGTAAAGGTTTTAAGTAGTTGTAATGTTATTAAAATATATTTTAAATTGTATATATAGTTTACACGGAGGATCTGTGACCCCTCCAATCTCACGCTGAGATCCGATTGGCTGCCGAAACTTCAAATTAGGAAGTGTTGTCAGCCATCTTGGGACTTGGTTTGAGCCAAGTCCCAGAGAAAATGTTAACAAAATGAAAATAGGGCACTGTAGGAATACCATGACCCACTAAGCCTCTTGGGGGAAACCCACAGGGAACCTGCAAGGCCAAAAAAATGTTTCGGTGGGAGTCGCACTGGATCCACAGATCATGCCTAAAATGTTGGTGTCATAAGCCACCTACCTGGATCCCAGATAATTCCAATGAGGTGGCGACGCTAGTTCCTGAATCCTTCTGAGACTTGCCCTCAGCTTACAGGAGGAGACATTGCTCTGGTGGGGGTTGGGATGGAGAGAGCATGTAGAGTCAAAGATGCTGTGGCTCGTCTACTCAACAGCAACACTGCAGCATGCATTCACACCACAAACAAATAATAAGGCTTTAGTCTAATATTATCACTGTCTCTTAAAGTATCACCTCACAAAAGCTTTTCAAATCTCAACCAGCCTTTAGTTTTATTGTTTCTTTGTTTTAATTTAGATTGATCGTAGAGGCTCCTTATCAAAATCTTTCAAACTGTAGTAAGTATAATGGCAAAATCAAACCCACAAGCTAATTTGGACGGGGCTAGCTTCACCCAAGTCCTCTCTGGCAGAGCCCTGCCAACCGTATGTACAAGTTGAACAAAAACACATGTTACATTTGTGTGCAGCACGATGTTGCGACTGAGCTCAGTGCATAGTAAAACCATGCCTGTTAATGCTTCTCTCATTTTCTTCTTGTTCTTTTTTCCATCCAGGTAAGAGACTAATGTGGGACGTTCTTTGCGGTGAGATCGAAGCGGGAGTATCAAGTGAGCTGGCAAGACAGAGTCCTGGAAGCAGGGAAACGGCAGGGGAGTGGCAGGCAAAGAGGCTAAGCAAATGGGACGAGTGTGGACGGTCTTTGAACAAAACTGTTTTAGAATGTTAATAAAGATCACATTCTAATAGTTTGTAGCAAGGAACAGGTGCAAATAATTAACTTGATAATTAACTTGATGAGGCTGCCTTCTAGAAGGTGCTTTCGCATGTTTGTACCACAAGCCATGTTTGCGGAGTGGTAGAGAAAGGAGGCATGGCCTCAGAAGACCTCTTAACAATCCCACTGTGTAGGACTTATTGGAGATAACCGGAGGGGTAGTTGGCCCCCAAAGAATCCTTGGGGGCCGACTACCCTTCCTGTTACCTCCAGTAAGTCCCACCTAGCAGGATTTCTGAGACCTGGTAGGAGGTCATGCTCCCTTTCGCCACCACTCTACAAACACGCCTCCTGGCACACTACTGGTAGGGGGTCTAAGTCCCTTTGGCTATTGAGGGTTCTTGGGGGCCAACTACCACTCCTGTTACCTCCAGCAAGTCCCACACATTCAGTTTGCTGAGAGGGTTTTAGTGGCCACGCCCCTGTCGCCATCACTCTCCAAACACGCCTCCTGGCACACAACTAGTTGGGGAATGAAGTCTCCTTGGCTCTTGAGGGTACTTTGGGGTCAACCTGCCCTCCTGTTACCCCCAGTAAGACCCACACAGCTGGATTGCTGGGTGGCCATGAGAGACCATGCCTGCTGTCTCCACCACTCTGCAAATGTGCCTCCTCGTGCACAGCTGCTTAGGGGATGAAGTCCACTTTAGTCCTGAGGTCCTGAGGTCCTCAGGAGGCAAGGGGACCTCATCTCCCCACCAGCAGTGCACTGAGAGGCATGTTTGCGGAGTGGTGGAGAAAAGGGGTGTGGCCTCTGACTACCCCTCAGCAATCCTACAGTTTGGGGTTTACTGGAGTTAAAAAGAGGTGTTGTTGGCCCCTAAGGACCCTCAGCAGCCAAGGGGACTTCATCCCCCCAACCAGCAGTGCACCAGGTGAAGGAAGTGACACGATTAGGGCCACCAGGGTCACTCACGACCACCTCTCAGCCTTCCATACAAATGAAGAGTCGGTCAGACAGTAGAGAATACAAACCAAGTATATTTATTCAGGTACACTCGAGCGGAGCACATGCTGCTCAGTCGCTAAGGATTGCTGCAGAGCAACTGACATCAGAAAACATGGTGATACATTATGTACGATTCAGAACCAATGAAGGCACGCCCAGACTGGAAATTTCCAGATGGAGGCAGCTACACAAAGAAGGTACAGAAGGATACATTTTTGATCCTGAGACCGGGCACAAACTATCTCTATGCCAAGGTCGTTCTGCCTGCATCCATCTCTGGACTAGTGAGAGCATTCCTCTATCTAGTGCTAAAGGTATGCGCTAATAAGAACAGTGTATTCATTAGTACAGCAAGGCTCAACCTTGGAGAAACGAAAACTATGGAAGCTGCTTCAGCTGGGACAGAGAGAAATTAGTTTCAATCATGGCTAAATTGGCAGGCAAACATAAAATGGTGCCGCGAATGCTAACGTAATACATACAATATATAGGAAACACACTTAAGACATTTTTATTCTAACAGACCCTCTTTTTAACAGGAGCTAAACCATATTTATGTTATCATCAAGAAAAGTACAACATTTTACGGAAGCAAGAAACAACACTGTGAGAAATTGTTCATATAGTCAGTACTCAAAGATACCCTTGTCAATCTGCATCATATTGTCAATATCTTGTTGAAGCATAATTGCAGCATTAGTATCATGAACTGATATTTTCTGTTTGGGGGTGAGAGCATTAATACAGTAGGTGCAACAGGCCAGGAGACAGTGTATACAGAGGCAACATGTGAATATAATACTAGCAACCACAACCAAAAAGATAAGGATCTTCCAACCCCATGTTAGCATATTCCAGAACCACCCCAATAGGGTACAAGTACCTGTCTCTTGGTGTATGTCAGATGAAAGTCTATGCAATTTTTTTATAGCTGTATATACACTGGGGGCATGGTCAGGTTTGTAAACACAACAACTGCGGCCAATAATGGGACCAACCCCTCTCCCATCTGCAAGGATGACGTCTAACACCATCCTGTTCTGTAAAGTGACTAATCTCATAGCCTGGAGCTCAGCAGGGATATTTGTCATTATCCCCACAATTGTATTGATAACCCCTTCAACAACTTGTTAGCTGACGAATTTGAAGGCTATTAGCCATGGGACCCCAATAAGCTAGTAGGCCCTTCAAGGCATCCTGAAATTGTTGGTCAGTGGTATCTGTCTGACCTATATCCTTTATGTCAAAAACCCTTCTTACTCGGGGCAAGTGTGTACTCCTACTCTGCAACTGATGATCTTTATGATAATTTGACGGGCCGTCATACACAGGGGGGGAGGAGAGAAGAGAGAAAACATCTGCCTGACCATTCCCTCCGAAGTCAGATATGAGCTTGGAATCCACAGACAAAATAAACATTATGGGGTAGTATCAAATGCAGACTATTAATCGTTCTCAATCTGGAGGTGAAATTGCATTTACTCTCCCCCACCTTTACCTCCCCAGTCCCCTGGACACAGAAACTAGCTGTTGTGTTGACCACGGACACCGGCATTGGTTTGTCCTTAGTAATATTGCGACCTTGGAAAGATTGAAAATACTCAGAGTTGTTGAACCTTTGGAAATCAGCCATTTCCATTTGAAGCTATGTTTCGTTCTTCACTTTTTCATATGTGCTCATACAGGAGTTTGGGAACAATGTACCGAAGGTCCCTTGTCCTGCTAGTCCTACGGAGTAAACCCGTTACTCTACCACAGTACGAGAATCAGCAGGTGTCATAACCAGAGTGGATAGTTGGAAATGATTATGCACCATAATGAACAATTCACACCAACCCTCACAGCTACCAATATATGGCAATGGCAGGGACAACAGATTGTCACTTTTATGAGTGACTGAAGGGAGCAATCCACAAATCCAACAATTAGTTGTATTGGAGACATTATGAACTTGATGTAACATTTGTATAAAGACATTATCGGTATAGGACAACCTATGCACTTTATGTGGAGCCAAAGTGACAAAAACATGCTCAAGGGGAGTGGGCGTTGTACCAACCAAACAGTGTACAGGATACTTCTCTTCTAGAAACCAGGATATTCCAAGTATTATTATTAGCATAATCACAACAATTAATATGAAACTATTTTACACTTGGTGGACCAACCCCGCGCTAGACGTTGTGGTGCAAATGGCTGTTCCTCCTCCTCAATAGGTCGACCAAAATGATGCATTATGGAACAAGGAAATAAATGCAACAATACGTTAGCAAAGGCCAGTGTTCCCAATGTCCGTCAAAGCCTCACTGGTACAGGCTCCTATTGTTCATCAACGTTGGCCCTTTTGTGCACCGGCGGTGGAGCTTGCTCTGTCCTAAGCTCATGATGAATCCCATGTCACACAAAATAATGTACCCCCCCTCCTAGGGAGCACCTTCGATCTATCCTGTCCAATGCGAGAACAGTGCACCAATCTCACTATGCTGTGGTACCAACGGTGTTCGCTCAGGGTAAAGGACTCCCTAACTTACACAGTCCATCCCTAGCTAATCTGACTTCTCCTTTGGTGCACTATTCCTCAGCCAAGGATGCAAATTGCACCTGGTGACTCCAGGCACCGAGGAGTCAACAAAAAGCAGCTCCTCAATGGCTCGAATTTCTGGAGGGACTGCTGCATTTAGCGTGTCATCATTCTTTGCATCCGTTTGGGTCCATGTAAGCTTTGCATCACTGAAGGGGACGAACTGAAGCACTTTCCCACACTCAGTAGCCCTAAATCCATCAGCAACCCATTGGTCATAGAGCAAAGGTAGAGGCACTTCTTTGCAATGAGTGCGGTGAATCCAGTTCTTCTGGCCAACGACCTTGACTGCTGGTCTGGTTGCTAGAAGGACCTGTTCAGGTCCCTTCCAGCGTGGCTCCAAATTCTTCTTCTGCTGAAAATTTCACACCAGAATTCAATCACCAGGCTTAATGTTGTGGCCGGTCCCTCTGGTATATCAGGGAGAACCTCCCGGACCTGTTGATGAATAGAACGCAAATTTTCAGTTAACTGGCATAGGTAGTCTGTTAACAATGGGTACTCAATATCAGGAAAAATACGAGGACGCAGGACGCCCCAGACATTTGCCAGGTATCCAAACACGACCTCATAGGGTGACAATCCTGTTCTAGAATGTGCTGTGGTTCTTGTTGACAAAAGAGTTAATGTTAAAGCATCTGGCCACTGCAACCCTGTTGTCTCCTGAATCTTTTCCAATTTCAGTTGAGAGTACCATTGTACTTCTCAACCAAACCTGCTGTCTGGGGGTGATTTGCAGCATGAAACTTCTGCTTTATATGCAGACCATCACAAACTAACTGGATAACCTTGGCATTGAAATGACTTCCGTTATCACTCCAGATCAAACAGGGCATGCCGAAATGAGGAAAGAACTCCTTCAGGAGTACCTTTGCAGTCGTAATGGCTGTATTGTCTTTAGTGGGGTAAGCCTCAACCCATTTACTGAATGCGCAGACAGCCACCAACACGTACTTCAAGTTATGGACCCTGTCTAATTCGATGTAATCTAGTTGAAGGACCTTAAAAGGGAAAGTGGGTGGTGCAAAATTACCAGGTGGCATGGGGGTACCCTTCCCAGGATTGTGTATCATGCACACCATACAGTAGTTCCCTAAATGTGTAGCTGTCTTCGAAATGTTGTCATTCTGCCATATGGGATCTAACAACTTGCAGATACTCTTAGCACTGATATGGGCTGGGCCATGAACCATCGTGACCCCTGGAAGAACATTTGCATCTGGCAACATCGATCTTTGCTGCCCTGACTTGTCAATCCAACATCCCTCATTGTTCAATTGTGCTGTTCTTTCTTTCCACACCACTAATTCCTCCACTGTGGCCTCACTCTGAATCTCCTTCAAGATCTCAAGTGTATCCTCAAACATGGTGACTTCGGGCACCCACCTAGGAGGACCTGCTACAATCATTCTTTTCATCCATGTCCGGGCTGTCTTCTCAGCTGTCTGATTTGCAAAAGCGTTTCCTCTACCTACATCATCAGTGACTTTCCTATGGGTGCTGAACTTCTCTATTGCCAATTTCTTAGGGAGTGTTAAAGTGGACAGAAGACTATATATAAGATGACCGTGCTATTTCTTTGTTCCCTGGGAAGTAAGGAATCCTCTCTCTGCCCAGAGTTGCCCAAAATTATGGGCGACTCCAAAAGCGTACTGTCTGTCAGTATAAATATTGACAACCAGTCCCTCACTCAATTCACAGGCTCGAATAAGGACAACAAGCTCTGCAGTTGGGCCGACTGATAGGGAACTCGTGATGTCTCAACTACTGTACGCAGCGTAGTAATAGAGTACGCAACCATCTGGTAATTTCAAGCAAGAGCCATCGACATATAGCTCCCCTTGAGGGTCACATAAGGGAACATCAGTCAGGTCTACCCATCCTTTCATCTCTTCTTCCATCCGGAAAATACAATCATGTATGTCAATCTCATCATTATCAGAAGGGAGGGGTAGTAACGTGGCTGGGTTCAGAGTGGCAGACTGTTTAATTGTAATATGTTTAGCGAACAGCGTTAGCTCATAACCTGTCAATGTGAACTGGTGAAGTGCTGTGTGTCTTTGTCTTATGCAAAAGTGTATCCACAGCATGGGGTACCATAGCTGTGAGGTCAGTATCAAGTATGAGTCCGGCTGATTGTCTTATTGAGACAGCCACTGCTGCGGCTGCTCTTAGATAGCTCAGGAGGGCTCGCGTAACAGGGTCAAGCTCAACAGAGAAATAAGCACACGGCTGTTGCTTATCTCCAAATTCTTGGGTTAAAACCGAAAGCGCGCAACAAGTCATCTCATGGACTTACAACACAAACTGCCTAGCATAATCAGGGGTGCTGAGTACTGGAGCCGAACAAAGCGCAGTCTTCAATTGCTCAAAAGACTGCTGGCATTTAGGCGTCCAGGGCAGGGGTTCATGCACAACATTTAGTGTTAGAGCAAGTGGGGGCTTAATTATCAGCGAATAGCTAGGTATCCACTGCCTGCAATAGGAAGTGATACCTCTGAAAGCACGCACATCTTTCTGAGTTTGCGGAATGGACATTTTAACAATGGTACTGATGCCCTCAGGGGTCAATCTCCTACCCTCCTTCGACAGTAGGTTACCTAAATAGGTGACCTCCTGTCAACGACACTGACATTTGGAAAGGGATACTTTATGGCCATGTTGAGCTAAATGTAACACCAATTTAACCGTTCTGTTTTGCAACCTTGTTCTGTATCCGAGGCAATGAGCAAGTCATCGACATACTGAAGCAATATATTACCTGTAGGGAGCGACAAGAAATCCAGTTGACCTTTTAATGCCTGACTATAGATAATAAGACTCCCTGTATAGCCTTGAGCAGCGCGATAGAATCTAAAGCTTCTACCAGCTACGGTGAACCCAAACAGATACCTGCTGTCAGGATGAATATGAATACTGAAGAATGCGTTTTTCAAGTCAATGACAGAAAAATATGTAGCAGAAGAAGGAATCATTGTCAAAAGAGTCATAATGTCAGTGACCACCGGAAAATGGGGAATCACTATTTTATTAACTTCCCGCAAGTCAATCACAAAGCGATAAACATCTCCATGATCATCAGAGGAACCCGAAGGTGTCCTTTTGAGAAGGGGAAGAATAGGGCTATTACAAACATTAACAGTCGTCTCCTCAAACACTCATTTCTCAATCAAGGCCTGTATAATTTGCAATAAAGCTCGCTCACCTGCCTGTGGTATTTTATACTGAGGGATGTGCGGTAATGTTAGGATTCCCCTTGTTGCGAAGCATAACGAGTAAGGGAGTTGAAGCCTTAATGCATGATCTACCGCCATTTCAGTTCATGAAGGACCTACTTTTGAGATGACCCCTAAGTATCAATAGAATTGGGTACTTTAGAGATGACCCCTGCCTTCCATAAGAGGTTGTCTCACCCACTGATCCTGTTCATGACTGGTGACCACGCCCCCTTCTTACGAAACAAGTTTCGAATTCCCGTTCTGCGGTTATCTCCCGCCTTGAATATCCACTGCTACGGTATCGCTTGCCTTTGCAATCTGAATATGTGTCCGCCGCTGCTCCGCTCCTTCCTTTTCCCCGGAGCCGGCCAGCGTGGCACGTCATCTTTGAGTAAACAATGTGACGAGGGGGGGGAAAGAATTTATATAGACGTCCTTATTAATTAGCACATATGCTTAATGATCCAATAATGAATAGGACTGTATTCTTAAGCTTTGTGTGGACATAGATAATACGCCGACGTTTCGACCCTGTGTATCGCACAAATGTGAATGCGTCAAAGCGGGTCTTCCTCAAGGCAGGAGGGGGAGATGAAAGACCAAGAGTAGATTATAGCTTAACCCTGCGTCGAATGATTCTAGGTCAGGTAAGTGTAGAAGAGTAAATCTGAAGGGACTCCACCAGCTGGTTTGGAGCCTGATAAACTTATTTAAGACACTTACGGACAGAAGGACGTTCTCCAGATCACGAAACACTGCGGACTGGCACAAATTAAAATCCAACCGAATTGTGGATGTTTAACTCATTAAGTTTATCAGGCTCCAAACCGGCTGGTGGAGTCCCTTCAGATTTACTCTTCTACACTTACCTGACCTAGATACTCAGGGTCGAAACGTCGGCGTATTATCTATGTCCACACAAAGCTTAAGAATACAGTCCAATTCATTATTGGATCATTAAGCATGTGTGCTAATTAATAAGGACGTCTTTCTAAATTCTTTCCCCCCCTCGTCACATTGTTTACAATTTGTTTTGTACATAGTATTTTATCACTATTCACCACTTGTCACTGATCACTACAGTCACACATTTCACATTTGCAATTGAAAGTGTAAATTGCAACAGCCTTTGATCATCTTTTTGACTCTCTCTTAAAAACTAATTTACTCAATATTTATGATGTGTGTCATAATTGATTAATTTCCTTTGCAAATCATTGTTTCTTATGTGAATTAGCTATTGCTACATATTCAAAGTAATTGACCCCCCGACAGAACCATTGTTACTTTCAATTACGTATACCCAGGTTCTGAGGGACACTGGGTTGCCCCATTACGTTTACAATAGTTCTTTATAATAAGCAGTCGGATTCTTCCAAGGATCAGGTAACTGAGTCTTAGGAAACAAAACTTCACTCATTTTCCATGGAGTATAAACCCATTGTTCTTGGAAACCAGCCGCTCACCCTGGTCTTGTAGCAACATTGTGCTGATCCCTTAGCTCTGGTATTTCAGGGTGATAAATAAGATGAACCTCCCGCATTTGGAACTGAGAAACCAGGGTGGGGCTTTTCCAAAGCAGTCTACCCCAATAAGCAACCAATGTCGCAACATTACCAAAAACCTGACCAGGCGCCATATCAGTAACGTATGAATATATAGAATTTGCGGGGCTGTATCATTGAAACACTGCTCACAAAGACCGATCAAAGTAGTAGGCATATGTTTAAGGGCATGCTGTTGTACAAAAGGCTCATACTCTTTCATCACACTCCTCACATCTTCCAAACCATAAATGGGGTTTCGGGCCCACTGCGCAGCCTGATTAGCCACTACATTTTTCTCCGCACAGACACTGCATGCACACGGGTAGATACATGGCCCTCATAATTTGCCACATCTCAGTATAGAATATAATATGGTCTCCCCCACTCCTTTACCGGTATATCTGATGGGCGGCGCCCAGAATAAGCTACGTACAACTGACCCCATAGGATGCACAGGGATACAGTTCCCCAGGTTGGAATCCTGTACTCCCCCCATCTACCGGTTGTTAGGTGTGACTAGTTCCCGCTCCGTGACGATCGGGCATCAATACAAACATTACACAAGCTACAAATCGTGCGCCTGAGTGACTTGTTTCTAAACGGGCTTGTGAAAACAAGGGAACAGGCGTCCTCTCATGCCCAGGGTTTGACGGCGCTAGATAACTATCAATACCTCAGAGTACGTAATCCTTTACATACAGTACTTGGCCCTGAAATGCTGGAGCCGCAAGAATTGAAACCACTGATGTATCTACTGCAATCAGTGTCACCTTGCCATGGCATCACCATACTTTATACGCTCCTCAAAACACCAACAGCCCTGTTGAAACAGAAATCACAGTTAGAATGGGAGGAAGAGTTAGGCATGGAAATTACAGACTCACAGTGGTCACACTTTTTCAGCAATATTAAAGCAATATCCCAGAACGGGAGACACAGAGTAATCCACTTTAAATTTCTCCATAGAGCGTATTACACACCGACACGGTTACATAAATATGGAATCAGAGAGGACGATCGATGCCCGAGGTGTTCTGCAGTAAATGCCAATTTCACACTTATGGCCTAGGAATGTCCCGGGGTGTGAGCGTTCTGGGCTGAGATATTTACTGTATTGAATGATATGTTGGAACTAACTATACCAGAGTCCCCATTCGTTGCCCTCTTGGGATTTGATAAAAACATTCCAAAGGCAGCCCGTAAATTAGCCTCCATAAGCCTATTACTGGCCAAACGGAGGATCGCGATGAGGTGGATGAGAGGACCGTTGCCGAAATTGACAGAGTAGCACACAGATTTAACTTACTGCTCCACACAATCAGAAAATTATAATGCGCTGAAACCTGCCACATGCCAAGCTAATAATATTTGGGGACAATATCATGCATACTTGTTGGAAAAAGCTGCTAATGTCACTGCCGACGCAGAGCAGGAGAGGACGGGCATAGGTTGAAGGAGTTATTGAAGGCGGGGTGTCAGAGATCCTGTGCAGAGGGGGGAGATGTTGTTCTAGGCTACAGATATGCAATAGAACATGTGGAGATAGTGAAGCTTCCGGAAATATGGAACGCAGGAGATGGACATGACACACAAGTGTAGGGTCTACCATTGTAAAGTTGAGCTCCGGATGCGGTGATAAGATGCTTCCTCTACAACTTGGGTGTTATTTGCGAATGTATAATCTACTTGGACTGTAATTAGTGTGCATTTCTTTGGGTACCAGATGAATGCTCTTTGTGACAATGTTGCTTTCTTTATTAGAAAAATCTAAATAAAGTTTTAAAAAAAAGAAGAAAAAACTTCATACAGTCTCTATCCTCAAATCCACATACTGGTGTCCCACTAATCGGTAATGTCGGGGAATGGAAGAACACAGTGGGAGTAGCAACAGAAGTAGCAGGCACTAACATTGCTGCCGCCTGCATCGCAGGTATAAGAGCTGGCGAAAGAGACACTGAAGCAATAGGTGTTGCAAAAGTACTAACAGTCATAGTTGCCACAGACTCCAAAGGCAAAGAGAGGACAGAAGGTGCCGTGGCCACGGCAGTCTGATCGACAGTAACCGAAGCAGAAACATCAAAGACAGAAGAACTGGGTGGCTGGGAATGTAGGGGAAGAGCTGGATATATCCTCTGTGGGGCAAATGGGGGTAGGGGTCGAAAATCTAATAATTGTTCCACAAATGTATCATTTTCTTCTTGGACCACATAAGATTTATCAATATTTAATCGAAACCTCCTCTCTTCATGTTCAATCCCTATCTCTTGTTTCTCTCGATCATGTGCTTCAGCTTTCTGGGTCAATGTTTGCATTCTCCCCTTCCGGGCCTCTTTCTCTGCTTTCATTTGCCTCTGTTTAGCCTCCTTTTGCCACGTTCGAAGAGAATCAAACATAGGCTGTCTTCTTCTTTTTGCAAATAACTTCTCCTGTAAAAACCCAATTTTTTGTTCATCAAAAGTGCCCGTCAATGGCCACTGCAACTCGGCATTGTCCCTCGTATATTTGTGCCATAACGTACTAAACATAATAGGGCCAAGGCCATGCTTCACATACATATCAAAGTTCCTGACTTTTTTCCAATCGAGCATCTGCAGAGTAACAACAACAAGAAATCAAAATCCTACTAAATCCAGGCCTCTTCAAAAGTGGCCCAAATTCGTTATGTTGCCTGGTAAAGTGTTCACAAATACTTTGTACCAAAATCAGTCCTCAGACCGTATCAAATACAAACCAAAATGGTACCATATCCACAAAGAACCAAAACAAACTCACCTGGTGCACACAGGTCAAACGCATTTTATCCTGCACTGCCGACTCTTTGGACCAAACGGTCATCTCCAAGGGTTTTGCCATTTAGGACCCAAGTTGGAATGACTGCTGGGCGAGGCACCGTCTGACGGGACAGAAGGGGCAGCTGTGAGCAAACAATGCTCCTCGTACAGGGATCCTTGATCCATCCGTCCGACCGGACGATGGCCCCTACCTCTCCACCCGTCCATGGAAGGGAATGGGTCACCCGATGGAGTCCCTGTTTGGGCGGCAACTGAAGGAAGTGACCCGATTATGGCCACCTGGGTCACTCACGACCACCTCTCAGCCTTCCACACAAATGAAGTCGGTCAGACTCTAGAGAATACAAACCAAGTATATTTATTCAGGTACACTCGAGCGCAGCTCTGTCTGCTCAGTCTCTAAGGATTGCTGCAGAGGGACTGACATCAGAAAACATGGTGATACATTATGTACGATTCAGAACCAATGCAGGCACTCCCAGACTGGAAATATCCAGATAGAGGTAGCTACAGAAAAGAGGTACAGAAGGAAAAGTTTCGATCCTGAGACTGGCCACACACTATCTCTATGCCAAGGTCGTTCTGCCTGCGCCCATTACTGGACTAGTGGGAGAAGGCTTCTATCTAGTGGGGAAGGTATGCCCTAATAAGAACAGTGTATTCATTAGTATAGCAAGACTCAACCTTCGAGAAACGAAAACTATTGAAGCTGCTTCAGCAGGGACAGAGAGAAATTAGTTTTGATCATGGCTAAAATGGCGGCCAAACATAAAATGGTGCTGCAAATGCTAACTTAAGACGTACAATACATAGGAAACATAGCTAAGACATTTTTATTCTAACCCAGGAGGTGGAGAAAGGGGGGCGGCCTTCAGCAGGTTGCCAGCTTTAAAAAAACGAAAACCCTAAATATTTTAGGAAGGGGGCCACTTGCCCCCCCCTTCCCTGGATGGTTTTGAGCCCTGGGGATCCCATCTCCCGGGGCCACCCCCTTTAAAAAAGAAAAATGATGTTAAAAAGGACGGGGGTCCATGCGGCCCCCCTTCATGGCTGATTTCTGCCCCGGGGACCCCATCCATCGGGTTCTGCCCCTATTTAAAAATGTTTATTTAATTGAAAGGGTGGGAGGGGAACTCAGCACTTTTTGCTTTAAAAAAAAAAAAACAGGGATTGGCCATGTGGCCCCACTCACAGGCCATTTTCGGCCCTAGGGAAAACATCCCCGGGGCTTGCCCCTTTTTAAAAAGCCCAGGCTGTAGTGTGGGTGCCCTGGTCCAAATGAAGGCACCCACATTTAAAACATTGGGGACCATGGGGGACTGTGGAGGGAGCCTCAAGGCCCTGCGGTCCCTGCTGGCTCCCTGCCTCCTGTAGGAGCCAACATTGCTCTGAGACCCAGGGAGCTCCCTGGATCCCAAAGCAATGGCTGTTTCCCTGCGTATTATTATTTATTTTAGCACTGGGGAGGTGGCGTCCCCAGGGTGGGGGGGGGTGAGCGGGCCCCCTGCATTTGTACACAACAGTGCCCTGGGGAGGTGGCGGTCCCCAGGGCTGCAGGAGAGGCCTAGGGCCTCCCTCTCATTGTTTTGTATCTAATTAATGTATGTGCCTCAGGACGTGGTGGTTCTCGAGGCAGCGGGGAGCTGAGCGCCCCCCCTGGGCATTTATAGTATTCAGTGCCCCTGGGAGGGGGTAGTCCCCAGAGTTTAACAAAAGCCTAGGAGGGGGCCCCATTAGCCCACCTTCTTCATTAACTTCGGGCCCCTGGACCTGGCCTACCTGGGGGTTATTCTAAAGCAAGTGCGAGAGCCCATGCTTGCTTTTTTAACACACCTATGAGTCCTTGGCAAAATTAAAAGAAAACATGCTTTTTACTCCTGGTGGGGTCCCTGAAAGACCCCCCCAAACAATATCTGGGGTTCAGGGTATTCCTACCCGGCCCCAGTTACTTTATTTTTTACTTTTTTTCTGGAGCTCGGCTCATGAAGTGTTGGCAGCAAATAGAATTTTAGTAGGCTTAGTGAGTCCACTGCAAGGACTCACATCCCCAGATATCTATTTTTTTTTTAAGTTCGAAATCTCAAAAAATACTGAACAGATTTACACCAAATCATAAAAAGCACGCTTTTTGCGCTAACATATAGCTTTCTGTCAAACTCGGTGTAATTCCGTTCAGTAGTTCGGGCTGTAGTCTTGTCCAAAAAATGAAAAATCCCTATTGACTTGACTTGGGGAAAACATGTTTTGGGACCCCCCTTTTTTCTCGGCCCCAGTTTGACAGATCACCCCAAAACTTTCCACACAGCAGCTAAACCAAACAAGCATTGGCATAGCCAATAGGTCTCACCTTTGGGATCTTATACGTGTTTAGTCATGCAACAGTTGCATAACTAAACACTTATAAGGTCCCAAAAGCGAGACCTATTGGCTATGCCAAGCGGCCATGCGGCCGTATAAGTGAGAGTGATCGCGATAGCGATCAAACATCAAAGCGGCCGCTAAAGTGAAAATAATCGCTGTAAAAGTGGCGCGCGCGCCCGCACACATGCACTGTAGCTCTAGGCTGGCCTGATAGCACTTTTTGGAGCCCTCTCAATAAGTTTTGCCAGACCAGCGCATGCGCTGGATCAGGCGAGACCTAAAAAGGAATGTTTTGTGAAAATTTTGTGGAGATTCGTCAAGCGTCTCCAAATTATTTTCACAACGAATGCTTTTACTATGGAAACTTTGGTCCTAACTATAACTTCATACTGGCGGTCGCCAGTAGGTAGTTATAGTTAGGACCTATTATCCATAGGAAATCTGCAACATTCTATTTGGAATAACTTTGGCGCCGGTTGACAAATGTTCGGGAAATTTTCACAACTGGTGGGGCGCTCTAGTCCGCTCCTATCCTGAAAATCTTGGGGTGATTCGTCAAGCGGGGTCCGAGAAAAAGGGGGGTCCCAAAACGTGTTTTCCCCATGCAATTTTCCAAAGGGACCGTTAGTCGCAGCTACAGCCCGAACTGCTGAAAGGAATTACACCAAATTTGGCAAAAAGGTAGCCCTTGGTTCACACTCGTGCCTTGTGGTTAAATGGTGTAAATGCGTTCAGTAGTTCCTGAGATATTCAAAAGTAAAAAGATAGATATATCTAGGGCCGCGGATCCTTCCCAGCACGAGCTTTATGCTAATTGGCTGTCAACACTTCAAACCAGGAAGTGCTGGCAGCCATCTTGTGCCTCGGTAACCGAGGCACAAGAAAGCAGTGAAAAAAACGCAAAAGGGGGCAGGGTAGAAACACCATGATCCCCTAGACCTGCTCAGGGGGTCCCACAAGGACCCCCAAGCCCCAAAAAAAAATGTTTGTTTTTTTTAAATCGCGGGATGCGCATCCCGCAGTGAAAAAAAAATTAGCCTCGGAGGGGCCAAGTCCCGGGGGCAATATGCATATTTGAATAGGGCCCCAGCCCCGGGGACAGCCACCCATCGGGGCTTTAATATATTAAAGAATTATGGGGGGGCTCTCAGCTCCCCCCGGGGCTTTAATATACATAGGTGGGGGGCTCAAAGGCCCCCCCAAGCCCCAGGGACCACCACCCCCAGGGCTTTGTGATAATATATACGGGGGGCTCACTGCCCCCTCCCGCAGCCTCGGGGACCGCCACCCCGGGGCTTTTTAAAAAAAAAAACCTGAGTGGGGGCTTGAGCCCCCCCACACACCCTGGGGACCGCCACCTCCCCGGGGCACTACATATTTAACATAGGGGGTTTGTTACAGACCCCAAGCCCCGGGGACCACCACCCCCGGGACTTTAAATTAAGTGGGAGGGGGCCACGCGGCCCCCTTACTGGAGCCTTGTCATGGCCCTGGGGACCACCACCCCCCCAGGGCCGGCTCCTGCAGTATCCCGGGGTGCACACCCGCGGGACACTGTAGTTTGCAATGACAGGGTGGGTGCCTCGCGGAGGCGGGGAGCCGGCTGGGACCGTGGGGGGATTGGGGACCCCCCACAGTCCCCAACAGAGGTGGCCAAGCCCCGGCGGATGGGGTCCCCGGGGCCAGAAGTGGCCCGGGAGAGGGGCCATGCGGCCCCCCTCCCCATTACAAAAAGCCACGCCACGGAGCTGCGTTGCTGAGTGTTGTAAAAAGGGGCATGGCCTCTGAACACCTCTCTGCAACGCAGCTCCCTGGCTTATAATGGAGGTACCTGGTGGGCTAGTTGGTCCCCAGGTACCCTCAGGATTGAAGAGGGATTAATTGCCCAACTTAAAATGCGCCACAGGGCGTGTTTGCACACATGTCACCTCAGGCCCTGCCCCCTTCCTTCACTATTGTGCAAACGCGCCCCCTGGCGAGTTGTAAGTTGGGGAATTCATTCCCCTTCAATACTGAGGGTCCCAGGGGGCCAACTAGCCCACCAGGTATCTCCAGTATGCGCCAGAGAGCTGCGTTGCAGACAGGTGTTCAGAGACCACGCCTCTTTTTACACCTCTCTGCAACGTAGCTCTGTGGCCCTTACTGGAGGTACCTAGTGGGCTAGTTTGACCCTATTCCCAACTTAGAACGGACACAGGGCGCGTTTACACAGTGGTGAAGGGAAGGAACGGGGCCTGAGGTGACGTGTGCAAACATGCCCTGAGGCGTGTTTTAAGTTGGGGAATTAAATCCCCTTCAATCCTGAGGGCCCCTGGGGGCCAACTAGCCCACCAGGTGCTTCCAGTAAGTGCCACTGCACTGTGTTGCAGAGAGGTGGTCCAGGCCGTGCTACTTTTTACACCTCTCTGAAACGCAGCTCTGTGGCGCTAACTGGAGATACCTAGTGAGCTAGTTGGACCCAAGGGACACTCGGGATTCAAGGGGACTTTATCCCCCAAATTAAAACGGCCACAGGGCGTGTTTCCACACGTCAGCTCAGCCCCTCCCTCCCTTCACCAGTGTGCAAACGCACCCTGTGGCACTTTTTAAGAGGTAGTTTTAATCCCCCTGCCCTATTATGTACTATGGGCTTACAGAGGAGGTCATTCTAATCACAGGGGTACCCCAACGCATAGTGTTCCCTAGTGTATGTAGGTGTTTTAACTGTATTCTAAGTGTCTTTTAGCATAGCACTGTCTCTAGGACAGAGTCAGTTACCACCAGTACCCATCTGAAAAAGTTGAGGGTACTGGATGATTTTGCAACAAGGCCTCTTTCTGCTCCTCTGTTTGTTCTTTCTGCATGTCTTCCTTCTTCCTGAACTTTTCTTAGTCTTTGTGGACTTCTTTTGCTTCTTTCTGCATTTCTTTTTCTTCTTTCTGTATGTTTTTTCTTCTTTCTTCACATGTTCTACCTCTGTAGGCGTAGTTAGAAACTAGCATTTAAAACACCTTAGAAATTAACTGACAAAAACATAGGTTTCAGGCACGTTATAGTTAGGAATTAGCATTTAAAAAACCTTAGAAATTCACTGAAAAAACCATAGGTTTCAGGGGTGTTATAGTTAGCTGGACATTTCACTCGTACAAAACCATTGAAATTCCTCCGTTATAGTTAGTTCTGCTAACTATAACTTGCGCGCCTGCAATCCACTGCTGATGATGTCACATATTACATCATTCATGACATGGTCAGTGACATCACTGATGACATCTCAAATGACATCACTGATGACATCTCAAATGACATCACTGATGACATCATCCATGTGACAATCAGATACACCTCATCATACACTAGTATAACCTTTCATCACTCACTGTAAAATACAGAGTACCATATTTGAATCCATTGACACACCAATACAAGTTTCTAAAAATCCACTCAGTGATTCCTAGATCTACACATCTAATCACTTACTTATAGATTCACTCATATATGCTGTCAATGATCAATAGAACATTATCAAATATACTTATACACCTATATTGACATTACACACCATCACACATCCTATTCACTTATGCAGTCACCCTACTCACTTATCCAAACAATGGATCATACTTACATTTAGTCAGCTACACACTTATACAAGCACCACTTCATTTATTCATATAGATAATAACTCATACTTAGTGTGTTATAAAATCACTATTACAAGTATACAGTTATCCATACAGTCACTCATACAATCACTGAGTCTTATGTATAGTTATTTATATACAACAACTGTCACATACACTGCCTTTTATTTTTCTAGTTTGTTGGACATGTACCATTGAGAGATATATTTGCTCATCACCACACCCATAAAGATATTCACTCACCCAAACAACTGTTATAACATGCAGTCTTAACCTCATATACCTACTGAATCAACTATTCACACATCTTTGGGCAGTCACACCCCCCCCACCGAACCACACACACATTCACTCTCCCATACAAATACTCAGTTAACTAATCAATAACTAATATAGACCTTCACATAGCTAGTAACCAGCTGGTGCAACAGTTTACACAACAACTGTCAAAGTGATACAGATATTCACACAGTTTAATCACTATCCAATATATTTAGTGAGACACTATAAATTAGTCAAGTAAACAGTCAATCACACTGCTACTAAATCCTCCATCCAAATATTTATATATCCACTCATTCGTTAATGCAGATTGCTATATATATAATACATATTTAAATAACGAACCAAACCACATTCACTGAGTGATGTCATCAGTGATGTCATCAGTGATGCCACTGACCATGTCATGAATGATGTCATATGTGACATCATCAGCAGTGGATTGTGGGCGCGCGAGTTATAGTTAGCAAAACTAACTATAACGGAGGAATTTCAATGGTTTTGTATGAGTGAAATGTCCAGCTAACTAGAGCACCCCTGAAACCTATGTTTTTTTCAGTGAATATATATATATATATTCACTGAAAAAAACATAGGTTTTTTCCAGTGAATATATATACACGTCAGACACGATAAATATGGCACTAAAGTCAGCGCGCGGAGGGGTATGTCAGAGACCCCAGCTTGAAGTAGAAAAGAAGGCATAGATACTGTTGGAAGTAGCATGAAAGCCGCCCTGCAGGGGGCAGTTGGGGACCCAGATAACCTGATGCTGGGGGGCGAGCAAGACATGGACCCTAAAAAAAAGAAGGTACATAAAGACATGATCGAACCCCCAGGGAGACCTATTGTCTCATCGAAAAACAGCCTGCTTGAAAATACTAGCACATATGTGGATCACTTTCTTTTTCCCTTTGTCAAAGATCTCTCATCCTATCTTAGAGACACCACAGATTTCCTACTAAAAATCAAGGATATTAAACTAGGAACAAACCATTGGATGGTTTGTCTGGACGTGGAGGCATTATACACCAGCATCAGACATGATGATGGTGTAAAAGCCTGCAAATTCTTTCTCAAGAAACGCAGAATAGAACTTTTGGAACACACACTCATGCTTTTGGACATGATCAATATCTGTCTAAAGGAGAATGTTTTTATGTTTGAGAAAGAATTTTATAAACAACTACAAGGCACTTCTATGGGCACCTGCTTCGCTCCCAGCTACGCCAACCTCATGGTGGGCTGGTGGGAGAAGCAGGTGCTCTGGAATGAACAAACTGAACATTGGACTCTATGTGTATCAAAATGGCTCAGATACATTTATGACATCTTTTTTGTATGGGAAGGAACAGAGACTGAACTCAATCTGTTTATTAATTGTCTTAATCAGAATGATGTCAATCTCAAATTCACCAGACATTATAGTCAAGAATGTGTAGATTTCCTTGATCTGAAACTCAGTAATGATAACGGCAGAATTAGCACTAATCTTTTCAGGAAAAAAACAGCAGGAAATATCCTGCATGCAGCAAGTGCACATCCACCGAGTTTCAGGTGGGGAATCCCTTACAGTGAATTTTTGAGAGCTAAGCGTAATTGCAGTACCAACTTTGGTGCCGATTACGATCCGGCAAAAAAATTCCCCGTACGACTCGTATCCGGTCTTTTTACCGTACGAATCGTACAAGTGCCGTACAAACTGGCAATCACGATTCGCATGGTAAAAAGTCCATACGAACCGCATTGGGAATCATTCCCCACACGTCCTCGGGTCAGAAAATGTGTCAGACACGTCCTCGGACGATTTACCGTACAAATGTGAAAAGTCAAGTCCGATCGAGGAATCACGATCCTACCCGTGCGTCCGATCTCACAACCGTATGGTAAAAACACCGTCCGCACCGAACTCCCATTGCAACCATGGAAACATGTGCCCGCATACGCGCCGACCCCCCCAGCCCCCGTACGTTCGAGTCGTACCCCCCCGTGTATGTACACCCCCACCCGTGTATGTACACCCCTGTACGTGTCGTACTCCCCCGTGTATGTACACCCCTGTACGTGTCGTACTCCCCCGTGTATGTACACCCCTGTACGTTCGAGTCGTACCCCCACCCGTGTATGTACGGTGCGTACCCCCAGCTGGGGGTATGCACCGTACATACACGGGTGGGGGTACGACTCGAACGTACAGGGGTGTACATACATGGGGGAGTACGACACGTACAGGGGTGTACATACACGGGTGGGGATACGACACGTACAGGGGTGTACATACACGGGTGGGGGTACGACTCGAACGTACAGGGGTGTACATACACGGGGGAGTACGACACGTACAGGGGTGTACATACACGGGTGGGGGTACGACTCGAACATACGGGGGCTGGGGGGTACGACTCGAACATACGGGGGCTGGGGGGGACGGTGCATACATACGGGGGCTGGGGGGGACGGTGCGTACATACGGGGGCTGGGGGGGGGACGGTGCGTACATACGGGGGCTGGGGGGGACGGTGCGTACATACGGGGGCTGGGGGGGGACGGTGCGTACCGGCCCACCTACTCTGGTCGTTTCGCGCCATACTTCGCTTTTCCGGCACTTTTTGGGTGCCGTGAAAATATCGCCGTCCGGACTGCTGTCGGTCCGAATCGTACTTCCTGGGTCGTGAAACGCTGCCTGAAAGCGTCTCAACGTCACGTCGCAGCATTCCCGGATCACATTCGTACGTATATTTTCGTCGGTCGGTGTTTTTTACGATTCGTACGGAAATGGTGTTTCCGTGCGAATCGTAATTCCATGTTTGTAAAGTTTTCCGACCGGGTACGAGTCGGACGGAGAAAACTCTCCGATCGACGGTTCGTACCCGGTTTTTACCGGATCGTAATCGGCACCTTAATGTATGAAAACACGAAGCAGGATATGAAAATGAGATTCAAGGAAAGAGGGTACCCCAAAAAAGCGATATTGCAGGCTGAAAAAAGAGTGGATAGTCAATCGAGGGATGAAATTCTCAACAAAACCAAACAGACTCTAACTAGCCAGACCACTCCCAAAAAAACAGTAAGATTCATAACCAAATATTGCAGTCAATCCAACCAGATGCGAAGTATCCTCAAAAACAGATGGGATATCCTTAAACAGGACCCAATCTTGAGAAATGAAATAGGGGCCACTCCATCAATAACATTCATGAGAAGCCCATCTCTTAAAGACATGCTGGTACATAGCCATTTACAAATTAAAGAAACAAGCTGGCTTCAGCAAACAAAGGGTTTCCGAAAATGTGGGAACTGTAAGGCCTGTAAAAACAGCAACAATGTATTAGAAGTCACACTTGAAAGAACAAAAACACTCTGGAAAATTCCGAAACTCATTACATGCAATCCTGACTTTGTGGTGTATGCAATAGTATGTCCTTGCCAGTTATGGTATATCGGATCGACTACCTTCCCGATTAAAAAACGTATCCTGGAACACTGGCGAGCAATTACAAATTGCGACCAAACTTACAGCACGGCAAGACACTTCTCGAAGGAACATGGGGCCGACTGGACCAAAACCAAATATTTTGGATTGGATACGGTCAAGCCCAACCCTAGAGGAGGGAACCGCATTGCCTCTTTACGCAAACTTGAATCACGTTTCATCCTCCTAGCAGGCACCAAATTTCCGGATGGCCTGAATCAGGACGAGGAACTTTATTCCCACCTTTAATGAGACATTACCTAATACTGAAATATTAAGACCTTGGTGGGCTACTCATGCCCTGTCCATACCTCTCTCCCCCTGTTTTAAAAAAACAAAACTCAAAAACGAAAATGCGCTTCCCTTTTTTCTGATTGTATTTTATCGAATGTACAGGCTTTAGTAAATCACATGTAACCAGTGAGAGTGAAATACAGCTATGTCTTTGAATAATGGTTTTGTTAAACTATGCCATTAATCTAATTTGTCTCTTTGATCTTACACAGGAACACCACTATGAATCCTCCTGTATCTCACATCTGTGATAGAATTACGAGCACCGGAGTCACCTCTACTCCAAGTCCACATTTGGATAGATGCTAAAGGGCACTAGACCCTCCATCACATTGTTTGTTTCAATTTGTGAGCAAAATCTCTCTTAATATTATTTAGAAACCATACTAAATTCGTCACATAGTCTACCAATAGGCACTAGTCCTCCATGGCTTGTGAACAAATGCAACACTACACTCTTGCACAATTTACCAACTGGTTACTGTCATGATCCAACAATGAAAAGAATTGTATTGCCAGAACATTTTCTGTACGTTTCTGAATTTCATTTTGCAAATTGCATTTATATGAGCTATTGCATTATGTATAAACAAACTACCAATTGTTTATTTCTTCTATGTCTATGTAATTAAAAAAAAGTGCACTTACTCTTTTTAACTGGTGCAAATGGAGACTATGGTCATGTGACCAAGACCACGGACGTGGTCGAAACGCGTCGTCCTCTTCTGCCTTTTGAGGAATAAAGCTGCCTTAATGATCGAGTGGGCTCGTGTGGATTCTTTCCCTGACCAGGAATCGACTGTTTCGAAATATATATATATATATATATATCCAAACCACAAGTTCCGGTAGTGGGATCGGTCTGTCACGGGCGGTCCGAGCCAGGAAACCGGATTTCCTAATATTTAAAAAGCACCTACTCTCGCCTCGACGAAAATAAACTCGGACTCCAAAGTTGCATGCAGATTCTTTAATATCCAAGTGCAAAACGACGCGTTTCACCTTTACGGCTTGGTCACCAAGCCGTAAAGGTGAAACGCGTCGTCACGGCGAGAGTAGGTGCTTCTTAAATATATATATATATATATATATATATATATATGCTTCAAAAATAAAGCCCCACTCCGACTTCTGTGCAAACACAAGACTTTATTCGTCTGAAGCAGCATATATATAACTCAAGTCCTGACCGGTTTCGGCGTCACCACGCCTTGCTCACAGGTGAGTTCAATATTTACCATGTGGTCACGAGGCCATAGGATCAACTACAGCCCCCAGCATGCATCATCGTTGCTTTGTAATCACGAGGCATTGCTTAGTATTCATGTTTTGCCCAAATAGCGTTTTATGAACAATGTCTCAACAACGTACCAAATTGTAATGTGCACGCATTCCTTCTCACAGCAAGTGCACTTTTATGCTGCCTCTGTCCATGATAAGGGTTAGCACTGCGGAGCTTCCAAGAGGAGAAAACTCCCCTATTCCCTTTCTCTCTGATGCGCTACCAATACTTCTGGCAATCCTTCGTTTGGTGCGCGAGAGCGTGTCATGCCCCCTCCATAAAATCCAGCACAACATCCTCCGTTTACTGGGGGCCACCGACTCTGCAGGGTGGGCTCAAAGGTTGCAGGAGCGGAGAAGCCTGCATATTCAATGCTTCAAAAATAAAGCCCCACTCCGACTTCTGTGCAAACACAAGACTTTATTCGTCTGAAGCAGCATATATATAACTCAAGTCCTGACCGGTTTCGGCGTCACCACGCCTTGCTCACAGGTGAGTTCAATATTTACCATGTGGTCACGAGGCCATAGGATCAACTACAGCCCCCAGCATGCATCATCGTTGCTTTGTAATCACGAGGCATTGCTTAGTATTCATGTTTTGCCCAAATAGAGTTTTATGAACAATGTCTCAACAACGTACCAAATTGTAATGTGCACGCATTCCTTCTCACAGCAAGTGCACTTTTATGCTGCCTCTGTCCATGATAAGGGTTAGCACTGCGGAGCTTCCAAGAGGAGAAAACTCCCCTATTCCCTTTCTCTCTGATGCGCTACCAATACTTCTGGCAATCCTTCGTTTGGTGCGCGAGAGCGTGTCATGCCCCCTCCATAAAATCCAGCACAACATCCTCCGTTTACTGGGGGCCACCGACTCTGCAGGGTGGGCTCAAAGGTTGCAGGAGCGGAGAAGCCTGCATATTCAATGCTTCAAAAATAAAGCCCCACTCCGACTTCTGTGCAAACACAAGACTTTATTCGTCTGAAGCAGCATATATATAACTCAAGTCCTGACCGGTTTCGGCGTCACCACGCCTTGCTCACAGGTGAGTTCAATATTTACCATGTGGTCACGAGGCCATAGGATCAACTACAGCCCCCAGCATGCATCATCGTTGCTTTGTAATCACGAGGCATTGCTTAGTATTCATGTTTTGCCCAAATAGCGTTTTATGAACAATGTCTCAACAACGTACCAAATTGTAATGTGCACGCATTCCTTCTCACAGCAAGTGCACTTTTATGCTGCCTCTGTCCATGATAAGGGTTAGCACTGCGGAGCTTCCAAGAGGAGAAAACTCCCCTATTCCCTTTCTCTCTGATGCGCTACCAATACTTCTGGCAATCCTTCGTTTGGTGCGCGAGAGCGTGTCATGCCCCCTCCATAAAATCCAGCACAACATCCTCCGTTTACTGGGGGCCACCGACTCTGCAGGGTGGGCTCAAAGGTTGCAGGAGCGGAGAAGCCTGCATATTCAATGCTTCAAAAATAAAGCCCCACTCCGACTTCTGTGCAAACACAAGACTTTATTCGTCTGAAGCAGCATATATATAACTCAAGTCCTGACCGGTTTCGGCGTCACCACGCCTTGCTCACAGGTGAGTTCAATATTTACCATGTGGTCACGAGGCCATAGGATCAACTACAGCCCCCAGCATGCATCATCGTTGCTTTGTAATCACGAGGCATTGCTTAGTATTCATGTTTTGCCCAAATAGCGTTTTATGAACAATGTCTCAACAACGTACCAAATTGTAATGTGCACGCATTCCTTCTCACAGCAAGTGCACTTTTATGCTGCCTCTGTCCATGATAAGGGTTAGCACTGCGGAGCTTCCAAGAGGAGAAAACTCCCCTATTCCCTTTCTCTCTGATGCGCTACCAATACTTCTGGCAATCCTTCGTTTGGTGCGCGAGAGCGTGTCATGCCCCCTCCATAAAATCCAGCACAACATCCTCCGTTTACTGGGGGCCACCGACTCTGCAGGGTGGGCTCAAAGGTTGCAGGAGCGGAGAAGCCTGCATATTCAATGCTTCAAAAATAAAGCCCCACTCCGACTTCTGTGCAAACACAAGACTTTATTCGTCTGAAGCAGCATATATATAACTCAAGTCCTGACCGGTTTCGGCGTCACCACGCCTTGCTCACAGGTGAGTTCAATATTTACCATGTGGTCACGAGGCCATAGGATCAACTACAGCCCCCAGCATGCATCATCGTTGCTTTGTAATCACAAGGCATTGCTTAGTATTCATGTTTTGCCCAAATAGCGTTTTATGAACAATTTCTCAACAACGTACCAAATTGTAATGTGCACGCATTCCTTCTCACAGCAAGTGTACTTTTATGCTGCCTCTGTCCATGATAAGGGTTAGCACTGCGGAGCTTCCAAGAGGAGAAAACTCCCCTATTCCCTTTCTCTCTGATGCGCTACCAATACTTCTGGCAATCCTTCGTTTGGTGCGCGAGAGCGTGTCATGCCCCCTCCATAAAATCCAGCACAACATCCTCCGTTTACTGGGGGCCACCGACTCTGCAGGGTGGGCTCAAAGGTTGCAGGAGCGGAGAAGCCTGCATATTCAATGCTTCAAAAATAAAGCCCCACTCCGACTTCTGTGCAAACACAAGACTTTATTCGTCTGAAGCAGGGAATAGGGGAGTTTTCTCCTCTTGGAAGCTCCGCAGTGCTAACCCTTATCATGGACAGAGGCAGCATAAAAGTGCACTTGCTGTGAGAAGGAATGCGTGCACATTACAATTTGGTACGTTGTTGAGACATTGTTCATAAAACGCTATTTGGGCAAAACATGAATACTAAGCAATGCCTCGTGATTACAAAGCAACGATGATGCATGCTGGGGGCTGTAGTTGATCCTATGGCCTCGTGACCACATGGTAAATATTGAACTCACCTGTGAGCAAGGCGTGGTGACGCCGAAACCGGTCAGGACTTGAGTTATATATATGCTGCTTCAGACGAATAAAGTCTTGTGTTTGCACAGAAGTCGGAGTGGGGCTTTATTTTTGAAGCATTGAATATGCAGGCTTCTCCGCTCCTGCAACCTTTGAGCCCACCCTGCAGAGTCGGTGGCCCCCAGTAAACGGAGGATGTTGTGCTGGATTTTATGGAGGGGGCATGACACGCTCTCGCGCACCAAACGAAGGATTGCCAGAAGTATTGGTAGCGCATCAGAGAGAAAGGGAATAGGGGAGTTTTCTCCTCTTGGAAGCTCCGCAGTGCTAACCCTTATCATGGACAGAGGCAGCATAAAAGTGCACTTGCTGTGAGAAGGAATGCGTGCACATTACAATTTGGTACGTTGTTGAGACATTGTTCATAAAACGCTATTTGGGCAAAACATGAATACTAAGCAATGCCTCGTGATTACAAAGCAACGATGATGCATGCTGGGGGCTGTAGTTGATCCTATGGCCTCGTGACCACATGGTAAATATTGAACTCACCTGTGAGCAAGGCGTGGTGACGCCGAAACCGGTCAGGACTTGAGTTATATATATGCTGCTTCAGACGAATAAAGTCTTGTGTTTGCACAGAAGTCGGAGTGGGGCTTTATTTTTGAAGCATTGAATATGCAGGCTTCTCCGCTCCTGCAACCTTTGAGCCCACCCTGCAGAGTCGGTGGCCCCCAGTAAACGGAGGATGTTGTGCTGGATATATATATATATATATATTCACTGAAAAAAACATAGGTTTCGGGGACATTATAGTTAGAAGTTATCATTTAAGAAACCTTTGAAATTCACTGAAAAAAACCACAGGTTTCAGGGACGTTATAGTTAGTTGGACATTTCACTCATACAAAACCAGAGAAGTTGAGCTACCTATAACTCGCGCCCCCGCAATGCACTGCTGATGATGTCACATATTACATTACTCATGACATGGTCAGTGACATCCCGGATGACATCTCAAATGACATCACTGATGACATCATCCAGAGACTGAGTAGTTCTAAAGAGTTTAAATATGTTTTATACATATATATGCCAAAGTATATTAAAGAATGAGTGGGTACAAGAGTGTCCGAATGAATGATTTAATAGGTGCATGACTGACTGTATAAGTGAGTGATTAAATGTGTCTTACTAATACATGGGTGACTGACTAATCTGTATGAATGTCTGTATTAGTCTGTCAGTTGGTGTGTAAGTGGCTGCTTGGATTGGTGATTAGCTATATGAGTATCTATATATGGCTTTTTGATTTGTTGTCTGAGTACGTAAATGGATGTCTCAGAGTCTGTGTGGGTGGGTAGTGTGTGTGTGACTCCCTGTATGGATGTGTGAGTGGGTGATTCACTGATTGTATGGGTTCAAGAGTGTATCTGTGAGGGGCTTTATGGGTATGTGCGTGAATGGATGTGTCAGTGGTACATGTGTGAGTAACTATATATGTGAAAGTTAGTATATATGAGTGTTAGAGTATATAAAGGAATATATGTGAGTGATTGTGAGAGTAGCTGCATGGATGAGTGTGTGCTTGTGTCAGTGATTGCAGAGGAGAGTAAGTATGTGTTAGTATCTGTATAAAATAAGTGAGGTGGGGTGTATATAACTGTGTAGGGGATTAAATGGGAGTGTGATTGATTCTTTGCATTACTGACTAGCTGTGTGAATAATTATGGGTGAGTGGTGGTGTGTGAGTGTCTGTATGGGTGTATGAGTTCATATGATAGTAGCAGTATTAATGTGTGACTGCATTTATGAGTGACTGTATGGATGGGGTGTAGATATGTATGTAGAGCTATGAATCAGTAAGTGGGTATGTAGTAACTGGTATTGGTGTGTCTATGCATTCGAGAATGGCAGTCTGTATTTTAGAGTGGATGTACTAAACATTATATTAGGCTGTGAGGAGGTGCATCAGATTTTCACGTGGATGATTTCATCAGTGATGTAATTTGAGATGTCATGAGTGATGTCACTGACCATGTCATGAGTGATGTAATATGTGACGTCATCAGCAGTGCATTGCGGCGTCGTGAGTTATAGTTAGCTCAACTAACTATAACAGCCAAATTTCTCTGGTTTTCTATGAGTGAAATGTCTAACTAACTATAACGTCCCTGAAACCTATGTTTTTTTCAGTAAATTTCAAAGGTTTTTTTAAATGCTAATTTCTAACTATAAAGTCCCTGAAACGTAAGGCTTTTTCAGTGAATTTCTAAGGTTTTTTAAATGCTAATTTCTAGCTATGCCTGCAGAGGTAGGGTGTGCGCAGAAAGAAGAAGAACTGTGCAGAAAGAAGCAAGAGATATGCAGAAAGAACCATCAGAGGTGCAGAAAGAGGCCTTGTTGGAAAGTCATCCTGTACCCTGGGCACCCCCAGGTTTTTGCTGACTGGTACTGGACGAGTGTGTGGGTAATGCCTGTGTCAAGGACAAACAAGCACTCTTACTTGTGGAGTGCTTGATTGTAGTTTCGCAGAGACGCTATGAGCCAACTTCCCTGTACCCCACCTTATAACCTGAGTATTCTTTAACTTCACTAAGGCTAAGGGATAAGGGTTAGGGAGGAGGGCCGGATGCTGGACGCTGGTGTCTTCCTGTTGTCGACCTGCGAGGCAACAGGTAAAGATTAACTGTCCTAATGTAACTAATGGAATTACGCTAACTTTCCCAGTTTGTGTCCTTAATGAAATAATGCACTATATCCTACCTGCGAGCATTCAGAAATTTTGGCTTAGCGTCCTTGAAGTCTTGTGAAGTCTTATGATGGCGTTAGTCGTGCTTGAGGGGGGGGAGTGAAATAGGAGTTGTTGTCATGAAGCACTGTAATACCTTGTTCTGATATTGTCCTATGAGTTAACAAAACAAATACATGAAGTAAGTCACAGAATGCACTTAAACACGCCTAACAGTTATTTACTCTAGTAATTACTTAAAACCTTTTTGAGGGTTGATCACTCACTTGCACCTTCCCCTACAACTTGTTTCATCATGTACTTCTGTGAAAACAAATATATCAAAACAACCTAATACAAATACAAAATGTCCTCAAAGAGTTCGCGCCAGTAGTTCTCTTCTTGTAAGTCTCTCAAATGCCTTTTATTTTAAAAAAGCGTTCCAAAAATTGTTCCTTAAATTAGAATCCCAAAATGCAACTGTCTTACAATGGACCCCTTATAATTAAAGAAAAATGCACTTAACTTCCATGTTGTTCCATGTTGTTTAATTTCTTTTTAGGTACGGCAAGAAGACCTCAGACGAATCCACTATGCTGTTCGCAAAGGAGTGCTGAAGCCAAGAAAAATGCAGACAGGAGTCGCGATGAGAAAAGCAGGTAAGGAACTCCGTGGTTGTTTCTTTGTCCGGCTATGGAAGGCTAAGCACCTTCTAGAACTTGGGTGTGGCTATTTATAGCCTGGCCACACCCAAATGTAGGTGGTGCGCTATCAGCGCACAGCGCGGCAACAGTTTTTAGCGTGTCTGCAAACAAACAAAGGTTCACAGCTGGCGCTGTGGGTGCCGCTTTATTCCCAAATAGTTTTTTTGTGTGTAGCGCATATTTAATGGAAAGAAGTACCAAAAAGGAATCACAGTGATTTGCATATACCGATCCATGAACCTATCAATATTCATCACATAAAACCTCAATACACTAATGGCATGTACTGCTCCGTGAAACTAGTGATATACATTACATAGTCATAAAACCACATTACACTAATGGCGTGCAGGATGCATGGGACAGGGGTGGGTTTCATCAGGGGTATAAACATGATGGTACTTTACCTGATTGCACGTGACGTGCAGTGGTAATTAACAGATACAGGTGCTGAGAGTGTGGACTAAATGGTGTGATTATGACAGCCTGGTTCATTGCATGAGTGCATGGGTAGTGCCTGAGTGATTGCATGAGTGCATGGGTAATATTATAACTGCATGAGTAGTGCCTGGGTGATTGCATGAGTACAAAGGTAGTCTGTGGTGATTTTTTAAGTGCTTGGATATTGGCGGAATGTTTGCATGAGAGCATGGCTAGTGCCTGGTTATTGGAGGAATACATGGGTAATGCCTGGGTGATTTCATGAGTTTAAGGGTACTGCCTGCATTCTCGGAGAAGTGCATGAGTAGTGCCTGGGTGATTGCATGAGTTAATGGGTGGTGCCTGGATGATTGGAAGAGTAAAAGTATAGTGCATGGTGATTTTATAAGTGCATGCTAGTGACTGAGTGATTGCAGGAGTGCATGGGTAGTACATGGGTGATTGGAGCAGTGAATGGATAGTGCCTGGGTTATTCCATCAGTCGATGAGTACTGCCTGGATGATTGGAAGAGTTCTGGTAGTGCCTGGGTGATGTAAAAAATGCTTAGTTACTTCTTGAGTGATTGCATGAGTGCAGAGGTAATGTATGTGTGATTGTAGGACTGCATGGGTCATGCTTGATTGATTGCATTAGTTTATAAGTAATGTCTGGATCATTGCATGAGTGGATGGGTAGTGCCTGGATGATTGTAAGAGTGGAAGGGTAGTGTATGGTGATTTTATAAGTGCTTCAGTATTAGTGGAGTGTTTGGATAACTGTATGGCTAGTAGTTGGGTGATCGGAGGAGTGCATGGGTCACACACAGGTGAATAGAGCAATATATGGGCAGTCCCTGAGATATTAAATCAGTGCATGAATAGTGCCTGGCTGATTGGAAGAGTGCTTTTGTAATGCCTGGGTGTTTTTGTAAGTGCATGGGTATTGCTTGAGTGATTTTGTAAGTGCATGGGTAATGCCTGGGTGATTGCATGAGTTTAAGGGTAATACCTGGATGATTGCATGAGTGTATTGGTAATGCCTGGGTGATTGCATGAGTGCATGGGTAGTGCCTGAGTGATTGCATGAGTGCATAGGTGAAGCCTGGATGATTGCATAGGTGCATGACTAGTGCCGGGGTGATTGGAGCAGTGCATGTCTACTGGCTGGTTAATTGAAGGAGTGAATGAGTAGTGTCTGGCTGATTAGAAGAATAAATGGGTAGTGCCTGGTTGATTGGAGCACTGCATGAGTAGTGCCTGAGGTATTGCATGAGTGGATGAGTAGTGCCAGAGTGATCAGAGGAGTGCATGGGTAGTGCTTGGGAGATTTTGTTACTGATTGGTTAATGTCTTGGTGATTGCATGAGTATGGAGGTAATTGGAAGAGTACATGAGTGATGCTGGACTGATTGCATTAGTTTATAGGTAATGTCTGAATGATTGCATGAATGCATGGGTTGTGTCAAGGTGATTGCAAGAGTGGAAGAGTAGTGTCTTGTGATTTTATAAGAGCTTGGGTATTGGTGGAATGCTTGGATAAGTCTATGGTTACTAGCTGGTTGACAGCAGGAGTGCATGGGTAGTGCATGGGTTATTGCAGCAATGCATAGGTAGTGCCTGGGTGATTGGAAGAGTGCTTTTGTAATGCCTCATTAATTTTGTAAGTGCATGTGTAATGCTTGGGTAATTGCATGAGTTTATAGGTAATACCTGGATGATTACATGAGTGTATAACTAGTGCCTGGGTAATTGCATGAATGCATGGGTAGTGCCTGGGTGACTGGAGGAGTGCATGGGTACTGCCTGGGTGATTTAAAGTGCTTGGGTAGTGGAATATTGATTGCATGAGTGCTTGGATAGTAACTGGGTGATTAGAGGATTGCTTGGGTCCTGCATGGGTGATTGAATGAGTGCATGGATAATGCCTGGATGATTGGAAGAGTACATTGCTAATGGTTGACTGCTTGCATTAGTTTATGGGTAATGCCTGGATTATTGTATGAGTGCATGGTTAGTATCTGGGTGATTGCAGGAGTGCATGAATCATTGGAGGAGTGCAAGGATAGTAAATGGTGATTTTAAAACTGCATGAGTATTCACAGAGTGATTGTATAAGTGCATAGCGATTGATTGGTAACTGAGCGCTAGAACACGTGGTATCTCCTGCAGGCTCTCTTCACACTGAGCTGTCCGTCCATGTGGGCTTGTGGCTTAGCATTATTACACTCGCCGGTTTTTGTGTTGTGTGTTATAAAACAGAAACAGCGTATTCCCTAACGAGTCTGTTACACAGCACGCCCAAAGAGCAAGTGCTAATGATTAAGTGCCCATGTGCGCACTGGTAGACCCTGGCGCAAATTAACCAGTAGTTTAAAGTCTAAAATTGCCCAACTGATGTAGCAGCATGGTTGACTGCTCCTAAAAGATGAAAGGCTGAGCGCTAGAACACGTGATCTCTTCAGCAGGCTCTCTTCATACTGAGCGTTCTGTCCATGCGGGCTTGTGCCTTAGCATCATTGCACTCACCGGATTGTGTGTTATGTGTCATAAAAGAGAAACTGAATATTCCCTAACGAGTCTGTTACACAGTATGCCCAAAGAGCAAGTACTGATGATTAAGTGCCCATGTGCGCACTGGTAGACCCCTGCACAAATTAAGCAGTAGTTTAAAGTCTAAAATTCCCAAACTGATGTAGCAGCATGGTTGCCTGATCCTAAAAGATGAAAGGCTGAGCGCTTGAACATGTGGTTCTGCAGCAGGCTCTATTCACACTGAGCTGTCCGTTCATGTGGGCTTGTGCCTTAGCATCATTACACTCACCGGTTTGTGTGTTGTGTTTTGTAAAACAGAAACAGCCTATTCCCTAACGAGTCTGTTACACAGCACGCCCAAAGAGCAAGTGCGAGTGATTAAGTGACCAGGTGCACACTGGCAGACACCGCCACAAATTAAGCAGTAGTTTAAAGTCTAAAATTGCCAAACTGATGTAGCAGCATGGTTGCCTGATCCTAAAAGATGAAAGGCTGAGAGCTAGAACACGTGGTCTTTTTTATTTAATTACGGTAAGGGGTGGGACGCTTAGCCCCCTTACCTAGGCCACTCCTGGCCCCGGGGACTCCATCCCCCGGGGTCCTGGCCACCCTTTATTTTAATTTTAGAAGGGGCTGCGTGGCTCCCCTCCTCAAGCCACTATTGGCCCTGGGTACCCCATCCTCGGGGCCAGCCATTTTTAAATAAAAAAAGTAAAGGGAAGGGGGGCCGCGTGGCACCCCTCCTGGGCCACTTTTGGCCCCGGGGCCTCCATCCCCCTAGGCCTGTCCTCACTGTTGGGGACCGTGGGGGGAGCCCCAATGCCCCCAGAGTCCCAGCCGGCTCCCCGCCTCCTGCGGGAGCCAGCATTGCTTTTGCACAAGGGGAGCTGCTAACACCCAGCTCCCCTTGCGCAAAAGCAATTCTGCTTTGTTTTTTGGAAGCGAGAGCAGGTTTCCTGCTCTTGCTTCCAAAAACCAAAGCAGAGTTTGCTATGACAGGGCAGGAGCCGTGCTCCCGCCCTGTCATAGCAAACGGCAATGTCCTGGGGGTGGGCACCCGGGAAATTGCAGATACCGGGCCTGGGGTTGCCAGTCCCCAGGGCCTTCAAGGACCCCTGGAGGTGGGCCACGCGGCCCCCTCCCAATGTTTGTAAGGCCCTGGGCAGGCGGTTGTCCCCTGGGCCAGGGGTCTGTAACGGACCCCCATATTTAAATATAGAGTGCCCCAGGGAGGTGGCGGTCCCTGGGGCTCAGGGGGACCCGTAAGGCCCCCAACCCTTGTTGATTTGAAGCCAAGGGGAGGTGGCGGTCCCCGGATCTGCAGGGTGCCACGTGCCCCGGTGAATAAATTAGAAAGCCCCGAGGAGGTGGCAGTCCCCAGGGCTGCAGGGCCCCCTGCGGGCCCCCGTTACATACATCAAATTGCCCCTGGGACCTGGCCCACCCAAGGGCTTTTAAAAACAAAGTGTGGGAGCCCGTGCTTGGATTTTTAAATTTTTGGACTAATTCACGCACCGGCGGGACCCTGCCCGAAAACTTTGAAAAGGCTTTTATTGGGCCTTGGGGTCCCCTGAGCAGGCCTGGGGGTCAGGGTGTTTTTACTCTGCCCCCTTTTCTTATTTGCAATGTATGTCTCACCTTTTTGATTTTCACTCCATGCAAGGCACAAGATGGCTGCCAACACTTCCTGGTTTGGAGTGTTGGCAGCCAATTAAATTGAAGCTCGTGCTCGGGAGGAGATGTGTGGTTAGGCTCCGCCCAGATATCTATATTTCTTTTTCCTTTAATATTTGAAAAACTACTGAACGGATTTACACCATTTAAAATAAAGGGCGCTTTCTAAACCAAGAGCTACCTTTTTGCCAAATTTAGTGTAATTCCGTTCAGCAGTTCGGGCTGTAGCCTGTTCCAAAATTTCCCATGGAAATTAACATTGAGAAAACACGCTTTGGGACCCCCTTTTTTCTCGCCCACGCTTCACGAATCACCCCAAAACTTTCAACAAGGAAACTAAGAGGGCCGACCTATTCGTTTTGAAAATTTTGCAAAGATCTAAACTGTGCCAAAGATATTGGCAAATCAAAAAACGTTTTTACGATGGAAACTAGGTTCTAACTATAACTATCTAAATATATATATGCGTTATTTGCACACAATAGGTGAGGAGAGTTCGCTCTTAATTCATTTCCACCCATTAGAAGGGCTGTAATTTAATGCAGTGCAGGCATTTTTTATCTGGATAGCAGCGATGTGCAATATGAATGATAATTATAGTTTTGAAAAATATTAATGATGAAAGCATATTATTGTTTATTTATTCTTGGACTGGAATCAACTATCAAGCTAATCTATGCATTATTTTTGAATTTGTTAGATTTCTAAGCATTTTTCCCTTTATTGTGGAACTTGAGCCTCGTATGTTTGTATAACTGATATACACAGCCAAAATTGAGAGTATTTTGTCTATGTCTACACGTAGTTGGGGGCGAGGCTCCTTTAAAAAGCCACGTTCAGTAGATGCTAATCATGTGATCAAGACCGCTGTGTCGGTCGAAACGCGTCTGAACCAGAATTTTGTTGAACAAATAAACCGAGCATGAGAATTTGAACCAGCATCAGAGTGTCCGTGTCTTCTTGGCAGTACCGGCTGGTACTTCAGAAGGAGGATTCGATATATATATATATATATATATAAAATCAATTAGATTAATAAAGCCTGGTGCACAGGCGAAACGAGTCTCTCTTTAAATGGAGGGTCGTGGGAGACCTGACTTATATCCACATACCTGATGTACGTGCCTCTTCTTCATTGGCCAGGATTGTCTTTATGGATATATATACATATATATATAGTTAAGCACCTGGGAAAAGGTAGGCTGGATAAACAGATGTGAGAAAGGTATTCTCTTCGTCTTCTGAACTCTCTCTTTCATTAATTTTAGTCGCTTTAACAGTACATTATCTATCAAATTTATAAAAGTCCATACCTCCTCTCAAATTAACATCTTATGTATTTAAGTCTGCTCGCAGGAAAATCTTGACATTCAACACCTCCTGTTCCAACAAATGGTATTCAGAAGTGCCTAACATTTGTCTTGAAAGCAGAATGAGTTGTTCACGGGCCCTTTATGGCAGAACGTTAGTTGTTCACCAAGGAGTTAATTGACAGACCAGACTGCTGTTGGTGCTGGATGTAAATGTTTCACTCAGCATATCTGTCTTTTTCTCTGACACTGATGAGGAAGATATTTGAGAACTTTAATGAAAATGTGTCCTCATTTTACCTCTCTAGAGCACTAATATTAAATTCTACAATAAAAAGAGACCCCATAATGTGTCCCTTTTGTTGGAGGTTCCTCTGTAGGAAATGCATTCAGGTTTACAGCTGTGATTCCATCAAGGTGGCTTTCAGGTGTTTCACACTTTTGTCATAAATACAGAATGTTAGCAACCCTGTTTCTCATTACAACTATGTAGCAAAGCTGCAGTAGAACAACGGGGAATCAACTGACAGACCGCTGTTTGTGTTGGAAGTATGTTTCACTCAGTTTACTAGACTTCTGACATTGATGAGGAAGATATTTAAGAATTTATAGAAAATGTGTCATAATTGTACCTTTCTGGAGCTCTGACCATAATGTCTATGACAAATCTCAGTTTGTTCATTTCTAAAGAAAATGTTCTTAGCTTTACAGCTTTTATTCCAACAAGATGGTGTTCAGGTATGCCCTACATGTGTTATAAATGCAGAGTGTTTGTGCCCCAGCTCTTCATTAGAACACTGTGGTGTAGCTGCTTTTGAACACTGAGGAATCACTGAACAGGCTACTCCTGCTGTTGGAAGTACATGTTTTGCACAAAATATCAGAATACATTCTCAAATGGCTGAGGAAGATAGTATGAACAAATATCAGATGTGTCCTCATTTTAGCTTCTAGAGTACCTCCCACACCCTCTATGAGAAAACATGAGAGTAAACAGTATTGTGACTAAAATCTGTTTTCACCATTTATATGCATGTCTTTTTGTGATTGTCAAAACTGGTATTAACTATAATGCATTTCAATGAGGACCATGTCCCAGAGTCCTGTATCAGCTGCTACAACAAGTTGTCCATGTTGTGGCCAGTCAATCAAGGGGGAGGGTATTTACCCCCAACCCGCATTACCCTGGGGACCAGCGTGTGCCAACTGTGTCCCATTGTATATTTTTAAGTCTATTATTCATGTAGTCACAAACAGACTTTACTCACTGTAGCTGTGTCTACTTACATGCTCAAGAGCACACAAGTGCTTGGTAATTCTTGACACATTCTATGTTTCACTACTATACAAAAGAGGGGGGACCAAGGAGCTTTTACAAGGTCCAGTGTCCAAGCTCCTTATATCTACATTAATATCAAAAAGGACACTGTTCCTAAAGCAGGGTGCAAAAAGTCACCCATGCATTGAGGTGCAAAAAGTCACCGTGTGTTAAAAAAGGGAATAAAGACATTCTATGTTTCCCCACTCAGCAGAAGGGTCGTTTTTGTGGGGGGGCATGTCTTGCTGGTGTATTATGGAAGCATCATAGCTCTCAGGTGCTACTCCTGGCTCCGGCAACCAAATCACTAGTTCCCATAATGAGGAGGAGCCAGCTGCAATTAATCAAAGTGGATGAGGTTGCACTTGTCCTGCTGCTATGTCATTTATAGCTAAGTGCAGCCAGTGTGCATCCCAACCTCATGTTGTGGGAAAGTAGCTGTGTGAGGGCCTGTGTGGGTTTGTGAGTGGGTACTTGACTCTCTGTGTAGGTTTGTTAGTGGGTTTCATTTCTGTAAAATTAACATGACCATTTGATACAAATTTCGTTTTTTAAAGAAGATTTTAAAGGTTTTTGTGAATTGTGTACTCATCTACATTACTTTGTACTGTGAAAATGGTTAGTATTCTGTTATTGTGGAAATACACCAGCATAATAGCCACTTATTTTATTATTTCCATGTGTCACTACTTGTCCTTTCTTTAACGCATTTTTACCTGTATTTAAAAAAAAATGTTTTCATCATCGTGAATTTGCCACAACATCATTGCAAATTCGCTGTGACACCATCACGAATTATCGCAATATGTATTTTCCGGTTTCACTAGAAAGTCGCTAAGACCATGTGTTTTTTGGAAAATGTAAAACACATATTGTGAGAAGTTGGCCTGGCATATGCTGTCCACTAGTTATAGGGAACACCTTGCACCAGTCCAATTCGACTCTTAAGGTGATAGGTTAAAAGACAGCCTTTAAAGAAAGCTATCCTAGTGGTAGCTGTGGAGAGCAGCCTTCAGGCTAAGTCTTGAAGGAGTGTTAAGCGTATTGTTTTACCATAGATAACCTCTTGAATAACCAAATGAAAGAGTAGTCCACACAGGTATATATATAAAATATATGTATTTATTCTAAGAATAATCCCACTGGTCTCTTTATGAGACTGGAGGTAAAGATACAATTCAAACAAGCATTGATAGTTACAATAAATAGTACTGGAATCATAGGGCCCCAGGGGGGGACCAAACCATATATTAAAAAAGTGGTATAAGAACCACGAAAATTCTACAGACAGTGCCTAGGGCACTCAGGGTCGCTGGCCCCTTATGAAACCACCCAAGGTAGTGAGGAAGTGGACCCACGGGAGAAGCGTGCAGTGGTATAAACTACTGTCGGGATCTCTATTACACCCTATGGAGAATGTCGCAGTTTGAAATTACAAGAATCTAAACACTTCTAGCAGTAGTTCAAGTTCAGCAGCTTAGAGTTAAGCTCTTGGAGGGCCCACACCCACAACAGTACTGAGGTACTACTGTTACCTGCCCCAGGGAAGCCGGGTGCATAGGTCGTTTTCGATGTCGGGTCGCGATCTTGTTTTCAATGGAAAAAGGTGAAGAACTGCTGTTGGCGGGAAGCGTCGTCGATGTCGTGTAGATTGAAGATGTAGATCTTGAAGGTAAGGACCTGAAAGCAGAGGGGACAGAGTCTGGGTCACGGCTCAGTGACCAGGGGGCTCAGGAGAAAGAGCCCTTCAATGTTGGGTACTTCCAGGTGGAAGATGGGTAACTTGGATCGGCAGCCACGGGGTCAAGGAGACTTCAAGGAAGGCCAGCTTCTGGAGGGCGACTGTCCCACAAAGGATAAAGGCCGTTGCGGTTTTAGTGTCTGGATTGGATCCACTAAGCCTTGGCAACCGCAACCCATGCAAGGATCACAAAACAGCTACGGTGCAGACCCACGAGGTCTGAGTAAGACCTCCAGCAAGGAGACTGTAGAGCAGGCCTGGAGCAACCAGGGGAGCCCTTTAAAGTAAAGATTGACCTCCGCTAGGGCCCACCAGTTGAGAGACAAGGGACCGCGGGAGGCGGCAATTTGGAGTGCGTAAAGATGAGTCCACGGGTCGCCGGAGCAGGCTGGAGTGTCGTCCTTTGGTCCAAGTAATGCTGAGCGGTTGGCTCAATAATGGACCAAAGCACAACTTCCCCACTGATTGGGGTCGTGTGCTGTGCAAGAGGTGGCTGGTGTCCTGGGGTATTGAGGATCTCAGCACCCATGGGGTCCACGGTGCTGAGCTTTGCTGTGCACCCTCACTGGCCTCTGGGATGCTTGTAAACCCACCTCAGGGTAGGCAGAAGTCTTCGATGTCCGTAGGAGCAGCGGAGATCCAACCAGGTCACTTGCAGTGTTTCAGGTGCCTCACAAGCAGGGAGGTAACTCCTTTACCCCAAGGGAGATTTCTTCATTCAGCTGTGCGGCAGCAAGTCGAAGGTTCAAGTCTGTGAAGTCCAAGATTAATCTGAGGCGTATAAATCAGAGCCCACCAATGAGAGTTCAGGCGGGAAAGGGTGGCTACACCCTCTCTCCTTTGTGTGTTTTCCCACCTGGGCAGGGGACAGGATGCCCCTGAACCAGTTTGAGGCGGTGTATGCAGAAGTAGGCACTGGAGAAGCCTACGTGCAAGTCTGAAAAACATCCTATGGTGCACCCACCCAGTTCCAATCCACATAGTCTGTCTGGGGAGGTGGGACCACCTCCCTGCAACAAGATCCCTATTGTCCAGCTGCCGTGGCTGGAGTTCTGCCCAGCAACAGGCAGCCAGAGTCGTGTGGGTGGCGGGTAGCATCCATTTTGTACAACATGTGCACTTTTAAATTGGTGTCTAAAATCTGCCGCTTTTACCATATCACCCCTCTAGCAGGGGGGAATCATGCCCTCACTCTCATGGCTAGATTGGAGGTATGATTCCTACATGTTTGACACCAAACACAACATGGTTCTGTGCAACCACTCTCAAGTTATCACGCTATTGCGATTACTTATAATGCGGTTAAGAGTATATGGTATGGCTGCACTACAAACAACCCAGCAATAGTTTTATGAAGGTTGCAGAGGGGCCCTACTCAGGTAGGGGTTCCCCCTCACACATATCTCAGCACCCTGCCTTGTAGGATTAGCAAGGCCTGCCTTAGGGGTGACCTATGAGGATATATGTGTTGTATTAAGTGGGATACAGGGTACCTATATCCCTGTAAGGGGTGCAAGCACCACCTTACCCAGACTACGGTAGTGGTCTGGTGGTGTCAGTTTGTATGGCTGTCCCAGGGGTGGCACAATGTGTGCTGCAGCCCCTGGTAGGCCTCTGAGGGACCCATGCCCTGGGTACCTAGGGTACCATCTTCAATAGCAGAATCAAGAATAGCAAAAAGGTGGGCACTTCCTATAAATATACTTGAAAACTGTCTTGTCCAAACACTTCTCTTTGTTTTCAGAACACACGACAATATCTAGCAGGATTGTTGATATTGTAGACAATACATGATACATCCAATAATCCTCGTAGTACCTCATCCATGAAGTACTGGAAGGCGGCGGGCGCGTTACAGAGCCCGAAGGGCATAACCTGGTATTCATAAAGCCCAAACTTGGTCCGGAAGGCTGTTTTCCATTCATCCCCACTTCGCACCCGCACTAGATGGTATGCCCCCCTCAGGTCTAGTTTAGTGTAGATTTTGGCTCCTTTCAGTTGATCCAGTAAAACGGGTATCAGGGGTAAGGGGTATCTGTTTTTTATAGTCACTCTATTGATGGCCCTATAGTCTATACAAGCCCTTAAACCGCCTTCCTTCTTGGGTATGAAAAAGAGCGGTGATGAGGCAGGGGAGGAAGAAGGGCGTATGAAACCGGTGGCCAACAATTCGTCGAGGTATTGTCGCAGATATGTGGTTTCTGCTTCTGTAAGCGCGTACACTCGGCTGCATGGAATAAGGGCTCCTGGTTCTAGATCTATCACACAGTCGTAGCTTCGATGCGGGGGTAGCTTCCCTGCTTCTTGCTGACTGAAGACGGAATGAAATTGACGGTATTCTTCAGGCAACGTAGAGGCACAGCACAATGTCTTACTGCTTACTCCCATAGTGAGCAACCCCGCAGGGTTTTGGACTGCTTCCGGTGGTTTAAGCATGTCTTTGGTACAATGATGCTTGCAGAAAACGGAGTTCATCGAGACTGTACGAGCTGCCCATTGCACTAAAGGATCATGGTACGTTAACCATGGCATCCCTAGAATGAGTTTGAATTGGGGGGCATCAATCAGGTCGAACTGGATGTACTCAAAGTGGTGAATCCCTACCTGCATCAGGACTTTATGAGTATGGAAACGTATCATTCCTGATGTCAAGGCAGAACCATCCACTGCCTTCAGGGGTTCGGGATTCTTTTTCTTTTCACACAGAATACCTATGCTCAGGGCGTACTGTTGGTCGATGAAATTGCCTGTAGCCCCACAATCCAGCAAAGCATGTACCATGATATTGTCTCCAGAGGGTAGTTCCAGGGACACGCATAGGTTTATGTGAGCCACAACGGTTAGGGCGGTATTAGCCACTACTGATGAGACCGCGTCCTTCCAGGGCCTCAAACAAGGGGTCTCGGTCTTGCTTGAGACCTTTAGTTTCCCGAGTCCCCTGAAGCGTAGTCGACAACGGGTAGGTTCTGGACTCCAGGGCTGCCCTTATTTACGAAACGGGATCGTGTCTTACATTCCTTGATGAAATGTCCGGGTTTACCGCAGTACATGCACAGCCTCTGTTTTCTTCTTTTGTCTCGCTCTTCTTGGCTAAGAGGTCCTCGTAGTCCACCCACTTGCATGGGTTCTGTTCCATCTGGGGCGGATGGGCGTTCTTCCACCACCGGTTTCGGACGGGGAAGATAGGTTCTTGCTTCTGTTCGATACCTGTCTCCCTTTCTCTCTTGGAGTCTATGATCTAACTGAACAGTAAGGTCAATTAGCTCCTCGCAGGTGTCTGGCATATGCACTACCTGTGATAACACATCTTTCAGTTCTGCTTTGAGTCCTTGGTAAAACATAGAAGCCCGCTTTTCCACCGGCCAATCAGTTTCGACTAGAAGTCTGTTGAAGTTAGTAATATAGGTGAGAAGGTCTTGTGAGCCTTGTTTCAGAGTGAGGAATTCTCGATCCAGAGATAGGTGGTGCGCCCTCCTGTCGAACAGCTTGCGCATTTCTGTGCAAAAGTCCGTGAAATTGTACAGGACCGGGTCATCTCTCTCAATCAAGGGAAGGGACCAGCTAGCTGCATTACCTCCCAAGTAGGACATAATAAAGGCCGTCTTGGCCTGGTCAGTGGGGAACACCGCGGGTTTGCACATAAAATGCAGCTTACATTGACTTAGGAATATTCTGAATTTCTTCGGGTCTCCAAAGAATCGCTCAGGAGGTGCAAGGGGTAAATTAATCGGTTGAATCAGATGCACCGAGGGGGATTCTGCACCCTGTAAACCCCTAGTCTGGGCTTGGGAGGTAGGCCCAGCATAAGTAGTGTGAGTGGTGGCGGGTGGGGGCAGTGTCCAGTCTCTAATGTAGGAGCCTCCCCCCTTCCACCCGTAGGGCTTGCTCGCGACAACCCAGCTACCTCCCGTCTCATGGAACCCATCTCTCCTCGGAAGGCATCTACTTCTAGACGTAAGGCGGTCATAGTTTCAAGTACCGAAGTAAGGATGGTGGAGGTATCCATCGCTCAGGCTGTAAATAACCGTGGGCTTGTCAATCTGTCAGATCATAGACAGGGAACCACTAATCTGCCAAGCCGCATACAGCGGGAGCGATGATGGATGTTAGGTAACCCTGTCCCCACTACGGAGCAGTCCGGGAGTATATATATATCGCCCACCAGACCACTCCCTAACAGGGGAAAGGGAAAAAAAAAGGGACAAAGGAAACAAGAAAGGTGCGGCTGCGAGATCACGTTCTGAGGGATGGTATTAGACCTTGGTCCACTCCTGGTTCTCCAGCTGTCTAGCCCCGTGTTCCCTGCAGTGAGAAACAAACACAACACAACATATGTACCAACTGCAGCCAGTAGTGAGATAGTCTATAGTTACTGAACAAGCAAACCTTCACTTACAAGGACTGTTTCAGGGCTATTCTGACACTGGTTACCAAGGGCACAAACTATCCACGTCCTGACTCCTTGTTATGCCCATCAAGATGAGCCTTGTCCAGCACGAGAGCCAACTCCCCACCAAATACTTAAGAGTAAGAGTACTTAGCTGTGAAGGAAGGTGAGTCGTTTGCAAAAGATACTGCAGGCAAGGTGAATCCGTTGTTTGTAGGTGTAGGTGGAACACCCTCAGAGGCAGCGGAGCGGAGAATGCAGATCGTTCACTCCACACCATATAACAAGTCTGTATGCACAGCAGCGCTTAAAAGGAAATAAGTCCTGCTCTCGGAAATTGCGAGAGAAAGAGCACGCACAACAAAAAGACGAGCCTTTCAAACGGCTCGTAACGTCCCCACTTCGGGGCTGGAGGGAAGTCAGTAAAAAACAGAGAAAACGGGATCCGAGCCTTTCAAACGGCTCGCCGTGGAGCACCCGCTCAGGAAAGGTGCAAATCTGGAAAAGACTTCAATAATGCGGCGAACTGCAGAAAGCCGAGTAAGAAGATCCAGGAAGCGCTTCAGCGCACACGGGACAGGTCACGTAGTTGGGATTCCAGCAACGACTCTGGGACGCGCATCAGCGCGTGTGGTTCAGGTCTCGGTTTTCAGGACTCCAGTAACGGCTCTGGGACGCGCATCAGCGCGTGTGGTTCAGGTATCGGTTTTCGATTCCACGAGTGCAGGATTATGGTTAGACACACGTAGGAATCGTAGGTTTCACTGGTGAAGGCAGGTCAAGCTGGTCCGGCGAAAATTGCAAGATTGACAAGGCCCAAGCAGCCTCAGGGCGGAGCTTATAAAGGCAGTTCCTTCAAGGGGCGGGTGACGTCTCCTGAAGGATGCTGGGAGGTGTAGTCTCAGGCATACCAGACACATGTACCACTCACACATGCTCACCTCTAGTGTGGTTCCCACCGCTAACTACGCCGGGACGTGACAATGTGTTGAAGACAGCATGTGTGCAGGACTGTATGGGTGGATGAGTGTGTGCATGGGTGTGTTAGTGAATGAATGACTGTCTCAATAGTGTCTTTATGAGTAACTACATATGTTTTAAACTAGTATATGTGACTATTGGTGTATATAAGTGAGTATATGTGAGAGTGAGAGATTGAAAGAGTTCCTGTATGAATAAGTATGTGTTTCTATAAGTGATTGTTTAAAAGACTAAGTATGTGTAAGTTTCTGTAGAAGTAAGTGTGGTGGTGTGTGTATAACTGTATATGCAAGTAAATGGATGTTTGATTCTTTATTAGCATGAGTGACTATGTGTGTGAGTAACTTTATGGATGAGTGGCGTTGTGTAACAGGATGTATAGGTGTATGAGTACATATGATGAGTGAGTACATGTATGAGTGACTGTATAGGACTGTTGTTGAATGAGTGGATGTGTATATGGATCTTAGAATTACTGAATAGGTTGTTGTAACTGATATTGGTATGTCATTGTTTTAAAAATTTTAGTTTCTATTTTTGAATGTGTGTATCAAAGGTTATATTAGGGGGAGAGGAGGTCTGCCACACTATCACAAGGATGATGTCATCAGTGATGTCATTTGAGATGTCATCAGTGATGTCATGAGTGATGTCACTGACCATGTCATGAGTGATGTAATATGTGACGTCATCAGCAGTTCATTGCGGGCGAATGAGTTATAGTTAGCTGAACTAACTATAACGGGGGAATTTCAATGGTTTTGTACGAGTGAAAAGTCCAGCTAACTATAACGCCCCTGAAACCTATGGTTTTTTCAGTGAATTTCTAAGGTTTTTTAGATGCTAATTCCTAACTATAACGTGCCTAAAACCTATGGTTTTTTCAGTGAATTTCAAAGGTTTTTTAAATGCTAATTTCTAACTATGCCTACAGAGATAGGACATGTAAAGAAAGAAGAAAAAACGCACAGAAAGACAAAAAAGAAATGCAGAAAGAAGCAACAGAAGTCCTCAAAGACGAAGAAAAGTGCAGGAAGAAGGATAGCGTGCAGAAAGAACAAACAGAAGAGCAGAAAGAAGCCTTGTTGCAAAATCATCCTGTACCCTCAACTTTTTCAGACGGATACTGGTGGTAACTGAGTCTGACTAACCAGTCCTAGAGCCAGTGCTATGTTAAAAGACACTCAGAATACAGTGAAACCACCTACATACACTAGGGAACACTTTGCGTTGGGATCACTGTGTGATCAGCATGACCTCCTCTGTAAGCCCCTAGTATATAATAGGGCAGGGGATTAAAACTACCTCTTAAAACGCGCCACAGGGCGTGTTTGCACACGTCACCTCAGGCCCGTCCCCTCACTTCCCCACTGTGTAAACACGCCCTGTGACTGTTTTAAGTTGGGAGATTAAGTCCCCTTGAACCCTGAGGGTCCCTAGGGTCCAACTAGACCACTAGGTACCTCCAGTAAGCGCCAGAGAGCTGCGTTGCAGAGAGATGTAAAAAGGGGCACGGCCTAGACCACCTCTCTGCAACGCAGCGCAGTGGCGCTTACTGGAAGCACCTGGTGGGCTAGTTGGCCCCCAGGGTCCCTCAGGATTGAAAGGGAATTATTTCCCCAACTTAAAACGCGCCACAGGGCGTGTTTGCACACGTCACCTCAGGCCCCGTCCCCTCCCTTCACCACTGTGTAAACGTGCCCTGTGGCCGTTCTAAGTTGAGAGATTAAGTCCCCTTGAATCCTAAGGGTCCCTAGGGTCAAACTAGCCCACTAGGTACCTCCAGTAAGCGCCACAGAGGTGCGTTGCTTAGAGGTGTAAAAAGGGGCTTGGCCTCAGAACACCTGCCTGCAACGCAGCTCCCTGGCGCATACTGGAGATACCTGTTGGGCTAGTTGGCCCTCAGGGACCCTCAGTATTGAAGGGGAATTAATTCCCCAACTTACAACTGGTCAGGGGGTGCGTTCGCAGAGTGCTGCAAGGAGGGGGCGTGGCCTCCGGCGCGATGCCGGTCTTTTATTTATGGAGGGCTGTGTGGCCCCCCTTCTTTTTCTAATTTACTGGCCCTGGGGACCCCATCCCCCAGGGTCTGCACCCTAATTTATTTTGTTGAAAAAAATTAATTTGGCCCTCCCAAGGTCTTAATCGGCCCCGGGGACCCCAACCCCCGGGTCATGGCCTTTTTTTTTTTTTTATTCTTTAGGAGGGGGCTGCGTGGCCCCCCTCCTCAGGCCACTTGTGGCCCCAGGGACCCCATCCCCGGGGCCGGCCTTTGTTTTTTATTATTTTAAAAATATATATATTTATAGAAACACCTAGGACATGCTGGACAAACCGTATCTACCTATCACCATGACGATTTGCGTGATATTCATTAAAAGGTGACTATGCATAGAATTAATCCACGTGGAATGTATTTACACCGCTAGTGAAGCTCTGACGTGTCTGACGACCCACCGTGCCTAATCCCGGCGTCCCCGCCAGTGGGTACTCTACAAGTAGACACCCCTGTCGTTTGTTTATACAAACATGGATAGCTATTGACGGGCACATTTAATATACACGCACACCAAGCCATTCAAAGGGGATTCGACAAAAATTCGACCAAACTATGCAAGAAACCCCCCTCACGGTTAATAAAATACACATCCACCACCGGATGTGTAATACTTTTTATTTTACTCTCTGGAAAGGAGATGAAACTCACTTGAGAGTCACAGCATGCTCCGGGCTGAGCCCAATGCTGTGTTACACCCACCAGTGCCCGCCGAGTGCCTCACACCTCTGTGTTGTATTCCACCAGCTAGTGCGTATGCTATGACACTCTCTAGCCCATGTGCACTGTAACACCACCCCGTGAATATGTCATGCCACACTTGCCTTCGCACGGGTTATATTGCCCCATCTAACGTGCCTTCCTCGATGCCTATGTTATAACGCACAGCGCTATGCCATACATATTACAATCTGGGATCCATATCTTTGTCACAGTGCATATGCAACGTTACACTCCCCAGCACATATTTTATATTACAACTTTAGAGACTAGTTAGGTTACACAACACTGCCCTGTGCATATTACACTCCAAGGCGCATATTGCATAGCACACGCTAGTGCCTGTGCTATCTCGAGCTCTCCAATGAATCTGTCATTGCGCACAATGTATTGCATATTATATTTCAAGCCCCGGTTCATCTTATATCACACTTTTTGGTGCATAGTTTATACCATATACTATATCTAGTTTTCATTTTCAATCGTGCTCTCAGGACTATGTTCAATATAACACTGCGTCCACCTACTCTTTTCACGGGCATTACATTTTGCGATGGGGGGTGGAGGGTCAGGGGCTGTTTCTGCCAAGTGTGCCCAGAGTCACAGTCACAAACGTCCTCTTCTTCCTGAATAAAAGTGAGATTATGCTGCATACTTGTTCATATTTTAAGTAGTTCGCACAGACACACATTTTAAAAACAATAAAGTTCCTAATACCCACCTTCTCTGAACAGTTAGCTTGCTGCCCCATCCACCTCCTCCCTATCCTCTGTTGTCTGAATCCATGGACTAGCCTCCTCCCTCCTACCATGCATGGTCTGATGTGCTGCCACTGCCCTCCATTTAGCATGATGTACCAGTCCACTCCACCTGCCCTCCATTGCCCAATTCTATGGCCCATCATTGACCTCCTGCTTAGCCTCTGTGCTTAGCTTGCCGCCCCTATTCTCCTTCCCCCTGCCCTCCGATGTCTTTGTGCATGCCCCTGCTCCATCCTTTTTGCCCACCAAGTACCATGGACCTGCCACTCCTATCTACTCTGAGTGTTCTGTTGAGCTGCCACTCCCCTCCCACCTGCCTAGCATTGTCAGATGACTGTAACTTGTCTCTGCCACCTCCACCCTGCCTGTCCACATGCCATGCCCCTATCCCCTTCCTCCTGTCCTCCAAGGTCCATTTTACTGCCACACCCTTCTGCCCTCCCTGGTCTGTTGTGCTGCAACTGCTCCTCCTACCTGCCCCACGCGGTCTGTTGAGAAGCCCCTTCCCCTGAACTCACTTGTCTGTGCCAGGTCCTGACCCTCCCTTCTATCCTCCATGGTCCCTTGTGCATGCCCCTGCACCCTTCTCCCTGCCCACCATAGCCATTGTGCTGCCACTAACCCTCCCGCTTGCCATGCATGGTCTTCTGTGCTGCCATGGCCCCTCCTGCCTTCCCTGTGTGGTCAGCTAGCTGTCCCTGATCCCCTCCCACCTTCCCTCCATGGTCTGTGTGTATGCCATCATAGTCTCATTGTTGCTCTCCATTGTGTGTCTTGTTTCTAGTGCTCATCCTGCCTGACCTCCATGGTCATCTTGCTGCTCCTGCCCTGCCCCCTTGCCCCCAGCCCTCTGTTTCCATGTGCAGACCCCTATTCCCTCCCTCCTGGCTTGTCTGTTCCATTGTAATGCCCCTGATCCGTCCCTCCGCCATTTATGGTCTGTTATGCTGCAGCTTTCTCTCCTGTCTGTCCATTATGGTCAGCTAGCTACCATTGCCTCTTTCCCCTCTGTTCTCTGTTATCCATGTGCATGGTCCTGTCCCCTCCCTATTGCTTTCTATGGATTGTTGTGCTGCACTCCCGTCCCGCATGCGCTGTGTGGTGTATTGTGCTGCTGCAAACCCTGATGCCTGCCCTGTAGGGTCAGTTTGGTGCACCTCTCCATGTCCCTCCTGTCCTCTGTTATCCGAGTCCATGTCCCTACCCCAACTCCTCCTGCCTAACATGATCCAATGTACCATACTTGCGAACATTTTGAACTTGGTAAGAGGGAGATTTTGAAAAGAACTGGGGTATTGATTTTCCCCTTTGAGTTACATTGAAAAAGAGGAGATTGTAGACAGGAGACGATCAAATAAAGCCCATTTGAGCTTAAAAACATTGGACGTTTCCTGGCTGAAACGGGTCTGTTGGCATGTATGGTTGTACTACCACTGCCTCTTCCTTCTGCCCACAATGGTCTATTATATTGCCACATCCTCTCTTACCAGTCCTGTATTGTTGGTATGTTGCCCCTGCCCCCCTTTCCACTGCCCTTCATAGTCTGTTGTGCTGCCACCACTGCCCTTCCTGCCTGCCCAGTGTGGTAAAATTGTTGCCTCTGCACTCTCCTACCTGCCTTCAATTTTCAGAGTCCGTGCTCCTGGCCTCTGCCTCTCAACAGTATCCCAATGAACAACTAGATTGCTAACATTCTATATTTATTACAAAAGTGTGGAACGCCTGACATCATCTGATGTAATCAAAACTGTAATACCTAGAGTATTTCCTTTAGAAATTACATATATGGGAGGGTCTTATTTGCATCAAAATTATGGTTAGTGCTCTAAAAAACTAAAATGAGGACTTATTTTCTGAGTTTTCAAATAGCGACAAAGAACTTTTAAATTATTTGTAATCTTTATGTTTTTTTATCCAGTTGACCACTTGATCAAATGTTGCACCTAGGGGAGAGGATGTGGTGCTACTTCCAGAGCTGCAGACTTTGCAACTGGGGAACCAGGTTGGAGTTTCTGCTTCAGCTCAACATTCTGTGATTCTGGTCAAATCACTTGATCTCCCCATGTCTACAACCAAAATGAATTTGATCTTGTGTGATGTAACCAATGCTCATGTAAAGCACTCCAATACCTGACAAGTCTGCACTATATAAAACTGCAAATACACAAAAAATAAGTGTTTGCACACTTCTGTCATTGGGCTACATGTCGGCTACATCTGGGTGATATTTGTGCTGCATTTGGGCTCTTTTGTCTCTGGTGGCCATCTTGGGAGATTTATTTGTTATGAAGTTTTAAGTGTTACCAGTTTATTCCAATCAAGATGGCTTCAGGTGCGCCATACTTTTGTCATAAGTAAGACAGTAAGCCCTCTAGTTGTTCTTAAGAACACTCTGGGACATTCTGTCATCGGGCTATACTTGGGCTACATCTGGGTGATATTTGGGCTACATTTGGGCTCTTTTGTCTCTGGTGGCCATCTTGGGAGATTTATTTGTTATGAAGTTTCCTAATTTCCTCATTTACTGCAGTCTCCTCAGTGGGAATACTTTCAGTTTTTTATTTTGGTTCCATCAAGAAGGCATTCAGATGTGTCACACATTTGCCATAAATTCTAAATGTTAGCACTCTAGTTGCTCATTAGATCACTGTAGTAAAACTACTGCTCACCAGGGAAGCCTGCTGCTGGTATTCAAAGTGCATGTGTCAGTCTGCATGTCAGAATTGGTTTATGAAATAGAAGAGGATTTGAGAAGTCAAAATGTGCCCTAATTTTTTTTTCTGCAGAACTAATCATAATTTCTATGGCAAAATGAACCCCCTCATTTTGTTCCTTTGTAAATTAAATGTTTTAAGTGTTACCACTTTATTACCATCAAGATGGCTTCAGGTGTGCCATACTTTTGTCATAAGTAAGACTGTTAGCGCTCTAGTTGTTCGTTAGAACACTCTGGGACATTCTGTCATTGGGCTATACTTGGGCTACATCTGGGTGATATTTGGGCTGCATTTGGGCTCTTTTGTCTCTGGTGGCCACCTTGGGAGATTTATTTGTTATGAAGTTTCCTAATTTCCTCATTTACTGCAGTCTCCTCAGTAGGAAATACTTTCAGTTTTTTACTTTGGTTCCATCAAGAAGGCATTCAGATGAGTCACACATTTGCCATAAATTCTGAATGTTAGCACTCTAGTTGTTCATTAGATCACTATAGTAAAGCTACTGCTCACCAGGGAAGTCTGCTGCTGGTATTCAAAGTGCATGTTTCAGTCTGCATGTCAGAATTTTTTTATGAACTAGAAGAGGATTTGAGAAGTCAAAATGTGCCCTAATTTTTCTTTCTGCAGCACTAATCATATTTTCTATGGCAAAATGAACCCCCTCATTTTGTTCCTTTGTAAATTAAATGTTTTAAGTGTTACCACTTTATTCCAATCAAGATGGCTTCAGGTGTGCCATACTTTTGTCATACGTAAGACTGTTCGCGCTCTAGTTGTTCGTTAGAACACTCTGGGATATTCTGTCATTGGGCTATACTTGGGCTACATCTTGGTGATATTTGGGCTACATTTGGGCTCTTTTGTCTCTGGTGGCCGTAGGAAAAACTTTCATTTTTTTACTTTGATTCCATTAAGAAGGCATTCAGATGTGTCACACATTTGCCATAAATTCAGAATGTTAGCACACTAGTTGCTTATTAGATCACTGTAGTAAAGCTACTGCTCACCAGGGAAGTCTGCTGCTGGTATTGAAAGTGCATGTTTCAGTCTGCATGTCAGAATTTTTTAATGAAATAGAAGAGGATTTGAGAAGTCACTCAAAATGTGCCCTAATTTTTCTTTCTGCAGCACTAATCATACTTTCTATGGCAAAATGAACCCTCTCATTTTGTTCCTTTTTAAATTAAATGTTTTAAGAGTTACCACAATATTCCAACCAAGATGGCTTCAGTTGTGCCATACGTTTGTCATAAGTAGGACTGTTAGTGCTCTAGTTGTTCTTTAGAACACTCTGGGAAGCTGCAGTAGAACACAAAGGAATCAACTGACAGTCTCTGCCCTTGTTGGATGTACATGTTTTATTGAGAATGTCAGACTTCATTCTCACGTGACTGAGAAAGATAATGTGAATTTACAGAAAATATGCTCTCAGTTTAGCTTATAGCTCACCTTCCAAACCTCTGTGGGAAAAGCATGAGAAAATAGTTTTCTCTCAAACATGATTCATGATATCACAGCAGAAGGCTTTTTCACATGGTAAAATCACCTTAGAACACACCACAATACCTAAAATGAGTATGGTACCATCAACAAATGATTTATAATGTAACTAAAGTCTTAACACCTTCTATTAACTGCAATGCTTTTTAATGAGGTGCTATCATGTATATTGGTCCCAACACTTCTAGGATGAAGTGCTGACAGCCAATCAGATCTCACGATGAGATGTGTAGTTAGGCTCCGCCCAGATATATATGTGATTTTACTTTTTATTTTCTCAGGAACTACTGAACAGATTGACACCATATATGCAAAAGGCACATGCCTGACCTGAGGACTACCTCTTTGCCAAATTTCAAGTAATTCTGTTCAGCCGTTCGGGCTGTACCTTCGACTAAAGGTCCTATGGGAAAATGCATGGGGAAAACGCGTTTTGGGACCCCTCTTTTTTCTCAGCCCCCGCTTGACGAATATATATATATATATATATTATCTACTGGAGGTCGCCAGTAGATAGTTATAGTTAGGATCGTGTTTCCATAGGAAATCTCAAAATTCTATTTTGAATAACTTTGGCCCGGTTGCCGAATCCTCGCGAAATTTTCAAAACAAATGGGGCGCTCCGCTCAGCTCCTACCCTGGAAGTCTCAGGGTGAGTCGTCAAGCGGGGGCGCACTGTGAAAAACCTTGAAAAAAATAATAATTAATAAATACATAACTTAGCATTTAAAAAACCGTACAAATTCACTTAAAAAACCATAGGTTTCACACACATTATAGTTAGGAATTAGCATTTAAAAAACCTTGCAAATTCACTTAAAAAACCATAGGTTTCACACAGGTTATAGTTAGGTGGATATTTCACTCGTAAAAAACCAATGAAATTCCCCTGTTATAGTTAGTTCAGATAACTATAACTCGCGCAAACGCCACTCTATCACAAGGATGATGTCATCAGTGATGTCATGAGTGATGCCACTAACCATGTCATGAGTGATGTAATATGGTTAGTTCAGCTAACTATAACTCGCGCACCTGCAATGCACTGCTGATAACGTCACATATTACATCACTCATGACATGGTCAGTGACATCACTCATGACATCACTCATGACATCACTGATGACATCATCCAGTGAATGTGTGTTTTTCTGAAAATTACATATGTTTTATATATGTATATCTCAAGGTCGATGGAAGAATAAATGGGTATATAAGTGTTTAAATGGATGATTTGTTTTTGAAAAATTTATTGTATAACTGACTGATTAAGTGTATCTTAGTGAATACATGGCTTAGTGAGTAATGTTTAAATATATAAATATCTGTATCAGTTTCTCACTTTGTGTATAAGTGGCTGCATGGGTTGGTGAGTAGCTACATGAGTGTCTATATAGGTTATTAGGTGTTTTTTTGAGTATCAGTATGAGTGTCTGAGTGTCTGTATGGTTCGGTGGGGGGTATTACGTAGTGCATAAGTGCATGAATGAGTGACTCACTGTTTGTATGTGTTGAAGACAGCATGTGTGCAGGACTGTATGGGTGGATGAGTGTGTGCATGGGTGTGTTAGTGAGTGAATGTCTCAATAGTGTCTTTATGAGTAACTACATATGTTTGAAACTAGTATATTTGACTATTGGTGTATATAAGTTAGGGGTGGGCGGAATTTGCGTAATTGCGTTACGCAAATCTCCGCGAAACGGTAAAAAATCTCCGCGAACACGCAGAAATTCCGCGAACACGCGGAATTGCTTGTTCGCGATGCTTTTTTCCTGTTCACAATTGCTGTTTGCGTGCTCGGGGAGAAATATCTCGCGAACACGTATTTTGAGAACGCGAACAAGCAAAAATTTCGCGAAATCGCGGAAAGCAGACTTTTGAGCAATTTCGCGTTCTCCGCGGAACGCGAAATTACGCGAATTCCGCAAATTCCGCGAGCGGAACGGAATTTACCGCCCAGGCCTAATATAAGTGAGTATATGTGAAAGTGAGAGATTGAAAGAGTTCCTGTATGAATAAGTATGTGTTTCTATAAGTGATTGTTTAAAAGACTAAGTATGTGTAAGTTTCTGTAGAAGTAAGTGTGGTGGTGTGTGTATAACTGTATATGCAAGTAAATGGATGTTTGATTCTTTATTAGAATGAGTGACTATGTGTGTGAGTAACTCTATGGATGAGTGGCGTAGTGTAACAGGATGTATAGGTGTATGAGTACATATGATGAGTGAGTACATGTATGAGTGACTGTATAGGACTGTTGGTGAATGAGTGGATGTGTATGTGGATCTTAGAATTACTGAATAGGTTGTTGTAACGGGTATTGGTATGTCCATTGTTTTGAAAATTTTAGTTTCTATTTTTGAATGTATGTATCAAAGGTTATATTAGGGGGAGAGGAGGTCTGCCACTCTATCACAAGGATGATGTCATCAGTGATGTCATCAGTGATGTCATTTGAGATGTCATCAGTGATGTCATGAGTGATGTCACTGACCATGTCATGAGTGATGTAATATGTGACGTCATCAGCAGTACATTGCGGGTGTGCGAGTTAGTTAGCTGAACTAATTATAACGGGGGAATTTCAATGGTTTTGTACGAGTGAAAAGTCCAGCTAACTATAACGCCCCTGAAACCTATGATTTTTTCAGTGAATATATATATATATATATTACCTACTGGCGGTCGCCAGTAGGTAGTTATAGTTAGGACCACGTTTCCATAGGAAAACCTCAACATTCTATTTTGAATAACTTTGGCGCCGGTCAACGAATCCTCGCGAATTTCTCAAAATAGGTGGGGCGCTACGCTCCGCTCCTACCCTGAAAGTCTCGGGGGGATCCGTCAAGCGGGGGCTGAGATAAAAGGGGGGTCCCAAAACGCGTTTTTCCCATGCATTTTTCCATAGGACCTTTAGAACGAGCTACAGCCCGAACGGCTGAACAGAATTACTCAAAATTTGGCAGAGAGGTAGTCCCTAGGTCAAGGAAGTGCCTTTTGTAGGTTTGGTGTAAATCTGTTCAGTAGATTCTGAGAAAATAGCCTTTAAATCAATATATATATCTGAGCCCGCTTACGGTACGCTTACCGTACGCTTACGGTAAGCGTACGGTGGCATGCGCGAGCGCGATTCTGATTGGCTCTTAGATCTTAGTAAACATTCGAATCGGCCGAAACCAGGAAGCGGCGGCCGCCATTTTGTCTCTCGCACTGAGTGTTGTTTATCAAACATGATGGCCAAAAACATGTTACGGGGCTGTTTTGACAACTCCCTCCCACATAGTCATGTTGAGGGAGTCCACAAACATCCCCCAAGAGCAAAAACGGTTTTATTTTTTTTTCGGCAATTTCGCGGGGTACGCTTACCGTACGCTTACCGTAAGCGTACGGTAAAAAAATAAAAATAAAAAAAACACTATCCACACTTACCCCACCCCCTGGGCTTTTGGTGGCCGAAGGCCACTAAATGTACAGGGCTTATTAATAGGTAAAAAAAACTAAATTTTGGCAACATGAAATTATAAAATTGAAATAAAAAAAACACTATCCACATTGACCCCACCCCCTGTGCTTTTGGTGGCCGAAGGCCACCAAATGTACAGGGCTTATTAAAGTTGATAAAAACCGTGCACGGAACGAACTGCGTTAAGTGGGCGCGCACGCCTCGAATGGCGTAAAGTAACTTAGCATTTAAAAAACCGTACAAATTCACTGAAAAAACCATAGGTTTCACACACGTTATAGTTAGGAATTAGCATTTAAAAAACCTTGCAAATTCACTGAAAAAACCATAGGTTTCACACATGTTATAGTTAGCGGAAATTTTACTGATAAAAAACCAGTGAAATTCCCCCGTTATAGTTAGTGCAGGCAACTATAACTCACGCGACCGCAATCTTCTGCTGATGACATATGTGTCTTTATGAAAAAAAAATATTTGTAATATATGTATAGCTAAAAATGTATGGAAGAAGACATGGGCATATAAGTGTCTAAATACAGTATTAGCATCAGCAGAGGATTGCGGTCGCGTGAGTTATAGTTGCCTGCACTAACTATAACGGGGGAATTTCACTGGTTTTTTATCAGTAAAATTTCCGCTAACTATAACATGTGTGAAACCTATGGTTTTTTCAGTGAATATATATATATATATATATACACAGATTCCTCCAGACGGTTTCACTTGCATCAGCTTGTGTGGCGCTCAAAAAGGCGGTGCATTGCTCCCGCGGTTGAAACCAAAACCGCTATTAATTACCACAAGTATCCTGGTTTCCCAGGAAAGATGGGCCACACTCTTCACAGGTCGTGTTTACGTTATTTATTTTCCATATGCGTCAAGCATCATGTCAGTTCTTTTTCGGCATTACAGACAATGTATTCCTACGCGTTTCGGCATTGCAAATGCCTTGCTCACGGTATACATTTCATGCTCAAATGCAAACTTTTAAAGTTTAAAAAAACCTGTGATTACATCATTTCCTTCCCCATACGTGTGTACATATCCCATAGCATTTTGGGAGTTGTAGTATCACATAATTCCATTAACAACTCAGTTTGTGAAAACATGGATTCAGAGTAATATGTCAACATATATAATCTGAATTTGAATAGCTCCTTGTATCCTAGGAGCATTCAGCAAATGGATTTTGATGATAATGCATTTCTCAGTAGAAAACTATAGTATATAAAATCCATGGAAAGCGATTCACAGGTATCTAGTCTAGTGCTGAGTTCTCACAAGCATTAAGAGATAAGGAAACAATGAATAGTTAAATTCATGTAGAGGACAAAGGGCATGCAATGTGGTCAGATGGGAAAGCCAAGTTGAGATTACCTAGTTTTTGTGCATCAACCTCACCATCATCTTTCTATGGCTGTACAATAATAGTCCCCAAAGATATGGCATGTCAATATAGTAATGTTCTAGAGCTGAGGGAGTGTGTTGTGATAGTCGTTTTTCAGCCCCTGCAGAGATAGTGCATGATTATATTGATTACATTTATGTTAAAGCCCATCAGAGATGGTGTGTGATTATAATTATACTCGATTCACTGCAGAGATATTGTGTGGTGATAGGTATATTGAAGTCACACGGGATCGTGTGTCAGAAGGCATTGTGTGGTGATAGGTATGTTGAAGTCACATGGGATAGTGTGTCAGTAGGACGATGCCCAGGTTGCCACACAGATAGCATGTCAATAAAGTCATGCTTAAATCCTCCAAAAGATAGTGTCTGTTTATTGTAGTCATGGCCAGGTCCATAGAGATATAGTGTTTGGTTATTGTCATGCTCAAGTACCTCTAGTGATAGTGTATAATGATTGTCATGCTGTAGTTCATGCAGAAACAGTGTGCTATTACAGTAATGTGCAGGTCCCAAGAGAGATAGTGTATGATAATGCTCATGCTCAGTTCCCCACAAAGATAGTGTGTGATTGATTATATCTATGTCCAGGTCCCTACAGATATAGTGAGTGATTATATATTATCACTGTCCCTAAAGAGATAATGTGTGTTATTATAGACATACCCAGGTCCCCACAGAGATAGTGTGCGATTATAGACATGCCCCAGTTCCCACAGAGATAGTGTGTGATTATAGAGATGCCTAGGTCCCCACAGATTTGATGTGTGACTATAGTATCACAATAGAGATAGTGTGTGATTATAGACATGCCAAGGTCTCCACAGAGATAGTGTGTTCTAACAGACATGCCTAAGTGCCCCCAGAGAGTGTGTGAATATATATATATGTATTTCTTAAATTTTGTATTTTACGGAGTTTTATGTAGCGCAAACTTGACCCGAAGGTATCTGGTATCAGAGCGCTTTACATAGCACCAGTTGCATTACATGAGGACTCATTTATTTTTGTTAAGCACGGGGAGATTAAGTGATTTGCCCAGAATCACAGGATGTTCAGCGTCATTGCCGAGACTCGAACCCAGTTCCCCCAGATTCGAGGTCGACCGCCCTAGCTGTTAAGCCAACTCCTCTCCCCAATATGGACATGCCCAGGTCCCCACAGAGATAGTGTGCGATTATAAAGATGCTCAGGTCCCCACAGAGATAGTGTGTGATCATAGGAATGCACAGGTCCCCCCAGTGATAGTGTGTGATTACAGGGATAGGGGACATGGATACTGAGTGATTATAGTCTTATTCAAGTCCCCACAGAGATATTGTGTGATTACAGTGATGTCCGATGAAAATAACTCAACGGTGGACCTTTCAGTCCGCACTTCACGCTAGTTTAGTTAATACAAGAGTCCTGTGCACATTAGCTCCAGCACCTGCCGTTGCACGGTGCCCCTGTGTTTTAGATCTTTGGTCGATAAAGCAAAAAGGAGGTGCGCCAGGTAAGGAAGTCCAGTCAATCTTGTTCTTTCAAGGACTTTATTTGCACTTTTTTCAAAAAAGAAAAACAAAAAGAAAACTATGACACAAAGGACATGCATACAGAAATCATAAAGACGAGTCCTAATTAAAAGCTATCCCCATCTTAGACTATGTGATGATCCCAGAGTGGTACAATGTGGAATGGCTACTGAATTTGCTTATAAAACCGGTCCACTCTAAAAGGCCATATCAAGACCAGTATATTCAAATTTCAAAAAATGAGAAAAATACAGGTAACAACAACAATAAAAAAACACATGGTTACATGACCGAACATAAAAATAAAGCAATGATTAGTTACATGACCAAACATGAAAATAAAGCAATGATTAGTTACATGACTAAACAAAAATAAAGCAATGATAATTAATAGAAAAACTATACACACAAAGTATTCACAGTAAGATATACAGACACCCAACCTAATCCAACTAACGGCTCACCGTGCACAAGTCAGCAAAAGGTGAGGGACAGTAGATCCAAAAATCAAAGAATCGGAAACATATGTACAAAAATTGCAGGAAAAATTATAGTAAGAAATTTTGTGTAGCACCCTCCATATTCCAAATCCTTAAGAGTATTAAATTGCTATCTTAAGCAACTGACGGTGAAACCGTAAGTTGTAATACGCCCATTCCAAATCCGGAAAGGGTTGCAAATTGAGAAAAATAGTAGCTGGTAGAAGTGAGAAGATAACGGAAAACAGTGAGAAAAAGAGAAACTGGAAAGGGGGGGATAACGAGGAGGAGAAAAAAGGGGGGAGGAGGGGAAAAAAGTGGAGTAGGGAAGACGTAAACAGTGCGCATGAAGATGGGATAGTACTGTGGTAAACCATGCCGACACATATAGTGCGCACTTGAATTTTATAGTCTCACCTCAATCATTTACGTCAGTAAGTTCAATTTTCACAGTTATCTCAATATCCTTATTCCAGCTTAGTGTGCTGGTCAATTGGGGACTCCCCAAGGCATCATCGTGTCCATTTCCGAATACCTAGTATGAATGATACCAAATACCTAGTATGAATAATAACAATTAGTCACTAGACAAGTCAGTACCTAGCATAACGCCTAGTTTTAATAAGTAAGAGAGATCCTTTACTATACACGTCACAGGTTATGTAATCATCCATATACAGTAAAGTATATGGATCAACTACTGTAAGTGGCTATGAACAATGCCGGTGTCTCAATTAAGACTCTCAGACATAATATTAAGAGCTCCCAGTGTGCATTGAAGATGTAGTATCCTGCGTACTCCTTACAAGGTTAATGCCTATTCCTCATGGACAGAAAGAAGTAGCACAAGACACACAGGCCATTATTTTTGGAAAAAAGTATTTGTCTCCCTTTTGCATATAGTCAGGTCTCTGCATATGTTCAAACTTTAAAAACCTGCAGATCCATTATGGAATAATATGGCTAACCCTACAAATGTTGTGTGACTTGTAGATGGACTGATTCCTACCTCGTTCTAATGTTCGCTAGTTAAGCTGCCCTCTTTGAATAACCGTCTAACAAGAGCCTGCTAAACGTGAGCCAGTGCGCCGGCTCAACCATAATGGAAATACGTCTCACCCCAAAATAAATCACTCGCTCATCTCATGCGTCAGTTAAATTATGTTTTGAAAACTCCTATTAACTTGTCTGGCAAGCCTTATACAGCGATGACAAGCGTAACTGGAATTGTATATCATGCGCTAGCAGCCAAGTAAACTACCCGCACCCATCCTGCTACATATCAGGCTTCTTCCTTTTATATGCGCAGGCTCTACCAGAATGCTGATGTGTGTTAACCCAAAGAGCCATACGTTCATATCATGCGCCAGTAAAGTCCTATCTCAGATCCGCATCCAAACTGCCAAGATGAGCCTTAAATAACGATACCAAGCGTAACTCCTAACACCGACAATTAGAGTTCGGTTTCAATTACGTGGAACCGTACAGCATAGGCCACCAGCCAAGTCCCATGCCCGCACTCACCCTGATAAGTATCCTGCTACTTCCATGAATATATCGGTTGGAAGTTTGCATGCACTGACCTCCCTGTATTTAGGGAATCCCTCTTTTCTGTCGAGAGCAGTCTGTAACCAATCGTCTCATGAGAATTAACCTGACGCTCCAGTCCACGTCACCTCACATAGCAAGACGGTTCCCCAGAGCCCTGGAGCTTTCCTGGTCGCTGCCATCTTTGAGTGTCAGATGTAAGCACAGGGTGCCTTAAGAAGAGAAAAATTGTATAAAGGTCTAACCCAATCGGGTTAAAAACTTTTCAGAAAGTGTAAGGATTTCATGCTCACAGCCATAACACAATAGCTAATTGGTAATACATCAATCAAAACAGAGAAAACTATCAAGTGGGCAAACAGGGTTAATGTGTATATACAGTCCCTCAGGAGTAATTACCGAGAAAAAATAGGGGGAAAATAATTGCGGGGGGCATTACCGCCTAGTCCTTTTACAAGACCCCTGGTATTCACCTATTCGCCGCCATTTTCAAATATTACTTGTGATCGATGGGTGGCTTTAGCAGAGAATAGCTTGTCTGTTCCTAATATAAGAGGTGGATCAATCTAAAAATGCACATACTCAACACCTGTCTCAAGTTGCATGTAAAAAGGCCAAAACTAGTACGTGAGTCACCATAGTGCCTGTCCACGGTAAGTGTTAACAGTCTCTCTCACATGTATCAAAGCTATGAAGGTGCCTGTAGAGCCCCTCTAGGTGGTCAGTAAGCAAGGGCGAAAGAGGAAAAGTAGGCGGAGGGAAGTGGAGGGGGCTGGGGGAAATGTGGAGAGAGGTGGTAGACATAACAAATCTGAAAATCATTGCAAACATTCTTTTTTTTAAGTTCTTTAAAAAATATATATATAATCATTGGTACAGTTAGTTACACATGGAGGGCATGTTGTGAAGTGTGCATTCCAGAATATCCATCTCGGACTTCCATGACCAACCTCAGACAGTTTGTAAAATTGAGAAGTACGGCAGTATTCATCCTACATGGGGTATAAACATTCAGTAACCACAGATATATCCAATAAGTCAATGAGCTGCTAGCAATACACCATGCTTGCCAATTGCCATCTGGTTGAGAGAAGACACTGATCTGTGAGAAGCATTGTAGGGTACGGGAATATCCCACAAAGCAAATATCAGTTTAAGAAATAGTGCATTTCATTGTCTGTGTTATGACCCTGATCAATTGCACATAGCCAACAGATCCATATCGCCTCACATTGCCTCAAACGCAGTTCCCTATTGTCTCCTCTTGTACCTGCATCTATTTGATCTATCCCATGAAACCAGAAACTTAAGTCCCCGGGATGTACTTTACTATAATGCTACGCCAATGGATATCTCAGTTCGCCATTAATAATGGCCCTCCGATGCTCCTGGATACGAAGTTTGAGACTTCTCTTAGTTCTGCCCACGTAAATCATATTGCAGCCACAATCTACTACATAGACAGCAAAAGTGGAATTGCAGTTGATAAAATGTTTGACCCTGTATTTGTGTGGACTATTGTACCCTAATTCTTTAGTCTTGTGTACCCCATATGTGCACAAATTGCAAGTGTAGAATCCGCAGGGCTTCTCAGGAAGCCAGGTACCCCCATGTCTGGTGGCTGTGACATAACTCAGGCATAACTAATTTCTGAGTGTGACACCCCTTCTGTAGGTGATGGAAGGAGTTGCCATTAGGCAACTTCACAAGCTCGGAAGCCCCAGCAACAAATGGCAGCTTCTTTTAAAGAGTCTGAAAACCCGTCCCCAGGTGAAAGAAAGGCACTGTCAAGATTACAGGATGATGACAGTATTGTAATCCGGAAGGGGGATAAAGAGGGCAATGTGGTCATCATGAGCAAGAATGACTACATTGGGGAGATCAACTTAATGATGACCAGTGTTATGAAGTAGTCAGGACCAACCCCATCAGGGAACTGACATCACTCATTAACATCAAGCTTAGTGAATGGAAAGACACCTGTTTGCTAAGTGATAATGAATATAGATACTTACGGGTGGAATATCCTAGTCACCTGTTCATCTATATACTCCCCAAGGTCCATAAAAAGGGCGCTTTCCCACTGGGGCAACCAATAATATCAGCGTTGTGGTCACCAACTGAGAGAATGTTGGAATTTGTTGATTTAAAGTTACAGAAGCATGTACAGAACCTGCCATCACATATAAAAGACAGCAAGGACATACTCACCAAGTTCCAGAACCTTGCTTGGTCCGAGGAACTCTTTTTGTGAACCTTGACGTAGTCAGCCTGTACACCTGCATCCAGCATTCATTTGGTATCATGGCAGCAAGGTCATCTTTGGATAAGGAGGGAGCTTAATGCTATGAACATAACAGCATGATATTGGAAAAGATTGAGTTAATACTTAACAAAAAACAAAAAAAAGATTTCCTCCACGATGGCCAATGGTACCAACAAACATGTGGAACAGCTATGGGTACCCAATTTGCTCCGTCTTATGCCTGCCTTTTCATGGGCTGGTTTGAGAGGGACAATGCCTGATGCCAACGTGCTTGCCCCTGGACACAATACATAGTGTTTTGGGGGAGGTACATTGACAACATCATTTGCCTTTTGTCCGGTACCGAGATATCCCTCTCTGAATATTTCCTGTATTTAAATGATAACACCTACAATGTCACGCTCACTATGGACTACCACAAGGAAATAATTAATTACCTGGATCTGCACTTTTACAACTGAGACGAAGTGTCCTTAATCTTTAAAATTCCAACTGCGACTTTCTCATAGGATTGTACGGAGCTCGTGCCTGTGTTCACACACTGCACCCGTCCTCCGTGGGTCGCCTGTGTCACTACTTTGGGTGGTTCCTTGGGGTCCCAGCGATTCTACATGCTCTAAGCACTGTGTCTAGTCAAGTCGTGGTTGTTATACCACTTTCTTAGTATATGGTTTGGTCTCCCCCTGGAGCCCGCTGTGTATTGTGCTATTTACTGTCGTTCTAGTGATTAAGGGCCATATGTAGATAATTTCTATTCCCTAAGGGCATGTATGTCTGCCACATGGCACTTTTCAAAAAGCACAAAATTGCTTTTTAAAAGGTATTCGTTATTTACCATCAACTTGTAGTTGGTGGTAAATAACGAATCCAGAAACCAAAAATGCACTCACTTGAGTGCCCCCTACATAGGATTTCGGGATTCGGTAATTTACCAAATCGGTATTTTACCGATTTCTTAAAATTCCGATTCGGTAAATTAGCGAATCCTGAAATCCAGCCACCTACATCTCAATTGCCTAAATACTGGTCGGTGTTCCCTGGGCTGGTATATCGTGATTCAGCTCGAGGTCTCTTTGCGATCCCTGGTCTATTGGCCTGTGGGTCCCTGTGAAGGCAACTTTGACTTTCCGTGGGCTTTCCTGGTTTCTCCAGACGTGCCCTGACTCTCCATAGCTTGGAGAGTCCCCAGGACCTTGCTGGTCCTCACCGAAGCTTCTTTCCTCTGCCCTCAAGGGTTGCAGTTGCCAAGGCTTGTTGGTGTTCAATCCGGACACTGACCCCCCAGCGCTTGACATCCTTTGTGGGACAGCTCACCTCCAGACTGTGGTCAGCGTCGACGTCTCCTGGTCCCCGTGGCTGCAGAGCTTCACCTCTTCTCACCTGAAGCACCCGACATCGGTGGGCATTCGTCTATTGTGCCCCTGGTCACTGAAGTGACCCAGACTCTGTCCCCTCTGCTTTCTGGTTCTTCTCACATCAGATCCATGCTTGGATTCCACCAGACACTTTTTATCCTCCTGGCAGCAGCACTTTTCCGCATCACGCCATTGAAAACGACGAAGGTTCCCGACATCACTTGACCCCTATGCACCCGGCTCCTCTGGGGTAGGTAACACGGGTATCTCAGTACTCTCAAGGGTGCTGGCCTTAGAACCTTCTATGTTTAACTGGGTTTGCTTAAAGTCCTGTCCGAAGTGTCCTTAATCTTTAAAATTCCAACCGCGACTTTCTCATAGGATTGTACGGAGCTCGTGCCTGTGTTCACACACTGCACCCGTCCTCCGTGGGTCGCCTGTGTCACTACTTTGGGTGGTTCCTTGGGGTCCCAGCGATTCTACATGCTCTAAACACTGTGTCTAGTCAAGTCGTGGTTGTTATACCACTTTCTTAGTATATGGTTTGGTCTCCCCCTGGAGCCCGCTGTGTATTGTGCTATTTACTGTCGTTCTAGTGATTAAGGGCCATATGTAGATAATTTCTATTTACCGATTCATAAATACCGAATTTTACCGATTCGGTATTTATGAATCGGTAAATAGAATGTAGGTAAACATACGGTAATTATTACCGAATCAGTAATATTCGGTATTACTGATTCGGTATTTACCGAATCGGTAATAATGCATCCCTTCCAATTCATTCCTATGGGCCTGGAGGCCCATAGGAATGAATGGGAAGCCATTCACTATTACCGATTCGGTAAATACCGAATCGGTAATAGGGGGAGCATATTCATGGGTGGCAGGGTGTCACATTGACACCCTGTTGCACCCCTGAATCGTGCATGTGTGCACATATGGCGCACATACATGCCCTAAGGGCATGTATGTCTGTCACGTGGCACTTTTCAAAAAGCACAAAATTGCTTTTTAAAAGGTATTCGTTATTTACCATCAACTTGTAGCTGGTGGTAAATAACGAATCCAGAAACCAAAAATGCACTCACTTGAGTGCCCCCTACATAGGATTTCAGGATTTGGTAATTTACCGAATCGGTATTTTACCGATTTCTTAAAATTCCGATTCGGTAAATTAGCGAATCCTGAAATCCAGCCACCTACATCTCAATTGCCTAAATACTGGTCGGTAACGGGATATTTACCGATTTTCGGCCGTTACCGACCGGTATTTAGGTACCTACATATGGCCCTTAATATTGTGTGCTTTATTCCCTAATCTTATAAGGAGGTCAGTTGAGAATGTTTAGTAATAAATACATACATTTTATATATTCCTTGTGGGTTTCTCCTTTCATTTGGTCATTCAGGAGGTTCTAATCTGGTAAAACAAGCTGCTTTACATTCCTTCGAGACTAAGCCTGAAGGCTGCTCTTCACAGCTACCACCAGGATAGCTTTCTATAAAGGTTGTCTTTAACCTAATCATCAATGAGGGTTTTTTGGACTGGTACAAGGTGCCCACTTTAATTTGTGGACAGCATATACCAGGCCAACTTCTCACATTGGTGTGCAGCTGTTGGGATTCAAGCTTGCTATTGTTTTACCAGATAAATCTCATTGAGTGATTAACTGAAAACCACTAAAGGTATTATGTACATATAAATCTAGACTATAATAAGTAAGTTCTACTGAACTTGGAGTTGGGTAGTCAATGGTCTAGCACACCCTTTCTCCATCTCAAGAGAGTTTAGCTCCCACTAGTTTAGGGAGGTGCCTACACCACATAACTCTAGTATGTCTTTTAGGCCTGAAGCCAGTGGCTCCTTGCCAACTAAGTATGACCATCTCTTATTTCAGGAATTGAGAAATATGTGTACATCTAGGAAACTGAAGACAGGGAGACATGCAAGCAGCCAACGTCTCATAGAGATGTTGCATTTAGATGACCTCAGAAAGACCCCATGGTCTGATGAGGCAGGCAAGTTGGGTGGGACAGCAGATGAGGACAGGCCAGGAAGTGAAAACTTCTATGACCTAGACTCAAATGCTGACCAGGAGGATCAAGATGATTCTAACCTGGACAATCGAATTCTTCCTTCAGGTGGGGGAGAAGGCCCCAGTGGCCCTCTATTTACTCCACCAGGGAGCGTTAACAGTCTACCAAGAAGATCAAGGTCTCCTTCTCAGGAATCTAATAATTCTGGTACTTCTGAAGGGACCTCTGTTTCTCATTAAAGGGAATCCTCTAAGGAGAAGAAGTGGCAATCACTTGACTATGAGAGGAACAGACTCAGAATCAATAGGGAACAATTGGCCTTAGACAGGGATTCCCTAGAGCTCCAGAGAGATTCCAGACGGTTGGGGCTAGATCCCCATGGTGGCAGCAACAGTGTCCCTAGAGCTAGAGAATATACTCATGATCATAGGAACATGAACAAGATTGTCCCTCCCTATCAGAATGGGGATGACATCCACAAATGGATAACTGCACTAGAGAGAGCCTGTAAAGTACAGAGGGTCCCTCAAGAGCAGTGGGCAGCTATCTTGGGGCTCTTCTTTGCAGACAAATGTAGAGACAAGCTCCTCTGTGTAAGAGAAGAGGGTGCTGATAATTACAAAGTCTTGAAGAGTGCCCTGATTGATGGGTTTGGCTTCATCACTGAGTAATACAGGATTAGCTTCAGACACCCCCAAAAGGCACAGACTCAAGAATGGGTTGACTTTGTAGATTGTGCTACTAAGGCCCTGGAAGGCTGGTTACTTGGCAGTAAAGTGTGTGATTTTAAAGGATTGTACAATTTAATTATGAGGGAGCAGATCCTTAATAATTGTCAAAATCAGCTGTTGCATCAGTACCTGGTGGACTCTGATCTGACCTCTCCCCAAGAATTGGGCCAGAAGGCAGACAAATGGGTCAGAACAAGGGCGAGGCAGAAAATTCAGAACCAGGGTGGTGACTCTAAGTAGCAAGATTCTAAAAACTCAGATAAGGGTGGGGAGAAGGGTAAAGACCAGAAATCTCCTCAAGGGCCCCAAAAACCTTCATCTGGTGGGGAGTCACAGTCAAACAAGGGTAAAGGCAAGAAGAAGCCATAATGTCAAATCTGGAAACAGAAGACCCATTGGACAGTGATTGTACCAAGTCCAAGGACTCAACTCCTACCATCACTACCCCTAAGGCAACTGTCCCCCCTAGTTCAGCTCCAAGTGGTGGTACACAGAATGAGGGTGTAGTAGGGTTAACCCTAAGATCGGAGGTGGACTCTGGCATAGTCAGAGTTCCAACTCAGGCTGTGTTGATCTGTGATGGAGGCATGGATATTGCCTCCTTATTTGTCAGTCCCAGTAATCTGGGCAAATACAGACAGCAGCCTTTGATCAATGGAAAAGAGGCCTTGGCATTCAGGGACACAGGTGCAAGTGTCACAATGGTGACAAAAGATCTTGTGAGCCCTGAGCAAATCCGACTTGGTGAGATGTACCAAGTGACCAATGCAAGCAATGTCAGGACAGACCATTCCTTGGCAGTTTTTAATTTCACCTGGGAAAGGGGTAACTGGCCCTAAGAAGGTTGTGGTAAGTGCAGACCTCCCGGTTGAATGCTTGTTGGGCAATGATTTAAGAAACTTCAGCTTGGGCTGAAATGGAACTCAGGACTCATGCAGAAATGTTGGGTATCCCTGCAGATGTGTGTGCTATGACTATGTCACAGGCAAAAATGTCTTCCACTGAACAGGCCCTGGATCCTGGAAAAATGGATCAAGTGCCTTCCAAGAGGATGAGCCGTAGGGGTAAGGCAGTGTCTCCCCCCCCTGACTCAGAGTATAGATCAGTCTCTTGAGGGAGATGATCTTAGTCCTAAAGAAGGAACTGTCTCAGAGGAGCTTGAGCCTGATCAGGTTGAGTTCTTGGGGACAGGGGGCCCTTCCAGGGCAGATCTGAGCCAGGAGCAGCTGAGCTTCCCCTATCTTGAACCCTCAGACAGCAAGCTGTTGCTGAGGCTGCTGGGAGTTCCAGTGAGTCCCATAGGATCTACTGGGATGATGGACTTCTATACTCAGAGATTAGGGACCCCAAGCCTGGAGCTACCAGGAGGTTAGTCATGCCTCTGAAGTTTAGGGGCTTCCCATTGACACTGGCACATGATATCCCATTTTCAGGTCACCTAGGCCAAAACAAGACTTGGGACAGGATTGTCCCTCACTTTCATTGGCATCACATGTCAGAAGACACCAAGGAGTTTTGTTGCTCCTGTATCACCTGTCAAGCCAGTGGTAAGGCAAGTGGTACTACAAAGGCTCCCCTGATACCACTACCTGTGGTGGGGGTTCCCTTTGAGAGGGTTGGGATTGATATTGTTGGTCCCATGGATCCTCAAACTACATCGGGGCACAGATTCATTCTAGTGGTGGTGGCCCATGACACTAGGTATCCAGAGGCAATTCCCCTTAGAACTACTACAGCTCCTGTGGTGGCTAGAGCCCTCCTGGGAGACAGAGGTACCAACTTCATGTCTAGTTACTTGACTGCTATGTGGACGGAGTGTGGAGTAAATTACAAATGTACCACCCCTTATCACCCACAATGCAATGGGTTAGTTGAAAGGTTCAATAACACCCTCAAGGGCATGATTAAAGGTCTCCCAGAAAAGCTTAGGCACAGATGGGACATACTTTTGCCCTGCCTTCTCTTTGCCTACAGAAAGGTTCCACAAAAGGGAGTTGGTTACAGCCCTTTTGAAATTCTGTTTGGTCATCCAGTTAGGGGTCCATTATGTCTAGTGAAGGAGGGATGGGAGTTATCTCTCAAACCCCCTAAACAGGATATTGTGGACTATGTACTTGGTCTCCGCTCCAAGATGGCTGAGTACATGAAGAAGGCAACCAAAAAGCTTGAGGCTAGCCAGGAATTGCAAAAGGCCTGGCATGACCAAAAGGCTGTGCTGACTGTTTACCAGCCAGGACAGAAAGTAAGGGTGTTGGAGCTTGTGTCCCCAGCAGCCCTCCAAGACAAGTGGAGTGCCCTCATACAATCCTTGAGCAAACATGGGCTTGCTCATGGCTACTGGTGAGGGACAGGAGGAAGAGAGTGATCCACTCCCTGACCTGCTCTCACAGAACCCTGATGATGGTTCAGTTGATGGTCTAGCCTTGGCAGGCAGCCTCACTGACCAGCAGCAAACTGATTGCAGAAAAGTTCTCAGCCAGTTTAGACATATGTTCTCACTGACTCCAAGCGAGACTACCTGGTGCACTCATGAAGTGGACACAGGTGACAGTCTGCCTGTTAAAAATAAGATTTACAGGCAACCTGACCATGTCAGGGACTGTATCAGGACTGAAGTCCAGAAGATGTTGGATTTGGTGGTTGATTGAACCCTCAGATAGCCCTTGGGCTAGTCCAGTAGTCTTGGTACCAAAACCTCACACCCAGAATGGTAAGAGAGAGATGATGTCCCGTGTTGACTACAGGGGTCTCAATGCAGTCACTAGGACTGATGTCCATCCAATACCCAGCCAAGTTTCTGAGCACATTTGACCTGACAGCTGGCTACTGGCAAATCAGACTAGCTGAGGATACAAAGCCACAAACAGCATTCTCAACCCCTAGTGGGCACTACCAATTTGTGGTGATGCCATTTGGTTGGAAGAATGCACCTGCCACTTTTCAAAGGTTGGTGAATAAAGTCCTTACAGGCCTGGAAGCCTATAGTGCAGCTTACCTAGATGATATTGCTGTCTTTAGCTCTACCTGGGAGGATCACCACGTCCACCTGAGAAATGTTTTGGAGGCCCTGCAGAAAGCAGGCTTCGCTCTCAAGGCCACCAAGTGCCAGATAGGGCAGAGTCAGGTTTTATACCTGAGCCACCTTGTGGGTGGAGGTCAGGTTCAACCATTGAGGGGCATAATCCAGACCATCATGGACTGGGTTGCTCCAACCACCCAGACTCAGGTCAGAGCTTTCTTGGGCCTGACTGGGTACTATAGGAGGTTTGTCAAAGGATATGGATCCATAGTGACCCCTTTGAATGACTTAACTTCCAAAAGAATGCCAAAGAAAGTTCAGTGGACAGTTAGCTGTCAAAAGGCATTTGATGACCTGAAGCAGGCCATGTGCACTGCTCCCATTCTGCAAAGTCCTGTTAGAATCCGGGTTCTCTGGTTGGCACAGGTAGGTACTTGTGACAAGCAGGGAACCTTTCCTCTAGTCAGGGTAAGGGGGTACATTCCTAAAATAACCTCTGCTCACCCTCTAGGTAGCTTGGCACGAGCAGACAAGTCTTATCTCAGAACGTTATAGGTTAAGCATTTGTGAACACATACAGTAACCAAGTGACAACACTACAAACTGACACCACACAGGTTTTATATTAAAAATAAGGATTCTTTATATAGAGTTACCACAAGACCATTAAACGACAAAAATACGCAATACTGTTACTTAGATGGTAGCATTTTGCTTAGTGCTCTTAAGTTCTTAAATGCGAAACTTTAAGTCAATGTACCTTTTAGATGCGACACGCAGGGCAATGAAAGTGTTGCAACGATGTTGATGCAAAGAAATAAAGACGTGAAGATCTTCCAGATGCGTTACGCTTCTCCGATGTTGCGAGAAGACTCGACTCGATGCGTCAGCTACAGCGGCGTCACCCTTTACGCGATGCGACGACAGCGGCCTTGTTCAATTTAAACAGCCCATTCTGGCCTATGGGAAAAGGTAGCCTTGCAATAGTGCAATAGTGAAAAACGAAAATGGCTGTAATTCTCTATTAGGACATGCCACACACCTCAGGGCGTGTCCTACCTTATGCTTACAAAGCACCCTGCCCTTGGGCCTACCATAGGGGTGACTAATATGAAGTTAAGGGAAGGTTTAGGGACTGGCAAGTGGGTGCACTTGCCCAATCAGCATGACAGTACCAGACTGCACGCAGGTTCTGCAATGGCAGACCTTAGACACATTTTACTAGGCCGCTTCTGTGGGTGGCACAACCAGTGCTGAAAGCCCACCAGCAGCATTTGTATTTACAAGCCCTGGGCACTCCTGGTGCACTTTACTGGGGTCTGACAGTAAACCAAATAAGCCAATCATGGAATCCAACCAACATATACATTTTAAATAGGGAGCACTTGCACTGTGGCACTGGTTGGCAGTGGCACAGTGCTCTGAGCAGCTAACACCAGCAAAACACATGAGGCACAGCGACAAAAAGTGGAAGGGAGACTCACGCCAAGGTTCCAGGTCTAACACTGACTATTCCAAACAATTCACTGTTCAAACTGATGCATCCGAGTTGGGGGTAAGGGCTGTGTTATGACAACTGAATGATGAGGGTCAGGATCAGCCAGTAGCTTTTATTAGCAGAAGGCTGACCCCCAGAGAGAAACTTTGGTCAGCTATTGAGAGGGAAGCCTTTGCTATGGTTTGCCATACTTGTTTGGCACTCACTTCATTGTTCAGACAGACCATAAGCCCCTCTTATGGCTAAAACGGATGAAGGGTGAAAACCCCAAACTTTTGAGGTGGTCCATTTCCCTACAGGGTATGGACTATACAGTGGAACATAGACCTGGGAGTAACCATGCCAATGCAGATGGACTCTCCAGATATTTCCACCTAGAACATGAAGACTCAACTGGTCAAGGTTAGTTTAATGTCCTTATGTTTGGGGGGGTTGTGTAGGAGAGTAGGATCTGCTTCTTACAGTTACCCCCACTTTTTGCTGATGTATCACTGTTTTCAACTTAGTCTGGCTGCGATCCTTCTATTCAGGACCCCAGCCTAGCTGCTTTCTCCTCTAAATTGATTGCATGTACTTTAGGTACACTCCAGATATGGATTCTGGGGTACCCTTATAAGTTCCAAGTATATGGTATACTATGTACCCAGGGCATAGGTACCCCAGAGGCCTCCCAGGGGCTGCAGCATGTATTATGCCACCCCTGAGAGACCATTCAAAATGACACCACAGGTCTGCTACTGCAGCCTGTGTAAGGTGATGCATGCACCCCTTACTTAGATATAGGTTCACTATGTCTATTCTATATCACTGCACATATAAACCTATCAGTCACCCCTATTGCAGGCCTTATCAATCCTGAAGGCAGGGTGCTGGGATTTACATGAGAGGGTGCACCTGCATGAGCAGAGCCCCTCTGCAGCCTTCGTAACCTAGTTTCCGGGTTTGTTTGTGATGCAGCCAACCATATATATTTAAGTGCATTATAACCTCGTGGTAAATGCTAACTTTAAAACGGCTGCATAGAAACAAGACGTGTTTCGTGTCAAACACCTTGGAATCATACCGCTCCGCCAGTAACTGGTGGGGAGGTATGATTCCACCCTCCTAGAGACATATGTGACATACCGGACTACCCGGTACCAGCTTTCTCGACCTGGGCATCACAAAATGGATGCTGCCAGCTACAGACACAAGTCTGCCCTCCTGCTGCTGAGCCAAGCTCGAGCAAGGGAAGGCTTGACAATAGGCTTCCTGTCTCAGGGAGGTGTGACCACCTCCCAAACAGGCTTCAGTGTATTGGGGCTGGGTGGGTGCACTCTGAGAGTGCTTTGAAGTCTGCACCGGGGGCACATTTGGTGTCCCTGTGCATAGTCCAGCTCAAACCGGTTGCAGGAGCCATTTGCTCCTGCTCTGGCATGAAACTGGACAAAGGACATAGGTGTAGCCACCCCTCTGTCCTGACTCTCCCCTAGGTGGGTCCCCAGAGTTTGTCCCACCCCTTCCTTGGGTATAAAGTAGGAACCCCTGACTACAGGACTTTAGATTTTACCAGGACTAAACTCTGCTCCAGAAACCAAGTACTTTGATGATCTGCACGGTGCTGGATGACTGAAGAATCTCTCTTGGAGTAAAGGAGTTACTCCCCTGCAACTAAATGCATCTGACCAGTTTGCATCTCCCGAGCTCCTGAGGACTCTGAAGATTTCTGCAACACAGGAGGTGGGTTCCGGAGGTCTCTGACGTTGATCAGCGCTCTCAGCAATTCTGAGGCCTGTATCCCTTGTGGGGACCGTGCAACCCGAACACCTGTGCACCGCACACTTTTGCAGCAGAATATGCTTTTTGGCAATCCCTGAAGCTGTGCTTTGGGCTACTTGTAGTCCTGACCCTGAGCAGTAATTCCACTGAAGATTTCCGGCCTACACTCCACAAGTGTTCCGTGGGCTGGTATTTCGTGATTCAGCTCAAGGTCCCTTCGCGATCCCTGGTCCGTTGGCCTGTGGGTCCCTGTGAAGGTAACTTTGACTTTACGTGGGCTTTCCTGGTTGCTCCAGACGTGCCCTGACTCTTCTTAGCTTGGAGAGTCTACAGGACCTTGCTGGTCCTCACCGAAGCATCTTTCCTCTGCCCGCAAGGGTTGCAGTTGCCAAGACTTGTTGGTGTTCGTTCCGGACACTGACCCCCCAGCGCTCGACATCCTTTGTGGGACAGCTCACCTCTGGACTTTGGTCATCGTCGATGTCTCCTGGTCCCCGTGGCTGCAGAGTCAAGCTTCACCTCTTCTCACCTGAAGCACCCGACATCGGTGGGCATTCATCTATCGTGCTCCTGGTCACTGTGACAGCAGGACTGTCCAACTCTTGAAGGCTTGAGGCAGCAAGGGAGATGTCAGTGGAACCCACAGAGTTTATTGGGAAGAGGGACTACTGTACACTGAGGCCAGAGACCCCAACCCTGGATCCACTAGGAGAGTGGTAGTGCCTCAATAGTACCTACTAACTTTTGCTCATGACATCCCCCTAGCTGGACATCTGGGCCAAACCAAATTCTGGTAAAGGCCAGTTCGCAACTTTTACTGGCCCCAGATTTCTCACAAAGTAAAGGGGTTTGTCAGTTCCTGTATCACCTGTCAAGCCAGTGACAAAACAGGAAGACACCCCCTTGATTCCACTACCAGTGATTAGGGTTCCCTTTGAGAGGGTAATTGTGGACATAGTGGGTCCACTTGAACCTCCCACAGCATCAGAAAACAAGTTTATACTATGGGTATTGGATCATGCCACTAGGTACCCTGAGGCAATTCCGCTTAGGACTACTACAGCTCCTGCAGTAGCCAACGCCCACATTGGTGTCTTCACCAGGGTAGCGTTTCCTAAGGAGGTGGTTTCAGACAGAGGTTCAAGCTTCATACCTGCTTACCTAAAACACATGTGGAAAGAGTGTGGAGTGCCATACAAGTTTACTACACCCTATCACCCACAAACCAATGGCCATGTTGAGAGGTTCAACAAGAAATTGAAAGGCATGATTATGGATTCCCTGAAAAACTCAAAAGGAGGTGGGATGTCCTCTTACCATGCTTGCTTTTCGCCTACAGCGAGGTGCCTCAGAAGGGAGTAGAGTTTTTGCCCTTTGAACTTCTGTTTGGCCATCCTGTTGGGGTACCACTCTGTCTTGTAAACGAGGGTTGGGAGAAGCCTCTCCAAGAACCAAAACAAGACATTGTGGACTATGTGCTAGGCCTAAGGTCCAGAATATACATGGAAACAGCTTCCAAAAATCTTAATGCCAACCAGGAGCTTCAAAAGCACTAGTATGACCAAAAAGCTGCACTTTTAGTATTTCAACCAGGGCAAAAGGTGTGGGTTTTGGAGCCAATGGCAACAATGGCACTCCAGCACAGATTGAGTGGCCCTTACCCAATCTTAGAAAAGAAAATTGAGGTCACTTGCTTGGTTGACCTGGGCACAAGCAGGACACCCAAAAGGGTGATCCATGTGAACCGCCTTAAGCTTTTCAACGACAGGGTTGACATCACCATGCTGATGGTGACTGATGAGGATCAGGAGACAGAGATTGAACCTCTCCCTGACCTCCTCTCATACAGCCCCAAAGATGGGTCAGTGGATGGAGTTGTCTTTTCAGACACCCTCACTGCCCAACAGCCACTGATTGCAAGCAAGTCTTGCAGCAGTATGCTAAGCTCTTTTCCTTGACCCCTGGTCAGACAAACTGGTGTACCCATGATGTGGACACTGGTGACAGTGTACCTGTCAAGAACAAAATCTATCGACATTCTGATCAAGTCAAGGAAAGCATCAGCAAGATGCTGTAGTTAGGGGTTATTGAACCCTCTGAGAGCCCCTGGGCCAGCTCAGTGGTTCTGGTCCCCAAACCTCATCAACAGGGTGGAAAGAGAGAAATGAGGTTCTGTGTGGACTATAAACGGCTCAACTCTGTCTCCAAGACAGATGCTCACCCTATCCCAAGAGCAGATGAGTTGCTAGATAAATTGGGTGCAGATACATTTCTAAGTACCTTTGAATTAACTGCAGGGTACTGGCAGATTGGCATGGCACCAGGAGCAAAAGAAAAGACAGCATTCTCCACACCTGATGGGCATTATCAGTGTACTGTTCAGCCCTTTGGTTTAAAGAAAGCCCCTGCCACCTTCCAAAGGTTGGTGAACCAAGTCCTTGCTGGATTGGAATCCTTTAGTGCAGCTTATCTAGATGATATTGCTGTCTTTAGTTCCACCTGGCAGGATCACCTGATCCACCTTGGGAAGGTTTTAAAAGCCCTGCAAACTGCAATCCTAACCATAAAGACATCTAAATGCCAGATAGGACAGGGAACTGTGGTATACTTGGGCCACCTTGTTGGGGAAGGCCAAGTGCAACCCTTACAGCCCAAGATCCAGGCCATCCTGGACTGGGCAGCTCCAACAACCCAGACCCAAGTCAGGGCATTCCTTCGCTTGACTGGGTACTGCAGGAGGTTTATGAAGGGATATGGGTCCATTGTGACTCCCCTCACTGAAGATACCTCCAAGAAGATGCCCAAAAAGGTCAACTAGACCGTTAGCTGTCAAAAGACTTTTGACACCCTGAAAGAGGCAATGTGCTCAGCACCAACTCTCAAAGCTCCAGACTATACCAAGCAGTTCATTGTGCTGACTGATGCCTCTGAGCTAGGGTGAGGAGGGGTCCTATCTCAGACCAATGATGAAGGCCAAGACCAACCTGTTGCTTTTATAACCAGAAAAGTTCTCCCCAGGGAGCAGCGTTGGAGTGCCAGTGAGAGGAAGGCCTTTGCTGTGGTTTGGTACCTGAAGAAGCTGAGAGCATACTTGTTTGGCACTCACTTCCTAGTTCAAACTGATCACAGACCTCTCAAGTGGCTAATGCAGATGGAAAGTGAAAATCCTAAACTGTTGAGGTGGTATATCTCACTACAGGGAATGGACTTTGTAGTGGAACACAGATCTGGGACTGCCCATGCTAATGCAGATGCACTTTCCAGGTTCTTCTACATAGAAAATGAAGACTCTCTAGGGAAAGGTTAGTCTCATCCTCTTTCATGGGGGGGTTGTATGAGAAAGTGCCCTCTTTCTGCATGGTTGCCCACACGTTGTGCTGAACTGTTGATGTACTTTGACTGAGTGTGCCCTGGGATCCTGCCAAACAGGTACCCAAGGCATATGCTCTTTCCCTGAAACTGCATTGAAGACCAAACCCAATTTGCACTCTCTGGTCACAGGTCAGTCCCTTGTAAATGGTACCACAGATACCCAGGGCACTGTGACCAGGGAAGGCCTTTAAGGGCTGCAGCACTTATTGTGCCACCTTTAGAGGCCCTGTACCTTTACACTCACACACTGCCCTTGCCGGCTGCGTGTTTTGGTGCAGAACAAAGTGAAGAGTTGACATGGCACACATCCCTGTGTACCATGCCTACAACCCACTGCCCTGGCATAGATCAGCCACCCCTCTAGCTGGGTGCACTATACCAGTGGTGAGGGTACAGGTGCATGAGCCCTGTACCCCTACAGTGCCTAAGCCCATTCTTAGACATTGTAAGTGCAGTAATGCCATTAAGAGTATACAGTGCTGGCAGATTGTCAGTATGAACTCCGCAGTACCATAATGGCTTTACTGAAAACTAAGAAGTTTGGTATAAAAAATCTCAGCACATTAAACCAACACTGATACCAGTGTGAGATTTAATGAAAAAGGAACACAGAGGGCATCTTAGAGATGCCCCCTGAAAAATGACCGAACACTAGTGTCCAGGCTGAGTTGCTGCTTCCCAGCTGCCACCATCAGACATGTTTCTGGACCCCTGGGTTGAGAGCCTGCTGCTCCCTGGGGTCTGAAACAAGGCACATCCTGGGACAAGGTGCCAAGCCTCTTCCCCCAGGGTGGGCAGGGTTCACGAAGGGGAAGCTTCAAAGGCTTGCCACCTTTGTGTGCTTCCCCAGGACTTTTGCTGCTTCCAGCGACTGGTCACAACCGGTTCTGACCCCCACTTTGGGCGGGAGAACCGACGGGAAAACCAAGTGAGGAAGGGAGGTGTGCCCACCTCTGCCAACCCGACCCCTCAGGTGGGGGAGGCGAGGTGAAGCACAACTCTTAGTCCCTGCCACCTTGCAGATGGGGGGACCCAGCCAACCAGAGTGAGGCTTATGCCCCCCCACTAGAGAGTAGAATACTAGGGGGTGTACCCGCCCCAAGGAAGTGACCCATTGGTCCCAACCTTTTTTTTAATATATATTTTTATTAGCATTTATATTCATAGCAAGTATACACTCAACACAGTTACAGAGCCATGATAAGAGGGGCATATTACATATTATACACATATGGTAGGCATCTTGTTACAATAGTGATGAATGGGGGATAGCAATCAACTATATCCACTCCCTTTTCTGGCCATATCCAATGTCTCAAGAATAAAGTCCCCTTCCAAATTCAGTGTATCAATAAAAATACCCCTCTACACGGTATGCATTTCATTAGGGAGTATTCGGGTTGGCTATCAACCTTGCCCATCATAGCTGTACATATTTCCGAAACAACCCAATTTTGCCACGTACTAGTGTAGACAGCCATAGCATAGAAGAAAATAATAGCCATATAAGAAAATAAAGAAAAAAGTAACACAGGAGAACTCACTCCGTGTCACTGTAAAATAAACATACAACTACAACTTGTAACAAACTACCAGGGGTCCTTAGTCTGTGCAAACTTCCATAATCTATGGGCCAACGCTGATTTTGGGACGGGGGACCAGGGAGGGGTGGGACAGGGGAGTCATCGTTCATCCAAATTGTGGTGTTCCACCAGGGAGCCAATCCTCTCCCCCTCTACCCTGCAGGAGCCCCAATCTACATGTCCAATCTTCACCCATCACTCATCCGTTGTTGTGTAGGAGTGTTTGCTTCCCCCACGCCTTCAGGGTCAGTCGAGTTTGTATCCGAGGACTGCGCAGGTGAGTGTCGTGTTTCCCATGCCTTCACAATATCAGCCCAGGGCTCCGCTAGTGGTTTATGCCGTTTCGTGACTTTATCTTCCTTTATCAAAGCCCTCTCCTCAGCTCTCGCCCAAAGGAATACTTCGTCTTCCCATTTGACCACTAAAGAAGCCTGCTTCACCTTCCACTTAAGAGCTATTCTCCTCCTAGCCTGTAGCAAAGCCAGATCTATGAATCTAAGCCCCAGCCATTTGGATTTGGATCTCGGGAATAAACCTAGGTGACAAATCTCCGGGACGCATGCCAGGTTCTGGGACAGAACCCCATTAACCATGAGGCTCGATCGACAGACCCACTGCCTCTGTGTTCTGTGTGGTACGCGCTAACAGAGAACCTCCCACTTCCTATCTTCAACACAGCAGCACTTACGGTCAGCTGATCGCGGATCGCTCCGTATAGACGTAGCCATCGGCAGAAGCAGAAGCAGAGGCAGCCGAGTCTCGAGTCCTTACGAAAACTGCAGCCCGTCAAGCAAACTATCAGAACGATCAACGACGTGAGCAGACGCGCTGCGGACCGCGAGCCCGGTAACGGGGGGAGCGCGAGTCGAGTCGTGTCGCCTCGCAGATCACGAGTAGCAGCTTGCGAGGTGGCTTGCCAGAAACCGAGCCAGATAAGGGAAAGGTAAGCTGCAACTCGAGAGGCCCCGGATGATTAAAGGGAAAACGCTGCGGTCCATGGAAATTTAATCAGTAGTAAAGTTCAAGGCATTGAAGTCCAATGAACAGGAGAAATTGGACTGGAAGCAGACGGGGGAAGTAAAGCTGATATAACTGAGAAGTGGTGGAAGTGGTGGGGGTAGAGCGCGGGCCCACAGACCAGAGGTAAGTGGAAAAGTTAGTACGTATCCATATCTTTTTAAATAATATTAGGGGAAACTAAAGCATACAGAAAGCCAAGGGCCCCCAAGGGCCTCAAAGTTTAGCTCATCTAAAGGGAGCAAGGAAAAGGAAGGAAAAGTCTTAAAAAATAAATAAATAAAAGGGGGAAAAATAAATTGTGTATATCCAGGAGGAAAAGGCGTCAAGAAAAGTAGAAGAAATGGCTCCAGGGAGAGCTAAAACGAGGAGAATTCCAAAAACTCTCAAGAAAATAGGGGCTAAAAGCCAGGGGAGGGATGACATATCCACTTTTTCAAAAGGTTTGAACGATACTAATGGTGATATGGTTACACCCCCGGGAGTAAAAAACCAGCGATGGAACTTACCCCCTCCCTGGGCGCAAGCCAGCAGAAAACATTACCAACTTTGAAATTGGCAGGCGCGAAAGGAGGGTCGGCAGTTTCAAAATCTATTAAGGACTTTATCGGCAAGCATTTTTCGAAGGAGAGACCAGATAAAGAGATGAGCGTGATAGGGACACCACTAACCATGGAGGACGATGCTGTATCAATCGTGGAGAACTTGAACCAGACTAATTTTAGTATCGCGGAGATCCCGACGGAACCACGTTTGTCTTCCTCGCCACGGTTATTCCAGTCGCTACCTACTCAGAACAGAGATGTAGAGGTGGAGGAGGAAGAAAGAACAAAACAGAGTAAATCCTCATGCGATGAAGATCCTGCCCAGAGGATATCAAGTATGATTGGGAGAGTAAGACTGGAATTTTCCAATGATACCCATGTTGATTTATCAAGTCTCCCCCCCCCATAGCCTGGACGTGACAGGCTCCTCCCGTTTATCCATGCTTGAGGTTATGCTGATACTGCAGAAAACCTTACAGGGAATTCTTGAGGTATCAGCTGTAAACAATGAAATTTTAAAAACACAAAGCAATCATTTTAGGATTATAATTGGAGAGCTGACACAGATTAAAAATCAAATGCCTTCATTAGTAAGAGCTGTAGAAACACAGGAGGAAACAATTGTGGATAAGGGGATAGATGTGGTAGAAGCGAGTGGTTCTAAGGTGGCAGAACCATCGGTATATATCTTGTTGCCCCATGATTATAAAGAGACTTGGGGAAAGGTGGAGTATAAAACAAAACATCCGGGGACGAAGAAGGGGAAAAAAGGCCCCAACCAGAAACCCACCCACAAAGCATCAGGAGAAAGGGAAGGGGTAAGTTTAGAGCAAAGACCAAGGAAAAAGCATAAGGTAGTAAGGCAAGGAATAAAAAAGCCAACTTGTGAAGAAACAGGAGCGAGTACCGGTAGACCTGGGGGAAAACTAGGAAAAAATATGGCAATGAGCTCTAGAGGGACTTGGTGGAAATACCCAGTTGAAAAGGAGGCTGTAGATCAAAAATGGGGGATGGAGTCGCCTGTAGCTGCAGGGCCCAGTAACCCAGCCCTAGGGGTGAGGTGCAGGAATAGAGGTAAAGAAGAGGTAACCTATCAAAGAAGGGAAGAAATATTAGAAGAAAGATCATTAGATATGCGACGAGTTAGGCCCGTAGATAATGGCTATTTTTAGAACCAATAGGTTATAGAAAGGGGGGGGGAAAGAGCTAAGAAATGAAACCCCCTAAATCGTGCCCAACTCCTCTCCTCATTCGCAAAATGCCCTAGTCTAAGATATGTGAGTACAGAAGACCTAAAAGAAGTGGGGTTCCTGATGAACACTAAAGGACAAGAAATAACAAAGGTTTTACTCCACTCAGCACTAATAAAAGTAGCGCTGGAAAAGGCAGAAGCCGAGATGCAAAGGGAAGGAATAAGGATAGTAAAAAGAGAGGATGTGCTGAGAGATAAAAAAGAGAAACCTTTCCTTAGGAATCATGCAGGGTTGGGAGAAAGGCAAATAAAAATGATTAGTTCAGGACGGGATATGAAAGAAGCCCTCAAAATTACTATAACCCCTAAAAATTTAGGGTGGGATGAGGTAGATGCCCGGGCAGGAAATGGACTTGGAGAGATTATATATACGGATGATGAAGAGGAAGTTGGGCATTTGAGTGAGGTTGATTAGGAACAGGGGTCGTTGCACAGCCTAGCCATCAATCAATCAATCAATCAAAGCATTTATATAGCGCACTACTCACCCAGAGGGTCTCAAGGCGCTAGGGGAGGGGGGTCCGCTACTGCTCGAACAGCCAGGTCTTGTGTTGCTTCCTGAAGGCGAGGTGGTCCTGGGTCAGGCGGAGGTAGGTCGGGAGGGAGTTCCACGTCCTGGCGGCGAGGAAGGAGAAGGACCGTCCCCCTGTGGTGGCTCTTCGGATGCGGGGGACGGTGGCGAGGGCGTGGCCGGTCGATTGAAGCTGGCGTTTGGGAGCGTAGAAGTTGAGGCGGCTGTTGAGGTATCCTGGGCCTTGGTTGTGTAGGGCTTTGTGTGCGTGGGTGAGGAGACGGAAGGTGATTCTCTTGGTGACCGGGAGCCAGTGCAGGTCTCTCAGGTGTCCGGAGATGTGGCTGCGACGGGGGATGTCCAGGATGAGTCGTGCTGAGGCGTTCTGGATCCGCTGAAGTCTTTTCTGGAGTTTGGCGGTGGTTCCGGCGTAGAGGGAGTTGCCATAGTCCAGACGGCTGATGACGAGGGCCTGGGTGACCGTCTTCCTGGTCTCGGTGGGGATCCACCGGAAGATCTTTCGTAGCATGCGCAGGATGTTGAAGCACGACGAGGAGACGGCGTTGACTTGTCTGGTCATGGAGAGGGTGGAGTCCAGGATGAAGCCCAGGTTGCGTGCGTGGTCTGTTGGTTTGGGTGCGCTGCCTAGGTCGGGGGGCCACCAGGAGTCGTCCCAGGCGGAGGGTGAGGATCCCAGGATGAGGACCTCCGTCTTGTCCGAGTTCAGTTTCAGGCGGCTGTTCTTCATCCATTCGGCTACCTCTTTCATCCCTTCATGGAGGTTGGCTCTGGCGGTGGCGGGGTCGTTGGTGAGGGAGAGAATCAGCTGGGTGTCGTCGGCGTAGGAGATGATGTTGAGGTTGTGCTGGCGTGCGATGTCTGCGAGGGGGCTCATGTATACGTTGAAGAGGGTTGGACTGAGCGAGGAGCCTTGAGGAACGCCGCAGATGACTTTGGTGGCTTCAGATCTGAACGGGGGGAGGCGGACTCTCTGTGTCCTTCCGGCGAGGAAGGAGATGATCCACTCCAGTGCCTTCTCCTGGATTCCGACGTTGCTGAGTCGCTGCACTAGTGTACGGTGGCAGACAGTGTCGAAGGCCGCGGAGAGGTCTAGGAGGATGAGGGCCGCTGTTTCTCCGTTGTCAAGCAGAGCTCGGATGTCATCGGTGGCTGCGATCAGGGCGGTCTCGGTGCTGTGGTTGGCCCGGAAGCCAGACTGCGAGAGGTCGAGGGATCCGTTCGTCTCGAGGAAGGCGGCGAGTTGCTTGTTGACGGTCTTCTCGATGACTTTTGCAGGAAACGGGAGCAGCGAGATGGGGCGGTAGTTCTTGAGGTCGGTGGGGTCCAAGCCATAATGAATAGATATGGAAGTATGCAGTTCCTCAAGAGAGCTAATAGTGAGTAGAGAGATGTATGTGTCCCCAAAGTCAGGAGGAGAATTTTCCTTAAGGAAAAAGACCCTCACACATCCGGCAGACTAGCTGTCATATGTCGTCAGCACGTGGCCCAGATGTCAAGTTTCATCATAGGGTCTGCTCCGAATCGGGGCGGCGCTGCAATCCCCGATCGGCGACCTCAGTGGCGCCTTTTAGTGGAGATCTTTATTCCATAGGTGCCGGTAGGTGAGTGCAGGTGAGGGCCCTAAAGTGAAAAAGTGTGTGGTGAAAGAGGTGTGTTAAAAATAAGTAGTGGGAAACCTAAATAACAACGTTTATTAAATGACAGGGGTCCCACTCTTAAATTAAAAACAATAAAGTGCGTAATACTCCAGTTAAAATGACTGTTTTACGCTATAGTAATGTGTGGTCAACATGTTTCTTGCATTAGTTAAATAACCGCAATTCTTCAGGACCAGGTGATTCACACACTTATTGGTAGTGGTAGTGACTAATGGGGCACTTACCACACGTACAGCACCCTAATAAGTGGTTACTAGTGAAGGTGAGGTACAACGCCTGAAAAAGAAAATACAGGGACACAAACATACATGTAAATAACATCTGCATTAATACAAATATCGTAGATATCGTCTTAAAAACTGCAACCAACGGGTGTCATGCAGTGTCAATACTAACATGGTCTTCAACTATATGGTGGCGCTATGTTAGAACACCCTTGAGAAGTGGACTAAATAGAAATAAAAATAAAAGCCCACAATGTGATGAGTGCTATGGCAGAAACTACAGGTTGCCTGATGAGGGGGGTACACAGTGGCAACAGAACAGTCGTATAAACTAATTAGAATAATCCACTCACCCTAGAGTACAGGGCTACGATTTCCAACGAGCTGGCGCTGGATGTTGACACCGGATAGTACAGTGTCCTATTTGTACAAAGAGCGGCAACATAAGGGAAAAGGGGAAAGTGCAGCCGCAAAAAGTTGCTGTAAGAACAACTCCCTGTAAAGCTCCACGGACAAAGTATACATCCACAGAAATATGAAGAAACAGGCGCTAAGACCTGCAAGGGGTTACTTACAGAAGTCCGCAGAACGGGACGCCTTCCCACCTACCCTAGGTCCGCGCCGACTCGGGGGACGTTTCTCGGATCTTGCGGGAGGAATTTAAAGCGGTCGTGATCCAATAGGAAGCGCGAACCAATTGGTTCATCAGACGGAAGGGAACTAGTATGCGGAGTATACTTCCGGTTGAATAAGTTCGGGAGTATATGTGTTGACATTTAGGTGTCACAGAGCGTGCCGCGTCACTACCTGGAAGTGACGACAGGGAGGCACGTAAATCAACAGAAGTAGTGCGTGGGAAGCCCTTCTAGGTTGTCAAAACAAAGAGGTTGTCATAGTAACCCTGTGATGTAGGGGGCGTGCCATGTCAGTCCGAGTAGATAGCTCATGCGGCACTGCGCGGTTCAAGTAAAGCTAAATAATGAGGTCGCGAAACACGGTTCATAGCAACTGTGTCGCAACCACATCGTGTGCCAGGAAGATAAGATTCTTCAGTAGGATGGTGAAAATATACTGTGGTAAGAAGCCTATTAACCACAAAGTGTGGCAAATGAAGTGATCGTTCGGGACAGAGCCTCAAAATTAGCCGGGTCAGGAGTTAGTTTTCTTGTAAAAAACGTGACGTTAGTGTACCGCAGGGTACCTGGTGACAAAAGGCAAATATTATATAGTGTCCAAGTGTGGAGGCCTCTACCAAGCTCAGAAAATTCACTATAGAAAGACAAGTGGGGGGTATCCGAGCGAGTTAGTACAGTCCACTATGTCAGATATTAATGAGGCTGCTCCAGGGGATGTCTTCATTCAATCCTTCAATATGGGATGATAATCTCATTACCCACCTTTGTTCTAGTGTGAATAATCTTGCTTTTGTGACATTTTTAAAGGATTGGAGAACTACCCACTGTAAAGAATCTGGAGAGTGATTTTTCTCATAGAAGTGCGTCGTCATCCTAGTGTTCACTTTCTTACAATGGAAATTACTCCGATGCTCAATGACCTCATTATTTAGCTTTACTTGAACCGCGCAGTGCCGCATGAGCTATCTACTCGGACTGACGTGGCACGCCCCCTACATCACAGGGTTACTATGACAACCTCTTTGTTTTGACAACCTAGAAGGGCTTCCCGCGCACTACTTCTGTTGATTTACGTGCCTCCCTGTCGTCACTTCCAGGTAGTGACGCGGCACGCTCTGTGACACCTAAATGTCAACACGTATACTCCCGAACTTATTCAACCGGAAGTATACTCCGCATACTAGTTCCCTTCCGTCTGATGAACCAATTGGTTCGCGCTTCCTATTGGATCACGACCGCTTTAAATTCCTCCCGCAAGATCCGAGAAACGTCCCCCGAGTCGGCGCGGACCTAGGGTAGGTGGGAAGGCGTCCCGTTCTGCGGACTTCTGTAAGTAACCCCTTGCAGGTCTTAGCGCCTGTTTCTTCATATTTCTGTGGATGTATACTTTGTCCGTGGAGCTTTACAGGGAGTTGTTCTTACAGCAACTTTTTGCGGCTGCACTTTCCCCTTTTCCCTTATGTTGCTGCTCTTTGTACAAATAGGACACTGTACTATCCGGTGTCAACATCCAGCGCCAGCTCGTTGGAAATCGTAGCCCTGTACTCTAGGGTGAGTGGATTATTTTAATTAGTTTATACCACTGTTCTGTTGCCACTGTGTACCCCCCTCATCGGGCAACCTGTAGTTTCTGCCATAGCACTCATCACATTGTGGGCTTTTATTTTTATTTCTATTTAGTCCACTTCTCAAGGGTGTTCTAACATAGCGCCACCATATAGTTGAACACCATGTTAGTATTGACACTGCATGACACCCGTTGGTTGCAGTTTTTAAGACGATATCTACGATATTTGTATTAATGCAGATGTTATTTACATGTATGTTTGTGTCCCTGTATTTTCTTTTTCAGGCGTTGTACCTCACCTTCACTAGTAACCACTTATTAGGGTGCTGTACGTGTGGTAAGTGCCCCATTAGTCACTACCACTACCAATAAGTGTGTGAATCATCTGGTCCTGAAGAATTGAGGTTATTTAACTAATGCAAGAAACATGTTGACCACACATTACTATAGCGTAAAACAGTCATTTTAACTGGAGTATTACGCACTTTATTGTTTTTAATTTAAGAGTGGGACCCCTGTCATTTAATAAACGTTGTTATTTAGGTTTCCCACTACTTATTTTTAACACACCTCTTTCACCACACACTTTTTCACTTTAGGGCCCTCACCTGCACTCACCTACCGGCACCTATGGAATAAAGATCTCCACTAAAAGGCGCCACTGAGGTCGCCGATCGGGGATTGCAGCGCCGCCCCGATTCGGAGCAGACCCTATGATGAAACTTGACATCTGGGCCACGTGCTGACGACATATGACAGCTAGTCTGCCGGATGTGTGAGGGTCTTTTTCCTTAAGGAGAATTCTCCTCCTGACTTTGGGGACACATACATCTCTCTACTCACTATTAGCTCTCTTGAGGAACTGCATACTTCCATATCTATTCATTTGTACCCGGGCTATGTATGCTGGACCTATTGTAAACAGCCCCTGTTCCTCCATTTTTTTGATTCATGTCCAAGCCATAATGTCTTGGAATGTTAATGGATAAAAAAGAATATGTGATCACGAAAACTTTGAAGATATTCTAAGGAAGACCGATATTGCCTGTTTACAGGAGACTTGGCTATGCGACGAAACCCTTGTTATGGAAGGCTTCACATACCATGTAAAGCTTGGAAAAAAGAATAGATTTGGGAGACCATCAGGAGGTCAGATAACATTTGTCTCAACAAGGATAGCGACAAGTATAGAACCACTTGAACTTAAGTGTAACTGGGCTTTAGGAAGCAGAGTGTTGTTATTGAATAATAATGTAGAGGGGGAAGGTTTATGCATGGTAAATGTGTATATATGTAAAGGCAGAAGAAAAGAGTATAAAGCAGATCCGGAACGATTAAAAAAGGACTTGGAGATTTTACAAGATACATACCCAAGAGATGTGTTATTGTTATTGGGCGACTTTAACCACAGACTAGACCCCCAAAAAACCGACTCTTGGCAGAGGGAGTTGCTAAGAGTATATAACATTGAGTTTGCTAAGTTCCCTAGGTGTGGTAGCTCAAGCCAAGATATGGAGCTGGGTAAACTGCTGGGGGGTATGGGTCTGTTCTGTGTAAATGGAAGAAAGGAACCGGATCGGCCTGCAAAGCGTACTTTTAAAATAGGGCAGCAAAAGTGCCCCATAGATTATGCATTTATTCAGGCATGGAGCTTTCATTTAATCAAACACTTTGAAGTTGGGAGGGCAGATGGTAGTGACCACTACCCACTGATGATAGAACTACAAGTAAACAGGGACCAGCAGAGGCAAAAAGTGTTACAAGTAGACGTGGAATACCCAAAGCGGCTGACAACTAGGATTAGTGATGACCGTATAGGGAAATTGAGTGCACTCCAATTAATAGTGGAAATAGAAAATCGACCAGCAGGAGAGGATTTATCCTGGTATGAGGATATGATAAGGCAATTAGTAGACTGCCTTAGGATTAATATTAAATTGGGTAACAATGGGCCACAAAATAGACCAAAAGTACCCTCAAATAATAAACCATGGTTTGATGATGATTGCCGAAAAGTAAAAGCCGCTATTAGGCGGAAAGAAAGATGCCTAAGAAATACTTATAATGATGCATTATTTGCATGAACTTAAGGAATTAAGGATGAAATATAAGGCAACCATCAGAGAAAAAAAAAAGATCCTATAAAGATAGATGCTGGATGAATTTATTGGAGGCTACTGAAGATAAAAATGTCAAAGGCTTCTAGAAAATGATACAAGAATGTATGGGGAAAGATGTAGGGATCCTACAGTGTTCGGTTCTGGAAGACAAGTGGGAAAGCCACCTTGAAGAAATCTATGGCAAATGGCCAAGGAAAGAGGAAATAGTACCAAAAAATTGGACAGGGGTCAGGGAAGATGTGAAAGAGTACTTCTCCACCGATCATATTAAGAGTATAATATCAAATTTAAAATTAACTCGAGCAGCAGGTCCTGACAATCTACCAGCAGTTGTTATAAAAACGAATTCAGAGTGGTGGGCCGAGTTCTTTTCAAAGATGTTTCAGAGGATATTAATTACAGGAATTCTCCCAGACAGCTGGAAAGGGGCGATAATTAGGCTAATACACAAAAAAGGCGTCGTAAAAGATCCAAAAAACTACCGCTTGATAAAACTCCTGGATATAGGCGAAAAAGTATTCTCCAAAGTAATCCTACGTATGCTAAAGGATTGGGCATATGATAATCAGATAGTACCCCCAGAACAGGGAGGATTTAGAGAAGGACATTCGACGGTGGATAACTGTTTTGCTCTCTGGGCCATAGCGCGGAAGTCAATAGAACAGAGGGGTAATTTATTCTGCTGCTTTGTGGACTTCCGCGCGGCTTTTGATCTTGTGGACAGAGAGCAGTTGTCGACAACCCTGATAGGGTATAAAATACAGGATGATCTTTTGGCTCTGATCCAAGCCTTACACATTGAAAATTGGGCCCAGATAATTTTGGATAAGGAGGGAGGTCTGTCAGGGAGGATACAAATTGGAAATGGATTGAGGCAGGGGTGTGTACTCGCCCCCCTGCTTTTTTTTCTGTTCATAGCAGATTTACCTCAAAAATTAAGAGAGGTCAGAGGGGCTAGCCCAAAACTGGGAGGGAATCATGTACCCTGTTTACTATATGCAGATGACCTGGTGATTATGGACCAGACGGAGATAGGTCTCCAGAGAAAGATAAATAGGTTTAAAGAGTACTGTGTGAAAAATAGTAGTGAATATGGAGAAGACAAAAATGTTATGCTTCGGGAAGAATAAAACAAAGTTTTTATGGAATCTTGGTATGGAACGCCTCGAGAGAGTTATGGAGTATAGATATTTAGGAATATGGTTTACGAGTAAGTTAAAATGGAATACTCATCTGGAAGCACTAAAAATGCGGGCAGCGGCCTCTGTGAAGGGCCTAAACGCTTTAATAGCGTATATGGAGAGATGTCGGATAGGCCGGTTATAACGCGAATTTGTGCCTGATTGTCTTTAACCCGTTTTTTCCCTTGTTTTGACCAATCTTTGTGCCTGTTTCGCTGTATTCCGTTTCCCCGTGTTTTGCCTCCTTCCCTGGTTGCCCGCCGCCCTCCGCCCTCCCTTCCCGCCAAACGCCGCTTTTCCCCGCCCTTTCTTGTATTCTGTACCCTCCCCGCTCCCGCCTCCCAGCTGCTCCGCCCACCCGCGCACTTGGCCTCAAAAGGCGACCGTGCGACGCAGGTGAGTGTGACCCACTTGTGGGACACCCCCGCGCCGCACGGCCACCTGCTGCTGCGTGTGCCCCTTGCTTCCTTGTGCCTCGCTGCTGCCTCGTTCCGGACTGCCGCCGCTGCGGTTGTTTTGACCTTTGTTTAACGCGAATTTGTGCCTGATTGTCTTTAACCCGTTTTTTCCCTTGTTTTGACCAATCTTTGTGCCTGTTTCGCTGTATTCCGTTTCCCCGTGTTTTGCCTCCTTCCCTGGTTGCCCGCCGCCCTCCGCCCTCCCTTCCCGCCAAACGCCGCTTTTCCCCGCCCTTTCTTGTATTCTGTACCCTCCCCGCTCCCGCCTCCCAGCTGCTCCGCCCACCCGCGCACTTGGCCTCAAAAGGCGACCGTGCGACGCAGGTGAGTGTGACCCACTTGTGGGACACCCCCGCGCCGCACGGCCACCTGCTGCTGCGTGTGCCCCTTGCTTCCTTGTGCCTCGCTGCTGCCTCGTTCCGGACTGCCGCCGCTGCGGTTGTTTTGACCTTTGTTTAACGCGAATTTGTGCCTGATTGTCTTTAACCCGTTTTTTCCCTTGTTTTGACCAATCTTTGTGCCTGTTTCGCTGTATTCCGTTTCCCCGTGTTTTGCCTCCTTCCCTGGTTGCCCGCCGCCCTCCGCCCTCCCTTCCCGCCAAACGCCGCTTTTCCCCGCCCTTTCTTGTATTCTGTACCCTCCCCGCTCCCGCCTCCCAGCTGCTCCGCCCACCCGCGCACTTCGCCTCAAATGGCGACCGTGCGAACGCGCAGCGGTCACGCGCAGCGGGCGCGCCGATTGTGCGCCGAAGGCGCGCCAAAGGTAAGCCCGTCTGCGCCCGTCCGCGACCGGATCGCGACCAGCGCCAGGACCCCTGGCCCACGAGGACCCCGACCGACCCGCCTGACGTACTCCGCCGCCACCCTCACCGCACTCAACACCGGCCGACTCCCTGATTGCCACCAAGCCACTCCAGAACGCACCCACGGACCCTTCAGCTGCCACGCCTGCAAGTTCTCCAGCACCCGGACCAGCCCCGTACCAGCACCCGCCAAGTCGAATACCAGCAGCACCCACCTCAAGTGCATCCTGCTCAACACCCGCTCCGTCCACAGACACGCCATCGAACTCTGGAACCTCCTAGACGCCACAGCCCCTGACGTTGCCTTCCTCACGGAGACCTGGATGAACGCCTCTTCAGCTCCCGACATCGCCATCGCTATCCCAGAGGGCTACAAGATCGTCCGGAGGGACCGAAACGCCAACCAGATGGGAGGAGGCATCGCCATCATCCACAGGAACACCATCCGTCTCACGACCAGCACCGACAACACCCTGACCACCGCCGAACACCTGCATTTCCAGATCCACACCGACCCGAAGACCACCCTCAGAGGCACCCTGATCTACCGACCCCCTGGACCACGCACGCAATTCAGCGAGGACATCGCCGACTTCGTCAGCCCGCATGCCCTCCCCTCCGCTGACTACATCCTCCTGGGAGACCTCAACTTCCATCTGGAGAACAACAACGACCACAACACCAGCGCCCTGCTCGACAACCTCGCCAACCTGGGACTCAAGCAACTGGTGTCCACCCCCACCCACCTCGCCGGACACACACTCGACGCCGTCTTCTCATCCAGCACAGACATCGACTTCAGCCACGCCACAGAGCTTCATTGGACGGACCACAGCTGCGTCCACTTCACCTTCAAGAGAACGACGACCCACCAACACCAGCAACACACCGCCCGCAGAAGCTGGAACAAGATCACAGCAGACCAGCTCGCAACCTCCCTGAGCCAACACCCTCCGGCCAGCTCAGCGAACCCCAGCCAGGCCGCCGATAACATCACGAAGTGGATCAGCAACTGCGCGGACGAGCTCGCCCCGCTGAGGACCCCGCCCAACAGACCCGGCAGCAAGAAGGCCCCATGGTTCACCGACGAACTCAAGAGCTCCAAGAAGAACTGCCGAGCCCTCGAGAAAGTCTGGAAAAGGGACCCGACACCGGACAACAGGACCTCCTACAAACTGGCCACCCGGAAACACCACCAGCTGATCCGCGCCGCCAAAAGAACAGCATTCAAGGACCGGCTGGACAACAACGCACACAACAGCAAGGAACTCTTCAACATCGTGAAAGAGCTCTCCAACCCCAACGCAGGAAACAACGACATCACCCCATCACAAGACCTCTGCAACTCCCTCGCCTCATACTTCCACAACAAGATCACGGACATACACAGCAGTTTCAACAACCAACCAACGCACACCACGGCCGACCAGCCACCCCCCCCACCACCACCCTCCACGCCTGGACCCCGATCAGCACAGAAGACACCATCCGCACGATGAACTCCATCCACTCCGGATCACCAACCGACCCCTGCCCTCACCACGTCTTCAACAAGGCCGACGCTGTCATCGCACCCCACCTGAGAGACATCATCAACACATCCTTCGACACCGCCATCTTCCCTGAAAGCTGGAAACACGCCGAACTCAGCGCTCTACTCAAGAAACCAACAGCGGACCCCACCGACCTCAAGAACTACCGCCCCATCTCGCTTCTCCCGTTTCCAGCCAAAGTCATCGAGAAGACCGTCAACAAGCAGATGGCCGCCTTCCTCGAGACGAACGGATCCCTCGACCCCTCACAGTCCGGCTTCCGAGCCAAACACAGCACCGAGACCGCCCTCATCGCCGCCACAGATGACATCCGAGCCCTGATGGACAACGGAGAAACAGCGGCCCTCATCCTCCTAGACCTCTCCGCGGCATTCGACACGGTCTGCCACCGCACCCTAATACGGCGCCTCAGCAACATCGGAATCCAGGACAAGGCGCTGGAATGGATCATCTCCTTCCTCAACGGAAGAACACAGCGAGTCCGCCTACCACCGTACAAGTCAGAGGCCTCCGAAGTCATCTGCGGCGTCCCCCAAGGATCATCCCTGAGCCCCACCCTCTTCAACGTCTACATGAGCCCCCTCGCGGCCATCGTACGCAAACACCACCTCAGCATCATCTCCTACGCCGACGACACACAGCTGATCCTCTCCCTGACCAACGACCCCGCCGCCGCCAGAGCCAACCTGCACGAAGGGATGAAAGAGGTAGCCGAGTGGATGACGACCAGCCGCCTGAAACTGAACTCGGACAAGACGGAAGTCCTCATCCTGGGCCCTTCACCCTCCGCCTGGGACGACTCCTGGTGGCCCCCCGCCCTGGGCACCGCACCCAAACCAACTGACCATGCACGAAACCTGGGCTTCATCCTGGACTCCTCCCTCTCCATGACCAGACAAGTCAACAGCGTCTCCTCGGCGTGCTTCAACATCCTACGCATGCTACGGAAGATCTTCTGGTGGATCCCCACAGAGACCAGGAAGACCGTCACCCAGGCCCTCGTCACCAGCCGACTGGACTACGGCAACGCCCTCTACGCCGGGACCACCGCCAAGCTCCAGAAGAGACTCCAGCGGATCCAAAACGCCTCAGCCAGACTCATCCTCGACATCCCACGATCCAGCCACATCTCCGGACATCTGAGAGGCCTTCACTGGCTCCCCGTCAACAAGAGAATCACATTCCGCCTCCTCACCCACGCACACAAAGCCCTACACGACCAAGGCCCGAGCTACCTCAACAGCCGAGTCAACTTCTACGCTCCCAAACGCCACCTCCGATCAGCTAACCACGCCCTCGCCGCTGTCCCCCGCATCCGAAGAGCGACTACAGGAGGAAGATCCTTCTCCTACCTGGCCGCCAAGACCTGGAACTCCCTCCCGTCCGACCTGCGCCTGACCCAAGACCACCTCTCCTTCAGGAAGAAGCTGAAGACCTGGCTGTTCGAGCAGTAGCGGCACCACCCCTCCCCAGCGCCTTGAGACCCTACGGGTATGTAGCGCGCTCTATAAGTGTCACTGATTGATTGATTGATATAGCAATGGTCCCGCCACAATTCCTCTACGGGATAGAAGTACTATACTTAAGCGGAAATATCCTAAGAAGCTTGTTCTCGCTGCCAAAATCATCAATGGTACAAGCAGCAAGACTAGAGCTGGGAATTACCTCTTGGGCCATAACAGCTTGTATGGCACTAATACGCTTCTGGCAGCGCTTAGGGGCTGAGGAGACTCAAAAAGTTTCCCAGTGGTGTAAAGCTGAAATTGCCACGAGTGAGTTGTCCTGGGCAAAAGAGGCAAAAATTGTAATAAAGGAAGCGTATGGAATATTAGGTTTAATGCTGGACCCGCAACTAGGCTATCCCCGAATAGATAAGAAGGAACTCAGGTTATTGGGTTTTGACATGTCCTGTATACATGTCCGGGAGTATCTTTCACGAAAAACTTCAGTATCCCATATGACTTTGGCTTGGGAAAAGGATAAACATTACCCTTATATAGATAGGCTACCAAGTTACTATTTACGACGTGAGGTACTAAAAGTGCGAATGGGAATAAATCCCTGTTATATGAATAATGGGGTGAAAAAACTCATGATAGATCATAGTGGGAAATGCACTTGCACCTTGGGGACCCTTTGTGACATTGTACATATTTTATTGGATTGTATGAAATTGTTAGATTTACGAAAGGAGATTCTACGCCCAATATTTATAAAATACAGAATAACGAGTAGGACGCAAGCTGTTGAACTTTTAATGGGAATGAGGAATTTAGACATAGCATGCACCATGGGGAAATTTATGTGTAAGGTTAATGTGATTCTTAAGGGCTCAGAGTAACCTTTGTAAGTGTATGGTAATGTTGTTATGAGATAGCGCAACTAAAAGACATCAGTCCTGTATTTGATCTATCGGAAATATTGGATGTAAAGGTATAAACGTATGAATCACCCAGTTTTATTAATTTTAGAATATTTTGTAATAAAAAAAAAAAACAGGATATGGATCATTTTAGTTGTGTTGAATATGTGATATATTTTATATATGTATTTTAACAGATGAAATAGATGTAATGTACAATTTTATGGTTGTAACAAACTAAATAAAGTTAAATTGACTGACAAACCATGTCTACAATCTTAATCCAATAATCTTTAAGCCCTGGACAGGACCAAACCATGTGGTCAAAGTCTGCATCTCTCTGTGAGCATCTAGCACAGGCCTGGTCATCCCCCCATATACCACGTTCAGCCGATGTGGGGTGAGGTAAGTTCTGCGGAGCATATTAAACTGTAGAAATTTGAAAGCCGCATTTCTGGACACCTTTTTCGGGCCACCCAGAACCTTCTTCCATTCCCTCCCTGTCAATTGCCCATTCAGTGTACCTTCCCATCTCTCCTGTAGGCGAGGCAATGGATGGGATGTCATTTCCATTATCACCAGGTAGAGCCACTTCACCAAATGCCAGACCGAGCCCAGAGTCACAATTGCCTGTAGGGTCACATGGGTGTCTGGCTCTTTCACCCCAAACCCCCATGGGTCAGCCAGTGCTCCCCGTATCTTATGGTAATTCAAAAACTGTCCCGGTGGCAGCTCATGATATTCCAGAAATACGTCTAGCAGAAGCAGTTCGCCATCTCTATAACAGTCCCCAACCGTCTGCACTCCTGCTTCCTCACATCCCTGCAGCTGTCGCTGCGTGAGAGCAGGGCCCCTTCCCGCCTGGGGGAGCCGTACAAGGGGAATGCTAGGTGTGTAAAGCGGCGCGTCCTTGGATCGTACCATACATCTGTCCCAGCATGTCATTGCTACGGAGAGTAACACCCCCATATGTTTGATCTTCTGGCGCTGATTAAGCATCCTAGGAAGCAAAACCGCTTGTGCAGAACCAGTAAGTAGAGAAAATGTATCCAGTCCTTTCCCGTCCAGCCACCGAGCAAGCCATTGTAATTGGGCTGGCAAATAATAAGCCTCGTAATCAGGGGCCCCCAATCCACCACTCGCAAGCGGGAGCCTCAAGGCCTGCAAAGACACTCTGTTTACTCCACCATCCCACACCAAATACCTCAATATCGCATCTAGCATCTTAAACCAGCTCTTAGGTATTACCACTGGTAGGTTGACAAAATAGTAAAGAAGATGGGGCAATACCACCATCTTGGACAGTGCCCTTCTAGCCATGACTGGTAATTTGAGTGTACGCCAAAAGGCCACGTTTGTCCGAAGCACCCTTAGTGCGCCTCCAAGGTTCCCGTCAAACAGATCAACCTGAGTGTGATAAATCCGAATTCCCAGGTACTTAAAGGAGACAGGTGACCATTCCAGGTTCAGCGGGAAGGTCAAAGGTCTAGGTAGGGTAGGGTGCAATGGGAATACATGGGTCTTCCTCTTATAAAGTCGCAACCCCAAGAGCTCAGCAAATTCCTCTAGTAAGTGTAGCACTACCTGGATCCCGCTAGACCCGTCTCGTAGATATATGAGCACATCATCAGTGTATAATGATATTATACGAAGGGACCCATCAAGTGCCACCCCCAATCTCTCACTTTCTTGTCTGACTCGCGCTGCTAAGGGCTCCATCGCTAGAGCAAAAAGCAGTGGCGATAGGGGACTTCCCTGTCGGGTGCCCCTATAAATGGCATAAGGTGTAGACACCATATTGCTCATACATACCTGACCTCTGGGGCCCTCATACAAGAGGCAGACCCAGTTTAACCACCCAGCTCCCATCTGCATCCTCTCCATCGCTGCTAGTAGGAAGTCCCAGCGCAGGGAGTCGAAAGCCTTTTCTAGGTCTATCGCCATCACTACTGCGGCAGGGTAATTACCCAAATCCCTGTGGAACAGGACATTATATAGTCTCCTCAGATTATTAGACATGGAGCGTGAGGGGATAAAACCGTTTTGGTCAGTGTGGACCAACCTCTGCATGTGTGCCAGAAGCCGAGTTGCTAATATTTTGCTTAAGATTTTAAAATCCATGTTCAACATGGACAAGCGCCTACATTCCGAAACTGCTGAATGTTTATTCATGGTTTTTGGTAAAGGGATCGATCACCAACGCCTCTCTAATTGAGGGCCGAAGCTGTTTTTCTTGAAGCGCAGAAGCATAAACTTGCTCCAGCCTCGGGGCTAATATATCTACAAAGACATTATAAAATTCAGTCGGCAGGCCATCAGGCCCAGGCGTTTTCCCCCGTGCCATATCCTTGATTGCCCTTCTGATTTCACCTGTCTTAACTGGCAACGCTAGCGAGTTTCAGACGTCTCGCTCCAGTCCCCGCAACCACAGTTCGTCGAGATAAGCTAATAGTATGTCTCTCTGAGTAACTCCCAGTTGCTCATAAAGTTTCTCGTAATATTCTTGAAACGCCTCGTTAATAGCCTTCAGAGAGCAAAGTACATGCCCAGTTACGTTGGTGATACTGGGATTTGGCGCACCGCTATTTTCTGGTTTAATCAGCCAGGCCAATAACCTCCCGGCCTTGCCCCCCTCCTCATGCTGCCTCACCTGGTAGTTTTTGAGGTCCAGTGCTCGCAGCCTGTCCCAAGTGGAATTATAAAGGCTTAATACTTCCGCCAATTTATCCTGTACCGCAGTCCCCCTTGCAATCTCCCTATCAAAATCCTGAATTTGTGTTTCCAATGCTCCTAATTCCCGAGAGATCTCTCGTCTTAGTCCCACCACCTGTCCCAAGCATTGTCCCTTGGTTACTCCTTTAAATGCATCCCATTCCACCAATGGGGAGCTAGCGGTACCCTGATTCTCTGCAAAATAGGCAACCAGGGCTGCAGAAAGGATCTAGCTAAAGCCATCATCTTCTAACAGGGCGGGGTCCAATCTCCACAATGTAAATGGGGCCCTCTAGGGAGTAGGAGCAAATCTCATAAGCAGGGCACTGTGACCTGAAATGGATCTGCCCAAATACTCAGCCCCAGACAGCATTGGAGCTAAAGGAGTAGAGCAGAAAAACATATCCCGCCGTGTATGCAAGTCATAAAGGTGAGAGTAATAGGAGTATGCTCTCTGCTGTGTATTATGTAATCTCCAGATGTCCAACAGGTCCCACCCCATGACTCAATTCCTGAGTCCCTTAGCCGTAGTGGCAGCGAGTGTTCCCCGCAATAGGGGGTAGACCTATCCCATTCAATATCACACACACAATTAAAATCCCCTCCCAGTAGCAGGCTTTCATGTGCCACTCCTGCCAATGTTCCGGAGAGCCGTTCCACGAAGGGAATCTGCTCACGATTTAGTGCATAAACACTACCTATTGTTATTTCTGTGCCTTTCAACTTGCCCGTGATCACAACAAACCTCCTTTCTGCATCTATTATTTTCTGGGAGAGCTAAAAGGGGACCACCGGCCGAATCCACACAAGCACTCCCCTTGCCAAAGCCGAATAAGTAGATGCAAATAGTTGCCCTCTCCATCTACGTTTCAGGCGAACCACCTCTGTCTCTGTGAGGTGGGTCTCTTGTAGCAGCGCCACATGCACACCCCTGTGTCTGATATAGTTTAATATACTGTAATGTCTGGAGGGTGAGCCCATTCCCATGATATTCCATGTGAGGAGCTTGAACCCCTCAGCCTGATCAATCATGCGTGCCAACAGTCAATACAGTACCATCCTCGAGCACCCTCCCACCCCACCAGCCCGAAGAATTGTCTCAGACCTCCTGCTACGTAACAACAAACCCAACCTTTCAGCTCCCTCACCCATGAGCGGACTGACAACGGTCAGCTGCCCAAACTTGCAAAAATACTGCACGACACTAAACTACAACCAGTTGTTAGGGCCCCAGGCTACAGCACAAGTACCTAGAGGGGAGCGCGACTATCATCACTAATATCTAACAAATGTAAGTTAATCATGCATGACGTCACAGCCTTAAATGGCCGTTCCAGCCCGTGCCCAGAAACGTCCTCCGGCCACCCTCCCCGCCCTCTTCACCCCCCATCTCAAGGATGAGGACCATATATATACAAGTGTGAGCATGTACAGTCGACCCAATAGTACAGGTAAAAAAAGTGCAAAGGGGAGAAGGAGGAAAGAAAGAAATTCCCAATCACTTATCCGCAAATTCCGTCTGCTGTTTGAGGAGTCACATTTGGCATGCCTACACTGCCATTATGGGATGCGTCTGAGTCCAACTCATTAGTTCCATGTTTCGATTCCGATCCTCTCTCCAGTGATGAGCCCCTGTTTTGCATCATGACCGCAACTGCCTGCAGAGCGTCCGCTCTCTCCGGTGCCATCCGCGACGGGCTCTTCCTCATAGTAACCCTCCGTCGTTGGTGCCTCCGTAGCCGTTTCCCAGGTTCTCTGGCCCCAGTCGTTTGCTTCCCTTCTCAGGACACATTTTGACTTTCCGTTTTATAGGCTTCAATCCACTCCCAGGCAGATTTAGGGTTGTCGCAAAAATGTATTTTTCCTTCCAGCATTATCCGCAGCCGAGCCGGGAACATCAGCGAGTACTGGATTCCGTCTTCTCGCAGGGCTCGCTTGACCTCCAAGAAAGAGGTGCAGCGTCTTTGGACCTCTAGTGTGTAATCCGGAAACAGGGACAACTTATTGTTCTCTACTGTATATGGGCCGTCAGAGCATGCCCTTTATAGCAACAGATCCCTATCTCGAAAGTGAAGCGGTCTGGCCACTACGGGACGAGGCGGTCTCCCCGGTGCTGGCGGCCTGGCAGGTACACGATGAGCTCTTTCCAAGGTGTAGAACTGTGACAGACTCTCCGGCACCACCACCTTCCGGAACCATGTCTCCAGGTATGTGACCATGTCCTGTCCTTCCACTCCTCCCGGCAGTCCCAGAACCCTCACATTGTTCCTGCAGTTTCATCCTTCTGCATCCTCCGCTCTCCGCACCAGAACACCGATCCTTCCAGAGAGTTCATCGACCTGTGCAGTCAGAACCCGTTGTGCAGGGGCAAGCACTTCCAGGGTTGTTTCCGATTGTTTCACCCTGTCCGTTAGTTTGCCATGTTCCACCCGCAACAGGCCCAGGCCCACTGCTACTGTACTAATGTCCTGGTGCAGTGTCGCCTCGGTATCAGCGATGGCTTCTAAAATCTTAGCTAATTGTTGGTGCACAGGTATCTCTGTTAATTCCCCTCCAGCTTCTTTAAGTGCTGATTCCGTTGCACTATCGTCTTCTCAATTCCCTCGAGTTGCCAGGATTGTAGGTCGTGCAACATCCCTAGAATTATCGATTTTACGCGTTGCCATCTAGGCAAGCAGCCGGTCAGTGGTCGATCCTAGGGTGGGAGTGTCACCGCAGTACGAGCAATATCAGTACAAAATTCAGCAATGGACGTTGGCAGACTCCCAGTGCTCCACCTGTGTGGGTCACAATCAGGGGTCATCCGATCCACCTCAGAGCAAGCAGCAGCACTCAGCAGTAGGTTCTCAGAAGGGTTCAATTGGGCCGAGGGTTCCCAACAGTCATGCTACACGACTGGGGAGAGTCCATACAATGTTCAATCTGCCGTCCACCTCTCCTCGATATAATGCCTGTACAGTCCCTCCAAGTCCCCAGGACACTTTGGTTGTCCAGCAGCAGAGGTAGGGCTGCCAATACATGAGACCAAGGAGTGCGCCCCACACACTCACGGTTGTGGCTATGCAGGTTCTGCAGTGGCGCAGGTCGCGAGGACCAGATTGTCGCCTCAGGCCTCCTGGCCTCCAAGGACCATCAGGCAGACTCATCACCATGGGTCCAGGTGCCGTTGCACTCTACTCTGGTCTCACCCAGCCACCTGCGCTCTGTCGTGCTCCGGGAGGGAAGAGCGAGTCTTTATAGACCTGCGTCCTGCAGCATTTCTCGTCCAGCTGCCTGTGCCCTGTCGGCACCGTCTTACCCCTTCTGCGTAGCCGTCCTGTACCTGTAAGGGAGATAAGGTATTCCGGCCCGCCTGCTGTCTTCTGGGCCCGACAGTTGTCACTAGTCATGGGCGTCCCACAGTGTGTGCAATTCCATGCAGGGAGTCGACCCAGGCAAATCCGCAGCACCCACCCCTCTGCCTTCCGGAGCGGCCGCCGTCAGGCCCGGAGTGCGACTTGTTCTTGTGGCCCTCAGCGCATCAGATACAGGCACGTCCACCACCAGGTCATGGGCTCAGCTGACTTTTGTTTCGGCCTCTGAGCTACATCGGTCTCAAGGCAGGTCTCCGGTACTCCGGCAGTGCGGCTGGTGCTCGAGGTCACCGCCCAGCTCCCGCAGCTCCGTCCGGCTCTTGTCACCTTTTCACGTCCAGCTTGCTGCTCTAATCTCGGACTGACATTTTATTTCGACTGCGGCAGTTCGGCACAGCCTGTCCTGAATCTCCCGGGTGTCTCCCAGACCACAAGGGACACCAGGGTCTCCGGCAGGTCGGGCCACCAAGAGCTCGCCCCCAGGCACGGGTGGAGGCAACGATACACAGTATAATTGAGCTGGGCGGCGTGGATCGATAAATGACTGGCTAGACCAGGACAAATACTCTGTGTCCTACACCTAGATGAGGCAGTCAACCTGATCAAGCTTTTTGGGAGAGGGGCTTTGCTAGCCAAAACAGATATCGAATCCGCCTTTCGTCTACTGCCAGTGCATCCAGACAGCTACCACCTGCTGAGGTTCCTACTTGACAATGCATATAATTATGACAGATGCCTGCCCATAGCATGTGCTATTTCTTGTGCTTACTTCGAGACATTCGGCTGTTTCCAAGGATGGGAACTAGGGACACGATACCCAGTGGGGGGGTGCACACACTACCTGAACGACTTCCTGTATATTGGTAAACTAGGCACCCAAGAATGCACAGACCTGCTCTGTCATTTTGTGGATATGGCGGAAGAGCTTGGGTGCCCTTGGCTTGTTAAAAAACAGAGGGCCCACACTGTGATTTCTGGGGATTGAGCTAGATCTGGTGGAAGGAGTATGCAGACTACCCAGAGCCAAAGTGGCTGAACTGGAGCATAATTGGGCAGCTGTTCACAGAAAAGAAGGCAGCGCTGGGTGAGATGCAGCAGCTGCTAGGCAAACTTGATTTGCTCAGTCACGTGATTCCGGCAGGAAGGCCAATTGCCAGGTGACTGGCCTGGCTGACCAGTGGTCTTACAAAGAAACACCACAGGATGTGCCGCACACAATGGGTGAAAAAGGACCTGGAACAGTGGGCGGCCTTCTTGGCCAGCTTCAATGGTACGCTTATGTGGAGGGAGCTGTGCGTGACCACCAGGCAGCTCGAGTTGTTCACGTATTCTGCCGGGAGACATGGCTTTGTGGCCATCCTAGGCCCGGCATGGATGGATGCCCGTTAACCAGACACCTGGCATGCAAAATGAATGACCAAAAACGACGCTGCTGGAAGTATTTCCAATCATAGTGGACCTCTCCATATGGAAAGACAAGCTCTTCAATAGACAGATCACCCTATGGGCTGAAAAACATGCAGTAGTGCAGGCCTTAAATTTAGGAACGGTGTGGTGACCAGCAATAGTACGCCAATATAGCAGCTAGGGCCAGACACATTTCAGGCTGTGTGAACTAAGTAGCTGATGCTATTAATCGCTTTCAGTGGTGATTCATTCAGAGACCTGGTACTGAACTCAGATCAAAGCATGTTGCTGGTACCCTAGCGACTGTGGAACCATGTGGGCCAGATCTAGCGATGCTGGTGGACCATGTGCTAGCTCCTAAGACGACAAAGAAGTACAGTAAGTGTTGGGAAGCCTTGCAAAGCATGACAGCACGGCAGGCCAGGGCAACGTCACATCCGAGGATGTAACGAGATTCACATACCGGGCGTTCAAGGGCAGGAAAAGCAAGACTTGGGCACAGGTCTATTTCAGAGGTAAATGCACATGCCTAGATTGTCTTAATGACAATGCTTTCTGCCCGGTGTGCCTCATGCAAGATCACAGACAAAAGTGCATCTACAAGAGATGGCTGCTCTTTATCACGAAGACAGCTCATGCCTATGTCATTTTCAATTCTCCGCTGCGGATGGCCTTAGCCAAGGCAGTACTGCCGCCTAAGGAATTTGGGTCACACTCTTTTCGCATAGGTGCTGCAAAATCTGCGGATATGAGTGGGTTGAGCAAGGAGCGCATAAAGCGCATGGGCCTCTGGATCTTAGATGCCTTTAAGGATTACATTTGGCCACTGGTATCTGAGCTGTGTTTCTTTCACAACTGGGTCACCTGAAGGCCAGCCCAGATTTGGATCATGGGACACTCCTATATGACAAGGGAACAGCAGTGGGCCTCCTTATGTAGAAACTACCATGGAATATTGCTGCGCAACACAAGGGTGACCTGTCTAGGATGACCTGGCATGAGATGGGCTCAATTGCTACCAGCCATTCAGGTCACATTGTGGTGGGTAGAAAAGGTAGATACTGCACAAAGGGGGAAACGATTTGGCATGCCCCAGGAGGGAAGATTTGCTGAGGGCAATGACATTGGGGCTCACAGCTCTTGCAAGGCTTATCCACGCAGCAGACCTCATATGGCCAGAAGTCATTGCCTGCCAGGAATGGAGCAGGGTGATAGATCAGTGGTGGTAGATCAATCAAGGCGCTAGCTGGACATTTCCATGGCCAAACTCTGCAGGGGGAACGGTTAGGGATTTGTATGACATGGGCTTTTTAATCTCAGGACACTGGGTTACTACATGGCAGACGGGGCCCACCTAACCGGGGTGGTCATGGACCTGTTCCCACTCAATTTAGATGGGGTTCTAGAGCAGCTAAGTTTTTCTTAACGAGCAGAAAAGGGGAGCTGCCGACTATCGGGAACTTTAAGCAGTGTGGCAGAGACACAAATTTAGCCAGAAAGAACAGTAGCCTTCGAAGAAAAGCTGCTCAAACTGTGTCCTTGGGATGCCTCACAGCACGGGCAAAGGGAGCAGGTGATAGCACACAAAGACAGCTAGAAAAGAAGAGCTGCTCAAACAGTGTCCTTGGGATGCCTCACAACAAGGGCACTGGGAGCAGGCGAGTGGTCTACAAGGGTCAGGTTCAGGCGGACACAGCACTTGCAGCCCGGGTTGGGCCTGTCAGCCACCCACATAGGTCTCCGTAGCAAGGGAAGCCTAGAATCCGCAAACACTAAGACACCTGCAAAGGGACCACTGCTCAGGGCTGTGTTAGTAGTGCTGTCCGCGATTGATATGAGCCACCAAATAAGAATGTCATTGATAACAATGAAAGATGTGATAATTATCAAGTAAGACATGGAGATTACGAATGACCATTAAGTTGCGATGATTATGATCTATGGGTTTATCTATTATGAAATAAACTACGGCCTTTATGCACCACAGATGGTTCATAGTGTGCTTAATAAGAGAGGAAGTGTGCACAGATTGGCGGGGAGAGATGGTGTTCACTCGCACACCTGGAAGGGGTTTAGTTGAGGGCTGGGATGGCAAAGCCGGACAGAATTGGGGCCCACAAAGAACTCCTACAGTGGGCGGGGACCACCAGGAAGCAGGAGGCGATGCCCACAAACATCAAATGCAGGCGATGGCGCACATTTCTCAAATGGCCCAATACAGAAAAGAAGGGCATGGCAGGCAAGAGGTCAAAAGGCAGTGCACCGGACCCTCAGCACAATTGACCTCTCCACTTTGAGCCCACCTACCCACACCAGATTGCGGGCATCAAAGGTAGGGATTGGTCAAGGAAGTGACCCGCTTAGGGCCACCCGGTTCGCCACTGACCACCTCATCCTTCTGTACCAAATGAAGAGTCGAAGAGTGGAGAATATATACCAATTACTATTTATTCATTTAGTCTCAAGAGAGTGCTACAGAAGGAAATAAGGAAAAGTAAGCATAGAGATACATTATGTACATTTCATGGTTAGACAAGAACACGCCCACAGTGGAATTTTCCAGGCAGCTGTAACTGGACAGTGAAAGACAAAAAAAAGGTTTCCTGTCTCGTATCTTGCACAACCCAGGACAGTCCAAGGCGGTTTCACCCTGGGCTGCGATCAAACTGCCAGACAGGTGGGAGAGGACCTTTATCGAGTTGGAAAGCTATGCGCTGGCACTAACAGTCATTAATGCAGAAACAAATCTTAGCAAAGGGCATTTCTCAGAACTAAGAAAGATTAGTTTCGATAAGCATATAAAATAGAGTCTAAAAGAAAATGGTGCAGCAAATGCTAACTAGGCTAATCTAATATTGGTAAAGGGGCATAGCGGAGGCAGCACACAAAGTTAGCCAGCAAGAACAGTGGCCTAGGAAGAAGAGCTGCTCAAACAGCGTCCTTGGAATGCCTCGACAGGGAGCAGGCGAGTGGTTATTAAAGGTCAGGTTCAGGCAGACACAGCACTTGCAGCCCAGGCTGGGCCTGTCAGCCGGCCACATAGATCTCAGTAGCAAGGGAAGCCTAGAACCCGCACACACTAAGACTCCCACAAAGGGGGCCATTGCTCAAGGCTGTGCCAGTAGTGCTCTCAATTATTGATATGAGCCAACAAATTAGAACAGCCTTAATAACAATGACAGATGTGATAATTATCAAGTAAGACATGAAGATTCGTATGACTATTAAGTTGCGATGATTATGATCCATGTGTTTATGTATTGTGAAATAAACTGCGGCTTTTATGCAGTATAGATAATTCCTCTTGTGCTTAGTATGATGGGAAGGAGAGCACAGGTTGGCCGGGAGTGATGGTGTTCACTAGCACGTCTGGCAGAGGTTTGACCCAACACTGCTCCCATGTTTATTAGTTTCACCATAGACACCGCATTTCAAGAGAAATCATTAACTATTCTCTAAAACAAAATAGCAATTTAGAAATGTAATTAATTACAATCAGTTAATGATTAAGTCCCCATCTCTGCAGCTGGCGTTCATCTTGCACCTCTATCTTTTTTCACTTGTGTTTATATCTGCATCCTGAGCGTCTGAATGGACTCACCAATCATTCTCATATCCCCTCAACCTGCTGTGTCTTGTTAGCTAAGCTTTCGAGCACACACCACCAAAATACACAACGTTCAATGATTCATGCCAGTTTCTTTTGATAGCGTTCTTTCTTTCAATATGCATGCCTTGCATCATTTGTAATATCATCTGTCAGCTTTGCCTCTCTAACTGATTTATCACCTGCGGGCTTGCTTTGTACATTCTCTTCAATTGGCTCTCCCTTGTCTACTTATGCATCTAGTGTGCATTTATGTACGTCTTCTTTTCAAAGGTTACTCATGATTTTTCACACCATGATTTTCTTTTAGGCGTTATAGCTTGCTGCTGAGGCAGTAACTGCTGTTAAAGGCCCTGAACCTGAGCTATAGACCTGAGGACGTGAGAGGTTCTATAACAAGGTAGTAGACCTTTACCAACTGGTATAGCCGGAAAAATAAGGGTACAATGCTACTGAAATATTCCACCAGGAGTAGAATGTTCTAAATTACTAATGGAGAAAATGAAAGACTAAATTTAACATGTTGGGGTAGCAGCCTGGGTCACTCTATTGTTCTCAGTGGATTTCTCAAAATGTAATTGTTCTAAAATAGACATGTAGCCTGCTGTTGTTGGCTATACCAGTAGTTATTGGCCCTGAATCTAAATTATTGGCCTGAGCCACAAATGAAAGCCTATAACAAGGAAGAGGACCTTTAACAACTAGTATAGCCCCAGATGGAGCGCAATAATAATGCTGCTACAACATTTCACCCTGAGGGTAGAATGTTCTGAATTAACCCCTTTTAATGTGGAGGATGACCCGTTGATGTCCTCCGTACTACCTCCGTAGTGCGATGCATTGTCCCTGGGACTCTTGGAAGGTGGGGTTTTCCAATTTCTCCCTGGGTAATCATTACGAGGGCACTCCACGTCATATCGATGGTGTGTGCTATGTGCATCATAGTCGGTGATTAGGCAAATGACATTTAGGAGGGAGGTTGAGAACAGAACATGGTGGAGGCACACAAAATGGTCATTCATCGCGGAGTAAAAGGAATAGACTCAAGCTTGGAGGTTTAAGGATCTCTATGCATCTACTAACAGCCCCTGGTGGACCTACCTCTGACACTGATCTATTTGAATATGTGGATGGAAACAAGGAGCGAGTGGGCAAGAGAATTCAAGGGAAAAAGAAGTGAGCAATTATAGTCACCATCCAGAATCCACGGCTTCCCAGTTCTATGTGTTAACACCCCAGAGAGTGTCGCCCAAAGGTTTCCTGTTCTACACTGGGGGCGTATATGCTGCCAAGAAGGATGTTGGAACCGCCAAGGTTGCCCTCTACTATGGCGTAAGATCCCTCCCTATCTACTATGGTGCCGGAGTCCTTGAGTGGAGCCCCTGTTGAATCCAGATAAGGGCTCCACGCTTGTAGGCAGTATAGGTGGTGGCTATAAAGAGCCCCCTCCGGCGTTTCCGTATGCGCTGCAGTTCGGTTGATGTGATGTGAGTTTCTTGAAAAAAGATGTGTGCTTTCTGGCGTTTGATGTATGAGTAGACATCATATCACTTCCTCACAGTGTGCATGCCCCTGACATTTAAGGTAAGAAGTCTTGTCCTACCTAGGGTGGCCATGAGGTGGATGGGTAGGGTACCCCATGAAGGCGAATAATTTGGGGCAAAAGGGGAGATGGGGAGTCTCCCGAGGGGACATAGTATAGCGCTTGACCATTCACGGATGTAATTGGATGTATGACCCTGGTCAGATCGCAGTGTGGAGGGGTGTGGGGACAGAGGGAGTACAACAAAGCGACATGTGGGACATGGCAGTACGTCCAAACTGAGTGGAGTCTTGATCCATGAATGAAATTGGGGTGGTAACATGGCAAAAAGAGACAAAACAGTTGCAGTAGTCAGCCATTTTTCAATAAAAATAAACTATCTGGGGCCCAGCATCAAAAGGAAACTGAGGAGGAAAAGAGGGAAGGGGGCAGGAGGGTAAAGGAATGGGGTCCAGTCAAATTATATAAGTCTGCTTTTTGTGAGTTGACCAGCGGGGGGAATGTGAGAGTCGAGGTGCAGTCCATCTGCTACTGTGAAGTAATCATTGGATGTGAAAATGTGAGGGCCCCTTTCACCCTCCAAGGAGCCAGTGCTGTCTCCCAGTGATGCCATAGCTTGTGTCGCCTGCCGCTGGTCCGCAATGAGTTGTTCAAGGTTGGGGCGACTTAGAGGCTGCAGGGGGCAGATAAGTGCCCTGGTGAGCTCGATGCCACTTCCACCACCCCCTCATCAATTGATAGAGAGGACTCCTCTTGTGGGCAGTCAGCGAATAGTGGAGGTACCAGTCTTTTCAGTCCCAAACATCTTTAGAGTCCGTAAAGAAGGTGGATTTGCCTTCCGATAGCAATTTAAGGTGGGAAGGGAACAACAAGGAGGTTTGCATACCGAGTTCATGAAGCTGCTTCTTTCCACCTGAAAACGATGTCCGTCGATGTTGTATAGCTGGAGTGTAATCGGGGAATAACATTATGGGTTGGATTTCAAGCTTCGTGAGTCCAATAGATCTCAAGGTCTCTTAGGATAGCATCAAGACCCCTAGCGTTAAGAAGTTTGGGGAGCCTGGAGTTAGGATTACCCTTGACTCGGTGGCTCTGTGCTCTTTCCAAAGAGAAGACTGGTGTAAGGTTGAAGGCTGGGGCAAAGGTGCAAAACCAGTTTTCCAAGAATGTCAGAGGGTCTTGGCATTCTAGCCCATCCAGAAGACTGATCATGTGATTGTTGTTTCTGCGGGAGCGTCCCTCTGTGTCTTCCGCCCGCTCCTCAAGAATTTTTATGCAGTCTTGGAGGTCGACAAGCACATGTTGACCATCATACATCTCGGATTGGAGCATTGAGAGCTCCTTTTCACCCTCCGTGACATGGTCCAACAGCTTGCGTTGGTCTTCTTGGAGAAATCCAAGTTCAGCATCAGGGTGCCCACCTTCGATTCCATGGAGCGCTGAGAGCTGTCAGTGGTTGTGTGACCTTGTCAAGCTTGTTATCTGAAGGCAGCAAGTTTCCAGTAGGGGTGTTGGTAAGAGGAGTCTCTGGTACGGTTGTTTGTTGGCCTGTCACCTGCAATGTTAATGTTGGCGTTGGCGTGGCAGACCTGAGGCAGCCCATTGCGGTGAAGTGGGGGGGTCCCAGGAGGTCGGGTGAAGGAGAAAGAGGCGATGGCAGACGGCCCACCGGTGTGTAGAGAATACAGATGGAGGTCAGAGGGTTTACGCCAGGGCTGAGGGCGTGCAGCTGGTTGAGTCCCTCTTGAGTGTTTCCTGTGGTAGGGGGTGCATACGGTAGTCAAAAGTCTAGTGAGATATGCAGGTTATCAATACATTTGTCTGGAGAGGGGCCGCTCATTTAGTGCAGTGGGGAAACAGATGTAGCAAGGAGACATTGTTAGAGCTGCCTGTTAGTGTCCCCTTCAGTGAACAGGTGCTCCTCAATATTCAGGTGCCAGGAGGAGCTGTTGGTCAAGGGGGTAGAGGGGGCCCAAGAGGGGTAGTGGCTGAGGTTGTCTCTCCCAGATAAGAGGTGTCAAGGAAGTTAGCAGAAATTGGCTCCCTCTCTCGTAGTACAAAGGTGGCCCCCTCCAGCAGCAGCTAGTCCTTCCTGTCAGGGCGGTGGTTCCCCCCACAAACTCTCTCTTCATAAATTCTGGGCAAGGTGGGGGAGGGTCGAGGAGAAGAGGCAAGGTCTTTCACACCTGTGGAGGGGCGCTGGTGGTAGATGTCCACCAAACCTGTTGGTGTGAGTTGGGGCCCCACCCTCTCCTCACCTCTCACTGTCGCCAGACAGCTCTGGGCTCTTACTGGCCAGTGAAGATGGGCAGCCCACCCACTGGTGCTCCAAGGTGCCTTCACACAATTTCACATTGTCTGTGCGTGCCACCTGTAGGGCTCAACAAGGCCAGCAGATGAACATGGTTAGGGGTCTCTGTGCCCCATCCACTCGCTTCCAGCAGTCTCAAAGGGTGAAGGGGGGACCACATGTCAGTCCACAGGTGTATCAGGCGGGCTCCCTCCCTAGCAGCCAACAATCGCCTTCCTGGGCCGCACCCAGCAATAAAACAGTTAGCACCCCTCCACTCCCTGTCTCAAACGGTTGTGGGGAGAAGCCCTCTCATATATGCCCGTGGTCACCGCTTCTCATAGATCAGCTTGGGCCGAAGCCTAGGAGAATGAACCAGGTGGGAGCCCCTGTTGGACCTGTCAGCCCTAGGGTGGTCTCCCCTTCCATTTTTGTATCGTGCCTCATTTTTTCCACCCTCATTTTTTATGTTGGACTAGGTCTCCAGGCGCCTTTTCATTGCCAATCAGTGTTAAGGTGCAGGTGCTCCCTTCTCCCAAGATGGCTGCCACAGGCCCCTGCTACTGCAGAGTGGTCTTTCATAGTAGCACCCTAGCTGCCAGGAGCTGGCTGGAACCCCACAACAATGTTGCGACTCCAGCCCGCCTTTTTGTCCCATAGGTAGAGTGGGGAAGCTCCTTGAATGTGCTGGAACCTTCTAGAAGGGAGGTGTGGTTTTTCTTTTGCCGCCTTGGCTAGAGGTCACCTGACCTAGGGCTACTTAAGAGAGGGAGGGAAACTTTTGTGGTGAGTTGGCCATTGGGGTGAAGCAGAGCTGGAAGAATCCACCAGGAGTGTAGGCGCCCTCCAATTGAACGTGTCCAATAAGGACAATGGTGGCAGCATACCGAAGGAACCTCAAGAATCAAAATTCTACCTACCTAAAGAGGTAATTGCCAACTACACAGTGGGGGACGACATCATGAAATGGTTGGAGGCATACAAGGTAGCCTTGACGGCCCATGGGGTACCCGAGAGTAATTGGGGAGGTGGTTTATACCGGTATATACCTCCCAATGTTAGGGACACCCTGCTATATTTGGCCAAGGCGGATCAGGTAAGGTATGCCCCCATGAAAGAGGCCTTGTTAAAAAAGTTTGGTCTCAACCCCGAGAGGTACAGGCAAAAGTTTCGTGGCAGCCATAAGCTGTCCACACAGACATGGGTAGATTTTTTTGATTACGCGAGGAAGGCACTAGATGGTTGGGTGCGTGGCAGGGAGGTGCAGGACTACCAAGGGTTGTACGATCTTTTTTTAAGGGAGCACCTCTTGGATAAGAGCTTTCCGGAGCTGCGCCAACATCTGGTGGACCGCAAGTTGATGGATCCCCGTGAGCTTGCGGAGGAGGCAGATATTTGGGTGAACACCCGGGTGTCTCACAAGGGCCCCGGGGGAGATGGCTCGAATGGCGGACAGGGTTTCCCCCAGAAGAAAGAGGGGGGAGATAAAAAGGTGGAGTTCTCGTTCTCGAAAGGTCCCCAAAATAAGTTTGGGAAGGGAGTAGGAACCCCACCCCCGTCCAATTCCACAAGACCCACTTACCCTGACAGGAGTCAGCAGCCTAGGATTGTGCGGTGCTACGAGTGTGGGGAGATTGGACACTACAGTGGAGATCCCAAGTGTCGCAAGCGACCACCAGCCCCAACGGGCGGGAAAAGTCCTGGGGTAAGTAGTATAGCACTTGGGGTGGAGCTGCCCTTAGATAGGGAAGGGGAGTGGACAGGCCTGACACTGGTTTCACTCGGGGATAGAGAGGTGGTCCCCGTAGTGTCCCTGCCCCCGAACACTGCTAAATATCAGCAGAGGGTGAGAATTAATGGGGAGGAGGTGGAAGCTCTGAGGGACACAGGGGCCAGCAGGACCACTGTCGTGCGGCGGCTGGTGTCCCCAGACCAAGTAGTCCCCGAGGAGTTCCATCCGGCCGTATTGGCTGACGGCAGTTTGAGTCACTATCCAGTGGCCCGTGTTCCATTTGAGTGGGGAGGAGTCAGAGGCCTGCTGAGAGTTGCTGTGAGCCCTGCCTTGCCTGTGGGGCGTTTGCTAGGAAACGACCTGGAGCACACCAAGTGGAAAGATGTCGAGTTTCACGCTCACACCGAGATGCTGGGATTACCAGGGTGGACTTGCGTCAGCACGCGGTCCATGGCTGCCCGGCATGGAACTCACCCGGGGTTGGAGCCTGGAATCATGGCCCAACCCAAAGCCAAACATGGAAAGAAGAAGGTGGTAGAGGACATGCCCCGTGAGATGGATGGGGAGGCCGCAGAGGTGCCCCCGGAGTCCGCGGAGGTAGATGTCATTCCTGTGGAGGACTTGCCGACCCTTGCTGACTGGCATGTGGAAGGAGGGCCTACCCGGGAAGAATTTTGTCAGGCACAAAGGGCGTGCCCCACTCTTGAAGGCATGCAGCGGCAGGCCGAAGCCTAAGTGGCCAGTCAGGAACTGGGAGGTTATCACGTGTATTGGGAGGATGGTCTCCTATACAGTGAGCCCAGGGTGCCGGTACATGGATCTTCGAGGGCCATAGTGGTCCCCCAATGTTACCGGGCCTTTCTGCTGGAGTTAGCGCACGAGATACCCTTAGCCGGACATCTGGGCCAGGACAAAACCTTTGCACGGTTGGTCCCCCATTTTTATTGGCCAAGGATGAGGATTGCATCAGACACCTTTTGCAAGACCTGCAAGTCTTGTCAGGCTAGTGGCAAGACTGGGACTAAGTTGAAGGTCCCGTTGGAACCGCTCCCCGTGGCCGGGACCCCTTTTGAGAGGGTCGGTATCGATATTGTTGGGCCATTGGACCCTCCGACCGCAGCGGGACACCGGTTCATCTTGGTTTTGGTGGACCACGCCACAAGGTACCCAGAGGCTATTCCTCTGAGGACCATCACTGCACCGGTGGTGGCGCGGGCACTGTTGGGGATTTTTACCCGAGTGGGATTCCCCAAGGTCGTGGTGTCGGACAGGGGCACCAATTTCATGTCGGCCTACATGCAGGCCATGTGGAAGGAGTGTGGGGTGACCTACCGGTTCTCCACTCCTTACCATCCCCAGACGAACGGACTTGTAGAGTGCTTCAATAAGACATTGAAGGGGATGATCCGAAGCCTACCAGAGGGCTTGAGGCGTAAATGGGACGTCCTCCTCCCCTGCTTGTTATTCTCCTATCGGGAGGTACCGCAGAAGGGAGTCGGGTTCAGCCCGTTTGAATTGCTCTATGGCCATCCCATTCGGGGGCCCCTCAGTTTAGTGAAGGAGGGGTGGGAGAAGACTTCGCAGAAGCTTCCCCGTGACATTGTCAGCTACATGCTGACGTTCCGCAGCCAGATGGCCAAGCTGTGGAAGGCAGCCACCGAGAACCTGGAGGCTAGCCAGACCGTGATGAAGGAGTGGTATGACCGCAACGCTCGGACGGTCGAGTTGGACGTTGGACAGAAGGTGTGGGTTATGGAACCTGGGGAGCGTTGTGCCCTCCAGGACCGGTGGACTGGCCCGTACGACATTGTGGAGCGGCAAGGCCAGACCACATACGTTGTAGATGTGAAAACCCCCGTCAGCCCCTCAGGGTGCTCCACGTCAACCGCCTGAAGCCGCACCATGAGCGATCGGAGCTTGCTCTCCTCATGGTGACGGATGGGAGCGAAGAGAGTGAGGCTCTTCCTGACCTTCTAGCGGTGCAAGAGAAGGATGGTTCGGTGGAAGTTGTAGTCCTCTCCCCATCCTTGACCCCAGAGCAACAGAGGGACTGTCGCCATGTCCTGGGACAGTTCGCCTCGTTGTTCTCCCTCACGCCTGGAATCACTCATCTGTGTACCCATGATGTGGACACAGGGGACAGCCCCCCGGTAAAGAACAAGTCTTACCGGCTCTCTGACCGAGTGAAGGATAGCATCCAGCGTGAGGTGGCAAAGATGCTGGAGCTGGGGGTGATAGAACCTTCCAGCAGCCCGTGGGCTAGTCCAGTGGTGTTGGTGCCGAAAGCGGCCCCACCGGGTACGACACCGGAGCTTCAGTTCTGTGTGGACTACCGGGGGTTGAACTCTGTCACGAAGACAGATGCTCACCCCATCCCACGTGCAGACGAGCTGGTGGACCGGCTGGGAGCAGCCCGGTACCTCAGCACCATTGACCTGACATCCGGATATTGGCAGATTGCCATGGCCGATGGAGCAAGGGAGAAGACAGCGTTCTCCACCCCCGAGGGCCACTACCAGTTTCGAGTGATGCCCTTTGGGCTCAAAAATGCTCCGGCCACATTCCAGCGGTTAGTGAATCAGGTACTATCTGGCTTGGAGTCCTTCTCAGCGGCCTACCTGGATGACATAGCTGTCTTCAGTGGCACCTGGGAGGACCATCTGCAACACCTCCAGGAGGTATTGCAGGCGCTGCAACGCGCTGGCTTAACAATTAAAGCCAGCAAGTGCCAGATTGGACAGGAATCTGTCGTGTACCTGGGACACCTGGTGGGCGGAGGTAAGGTGCAACCCCTCCAGGCCAAAATCAAAACCATCTTGGCTTGGGAGCCCCCCAAGACCCAAACAGAGGTCTGAGCTTTCCTCGGCCTCACTGGGTATTACCGCCGGTTCGTCAAGGGATATGGCACCATCGTAGCCCCTTGACGGAATTGACCTCAAAGAAGCAACCTCGCAAGGTCATATGGACAGCTGCATGCCAAGAAGCCTTTGACACGCTGAAACAGGCGATGTGTACCGCTCCAGTACTAGCAACACCAGATTTCAGCAAGGAATTTATTGTACAAACAGATGCCTCAGAGCACGGCATAGGTGCGGTGCTCTCACAACTCAATGCCGAGGGCCAAGATCAACCTGTGGCCTTCATATCCAGAAGACTCCTCCCTCGGGAACGGCGATGGAGCACCATTGAGAGAGAAGCCTTCGCGGTGGTCTGGGCACTGAAGAAGTTGAGGCCATACCTCTTTGGCACTCACTTCCTTATTCAGACCGACCACCGGCCCCTTCGCTGGCTCATGCAGATGAGAGGCGAAAACCCCAAGTTGTTGAGGTGGTCCATTTCCCTACAGGGGATGGATTTTCGGGTGGAACATCGGCCCGGAGTTGACCACGCCAATGCTGACGGTCTCTCCAGGTTTTTCCGCCTTAGTGATGAGAACTCCCTAGAGGTTGGGTAGCTCTCCCCTCTTTCGGCTGGGGGGGGACGCATGTTGGACCTGTCAGCCCTAGGGTGGTCTCCCCTTCCATTTTTGTATCGTGCCTCATTTTTTCCACCCTCATTTTTTATGTTAGACTAGGTCTTCGGACGCCTTTTCATTGCCAATCAGTGTTAAAGTGCAGGTGCTCCCTTCTCCCAAGATGGCTGCCACAGGCCCCTGCTACTGCAGAGTGGTCTTTCATAGTAGCACCCTAGCTGCCAGGAGCTGGCTGGAACCCCACAACAATGTTGCGACTCCAGCCCGCCTTTTTGTCCCATAGGTAGAGTGGGGAAGCTCCTGGAATGTGCTGGAACCTTCTAGAAGGGAGGTGTGGTTTTTCTTTTGCCGCCTTGGCTAGAGGTCACCTGACCTAGGGCTACTTAAGAGAGGGAGGGAAACTTTTGTGGTGAGTTGGCCATTGGGGTGAAGCAGAGCTGGAAGAATCCACCAGGAGTGTAGGCGGTAGGGCCTAGCCAGGGACTTATGCCTCTGAGAGTGACAGGATTTAGGTGCTGCCTCTTAAGTGAGTGAGGGACCCTGTGAAACCCACTGATCTTGCCCAGCAGTAGGAGGACCCAGAGACACTCTGCCCAGCCTGACTAGGAAGGATCTAGTCGCCCTCTCCATTCCTAACCCCCTGTAACAGAACCCCTTAAGGGCGCCAGATACATCTGCACCAACAAGACCTTATCTGACATCTAAGAACAGAAACTTACAAGCCAAGCACTGAGACTGCGTGTCCAGATTGAACTCTGAAACCTATTCACCAAGCACTGAGACTGCGTGTCCAGATTGAACTCTAAAACCTATTCACCAAGCACTGAGACTGCGTGTCCAGACTGACCCCTGAACCCTGATGCAAAGCTGACTGGAGAACCACCGGGTTCGACCAGGTATTAGCGCTGTGACCCCTGCGCTTCCGGCCCTGGTCTGGGACCCCCGGCAGCGTGCTCCGCTGAGCACAGAACCCCATCCTTAATTTGAGTCCCCCCCTGTGACGGCGACGCCAGCGCGCTCACCGCCGTGGCCTGGAGGCCTGGAGAAGTGCCCTGCCGTGTCACGAGGCCCGCGGAGAAGCCCGGGGCCCCGTCGCTGCCGTCGCAGCTGCATGAGGAGGTGTGCGAGGCCGGGGCCGAGTTCCCCCATCATCGTGGGAGCGGACGCCTGCTGATGCCGAGATCGAGGTAAGCCCCGAGGCTGGGATCGTCCCCGGTGCGCCCCCTGCTGGTTGGGAGCCGCACCGCACTCTTATCCCGGGTTCCCCCTCCGTGGGAGTCCTCCCCTGCCTTCGCGACGGAGAGACCCCGCCGAGGGATCCTTTCCGTGTGCCCCCTCGAGCGGTACTGAAGCGCGGTGCCCTATGAACTGCACCGGAGCCTGGAGACTCGATCCCCAAGTCCCGTTGCGCTCCCCGCTGGAAGCTCCGTCCTAAAGTACTGACTATCAGTGATTACGAGGAGCGCTTGGATTTATATGCTCCGCTTCAAAGTACCAAGAGTCAGTGATTACGAGTAGCGCTTTATTTTACATGCTCCGCTTGAAAGTATTACATGTCATTGATTACGAGTAGCGCTTTATTTTACATTCTCTGCTTGAAAGTATTACATGTCATCGATTACGAGTAGCGCTTTATTTTACCTGCTCTGCTTGAAAGCATTACATGTCATTGATTACGAGTAGCGCTTTATTTTACCCGCTCTGCTTGAAGGTATTACATTTTCAAAAACAACAATTGATGGACAGAATGCAGAACAATGTCATACATTCACCCCAGTACAGAGATCTGGGCCTAAATCCATCGTTTTTTTGCTCACCATGCCATTCCAGTTTGAACCCAGCCATATGCAAATCAGTCTTGACCCTGTGCCCCATGAGCACAGTCCAGCCCGAACTGCCAAGCCAGGTCCTCCCTGGACTGGAAACAAGCATCCTAGGACCGGTTTCGGGCTTTCAGCCCTCGTCAGCCAGGATAGCTTGATTCCATTGGCATGGACAGCAAGGGACTCACGTCTGAGCATACCCTTCCCACTCGTGGTGACAAATGCAAAAACAACAATTGATGGACAGAATGCAGAACAATGTCATACATTCACCCCAGTACAGAGATCTGGGCCTAAATCCATCGTTTTTTTGGTCTCCATGCCATTCCAGTTTGAACCCAGCCATATGCAAATCAGTCTTGACCCTGTGCCCCATGAGCACAGTCCAGCCCGAACTGCCAAGCCAGGTCCTCCCTGGACTGGAAACAAGCATCCTAGGACCGGTTTCGGGCTTTCAGCCCTCGTCAGCCAGGATAGCTTGATTCCATTGGCATGGACAGCAAGGGACTCACGTCTGAGCATACCCTTCCCACTCGTGGGGACAAATGCAAAAACAACAATTGATGGACAGAATGCAGAACAATGTCATACATTCACCCCAGTACAGAGATCTGGGCCTAAATCCATCGTTTTTTTGCTCACCATGCCATTCCAGTTTGAACCCAGCCATATGCAAATCAGTCTTGACCCTGTGCCCCATGAGCACAGTCCAGCCCGAACTGCCAAGCCAGGTCCTCCCTGGACTGGAAACAAGCATCCTAGGACCGGTTTCGGGCTTTCAGCCCTCGTCAGCCAGGATAGCTTGATTCCATTGGCATGGACAGCAAGGGACTCACGTCTGAGCATACCCTTCCCACTCGTGGTGACAAATGCAAAAACAACAATTGATGGACAGAATGCAGAACAATGTCATACATTCACCCCAGTACAGAGATCTGGGCCTAAATCCATCGTTTTTTTGCTCACCATGCTATTCCAGTTTGAACCCAGCCATATGCAAATCAGTCTTGACCCTGTGCCCCATGAGCACAGTCCAGCCCGAACTGCCAAGCCAGGTCCTCCCTGGACTGGAAACAAGCATCCTAGGACCGGTTTCGGGCTTTCAGCCCTCGTCAGCCAGGATAGCTTGATTCCATTGGCATGGACAGCAAGGGACTCACGTCTGAGCATACCCTTCCCACTCGTGGTGACAAATGCATAAACAACAATTGATGGACAGAATGCAGAACAATGTCATACATTCACCCCAGTACAGAGATCTGGGCCTAAATCCATCGTTTTTTTGCTCACCATGCCATTCCAATTTGAACCCAGCCATATGCAAATCAGTCTTGACCCTGTGCCCCATGAGCACAGTCCAGCCGGAACTGCCAAGCCAGGTCCTCCCTGGACTGGAAACAAGCATCCTAGGACCGGTTTCGGGCTTTCAGCCCTCGTCAGCCAGGATAGCTTGATTCCATTGGCATGGACAGCAAGGGACTCACGTCTGAGCATACCCTTCCCACTCGTGGTTACAAATGCAAAAACAACAATTGATGGACAGAATGCAGAACAATGTCATACATTCACCCCAGTCAAGAGATCTGGGCCTAAATCCATCGTTTTTTTGCTCACCATGCCATTCCAGTTTGAACCCAGCCATATGCAAATCAGTCTTGACCCTGTGCCCCATGAGCACAGTCCAGCCGGAACTGCCAAGCCAGGTCCTCCCTGGACTGGAAACAAGCATCCTAGGACCGGTTTCGGGCTTTCAGCCCTCGTCAGCCAGGATAGCTTGATTCCATTGGCATGGACAGCAAGGGACTCACGTCTGAGCATACCCTTCCCACTCGTGGTGACAAATGCAAAAACAACAATTGATGGACAGAATGCAGAACAATGTCATACATTCACCCCAGTACAGAGATCTGGGCCTAAATCCATCGTTTTTTTGCTCACCATGCCATTCCAGTTTGAACCCAGCCATATGCAAATCAGTCTTGACCCTGTGCCCCATGAGCACAGTCCAGCCGGAACTGCCAAGCCAGGTCCTCCCTGGACTGGAAACAAGCATCCTAGGACCGGTTTCGGGCTTTCAGCCCTCGTCAGCCAGGATAGCTTGATTCCATTGGCATGGACAGCAAGGGACTCACGTCTGAGCATACCCTTCCCACTCGTGGTGACAAATGCAAAAACAACAATTGATGGACAGAATGCAGAACAATGTCATACATTCACCCCAGTACAGAGATCTGGGCCTAAATCCATCGTTTTTTTGCTCACCATGCCATTCCAGTTTGAACCCAGCCATATGCAAATCAGTCTTGACCCTGTGCCCCATGAGCACAGTCCAGCCGGAACTGCCAAGCCAGGTCCTCCCTGGACTGGAAACAAGCATCCTAGGACCGGTTTCGGGCTTTCAGCCCTCGTCAGCCAGGATAGCTTGATTCCATTGGCATGGACAGCAAGGGACTCACGTCTGAGCATACCCTCCCCACTCGTGGTGACAAATGCAAAAACAACAATTGATGGACAGAATGCAGAACAATGTCATACATTCACCCCAGTACAGAGATCTGGGCCTAAATCCATCGTTTTTTTGCTCACCATGCCATTCCAGTTTGAACCCAGCCATATGCAAATCAGTCTTGACCCTGTGCCCCATGAGCACAGTCCAGCCCGAACTGCCAAGCCAGGTCCTCCCTGGACTGGAAACAATCATCCTAGGACCGGTTTCGGGCTTTCAGCCCTCGTCAGCCAGGATAGCTTGATTCCATTGGCATGGACAGCAAGGGACTCACGTCTGAGCATACCCTTCCCACTCGTGGTGACAAATGCAAAAACAACAATTGATGGACAGAATGCAGAACAATGTCATACATTCACCCCAGTACAGAGATCTGGGCCTAAATCCATCGTTTTTTTGCTCACCATGCCATTCCAGTTTGAACCCAGCCATATGCAAATCAGTCTTGACCCTGTGCCCCATGAGCATAGTCCAGCCCGAACTGCCAAGCCAGGTCCTCCCTGGACTGGAAACAAGCATCCTAGGACCGGTTTCGGGCTTTCAGCCCTCGTCAGCCAGGATAGCTTGATTCCATTGGCATGGACAGCAAGGGACTCACGTCTGAGCATACCCTTCCCACTCGTGGTGACAAATGCAAAAACAACAATTGATGGACAGAATGCAGAACAATGTCATACATTCACCCCAGTACAGAGATCTGGGCCTAAATCCATCGTTTTTTTGCTCACCATGCCATTCCAGTTTGAAACCAGCCATATGCAAATCAGTCTTGACCCTGTGCCCCATGAGCACAGTCCAGCCCGAACTGCCAAGCCAGGTCCTCCCTGGACTGGAAACAAGCATCCTAGGACCGGTTTCGGGCTTTCAGCCCTCGTCAGCCAGGATAGCTTGATTCCATTGGCATGGACAGCAAGGGACTCACGTCTGAGCATACCCTTCCCACTCGTGGTGACAAATGCAAAAACAACAATTGATGGACAGAATGCAGAACAATGTCATACATTCACCCCAGTACAGAGATCTGGGCCTAAATCCATCGTTTTTTTGCTCACCATGCCATTCCAGTTTGAACCCAGCCATATGCAAATCAGTCTTGACCCTGTGCCCCATGAGCACAGTCCAGCCCGAACTGCCAAGCCAGGTCCTCCCTGGACTGGAAACAAGCATCCTAGGACCGGTTTCGGGCTTTCAGCCCTCGTCAGCCAGGATAGCTTGATTCCATTGGCATGGACAGCAAGGGACTCACGTCTGAGCATACCCTTCCCACTCGTGGTGACAAATGCAAAAACAACAATTGATGGACAGAATGCAGAACAATGTCATACATTCACCCCAGTACAGAGGTCTGGGCCTAAATCCATCGTTTTTTTGCTCACCATGCCATTCCAGTTTGAACCCAGCCATATGCAAATCAGTCTTGACCCTGTGCCCCATGAGCACAGTCCAGCCCGAACTGCCAAGCCAGGTCCTCCCTGGACTGGAAACAAGCATCCTAGGACCGGTTTCGGGCTTTCAGCCCTCGTCAGCCAGGATAGCTTGATTCCATTGGCATGGACAGCAAGGGACTCACGTCTGAGCATACCCTTCCCACTCGTGGTGACAAATGCAAAAACAACAATTGATGGACAGAATGCAGAACAATGTCATACATTCACCCCAGTACAGAGATCTGGGCCTAAATCCATCGTTTTTTTGCTCACCATGCCATTCCAGTTTGAACCCAGCCATATGCAAATCAGTCTTGACCCTGTGCCCCATGAGCACAGTCCAGCCCGAACTGCCAAGCCAGGTCCTCCCTGGACTGGAAACAAGCATCCTAGGACCGGTTTCGGGCTTTCAGCCCTCGTCAGCCAGGATAGCTTGATTCCATTGGCATGGACAGCAAGGGACTCACGTCTGAGCATACCCTTCCCACTCGTGGTGACAAATGCATAAACAACAATTGATGGACAGAATGCAGAACAATGTCATACATTCACCCCAGTACAGAGATCTGGGCCTAAATCCATCGTTTTTTTGCTCACCATGCCATTCCAGTTTGAACCCAGCCATATGCAAATCAGTCTTGACCCTGTGCCCCATGAGCACAGTCCAGCCCGAACTGCCAAGCCAGGTCCTCCCTGGACTGGAAACAAGCATCCTAGGACCGGTTTCGGGCTTTCAGCCCTCGTCAGCCAGGATAGCTTGATTCCATTGGCATGGACAGCAAGGGACTCACGTCTGAGCATACCCTTCCAACTCGTGGTGACAAATGCAAAAACAACAATTGATGGACAGAATGCAGAACAATGTCATACATTCACCCCAGTACAGAGATCTGGGCCTAAATCCATCGTTTTTTTGCTCACCATGTCATTCCAGTTTGAACCCAGCCATATGCAAATCAGTCTTGACCCTGTGCCCCATGAGCACAGTCCAGCCCGAACTGCCAAGCCAGGTCCTCCCTGGACTGGAAACAAGCATCCTAGGACCGGTTTCGGGCTTTCAGCCCTCGTCAGCCAGGATAGCTTGATTCCATTGGCATGGACAGCAAGGGACTCACGTCTGAGCATACCCTGCCCACTCGTGGTGACAAATGCAAAAACAACAATTGATGGACAGAATGCAGAACAATGTCATACATTCACCCCAGTACAGAGATCTGGGCCGAAATCCATCGTTTTTTTGCTCACCATGCCATTCCAGTTTGAACCCAGCCATATGCAAATCAGTCTTGACCCTGTGCCCCATGAGCACAGTCCAGCCCGAACTGCCAAGCCAGGTCCTCCCTGGACTGGAAACAAGCATCCTAGGACCGGTTTTGGGCTTTCAGCCCTCGTCAGCCAGGATAGCTTGATTCCATTGGCATGGACAGCAAGGGACTCACGTCTGAGCATACCCTTCCCACTCGTGGTGACAAATGCAAAAACAACAATTAATGGACAGAATGCAGAACAATGTCATACATTCACCCCAGTACAGAGATCTGGGCCTAAATCCGTCGTTTTTTTGCTCACCATGCCATTCCAGTTTGAACCCAGCCATATGCAAATCAGTCTTGACCCTGTGCCCCATGAGCACAGTCCAGCCCGAACTGCCAAGCCAGGTCCTCCCTGGACTGGAAACAAGCATCCTAGGACCGGTTTCGGGCTTTCAGCCCTCGTCAGCCAGGATAGCTTGATTCCATTGGCATGGACAGCAAGGGACTCACGTCTGAGCATACCCTTCCCACTCGTGGTGACAAATGCATGTCATTGATTACGAGTAGCGCTTTATTTTACCTGCTCTGCTTGAAAGTATTACATGTCATTGGTTATGAGTAGCGCTTTGTTTTTTGTGCTCTGCTTCAAAGTATTAAGTGCCATTGATTACGAGGAGCGCTTTGTTCTACAGGCTCCGTGTTGAAGTATCCAGTGTCACCCCTCACGACTATTGCCCGGTGCTAGATGCCCCGTTCAGAGATAGACCTTGCTTAACGCGCACAGCGCGATAATCACCCCCAGGGCACTACAGGTAGTTAACCCTCCTAGGGAGTCCCGCGCTGGTATAAGGGAAGCGTGCCTCGCCATATTCATGAAGTAAATGTATAGATTCTGAACTGCCGTTACATCTCATGTCTGGCCTGTATACCTTGATGGATTGTATTACATCGTACGCATTGCAGTGATATCTCATGAACTGCATCTATCTGGCTTTACTTGGATAAACTTGAAGTATTTGCATAATTTAACCTGTGTGGCGTCACTTATTGTGTGTGTCCCCCGTCCATGAGAGGTGCGTGGTGTATGGTTGCTTAACACACAGACCTCTGGTGGCCCGACCGCTCGTGTCACGTTACCGCCCCATAGGGCCTGGAGACCCCAGGTCCTACAGCCCCAGGTTCTGGTTAAGCTGTTGCTGCACCCGGCTCACAGCAGTAGCCTCCTCCCACAGCAGGTCATCGTTCTGGGGCCTGCAGCAAATTCCCCAGTCTCCATTCCTCAGGGACAGCCGGGCGGAAGTCTATGTTGAGCCCTGGGGGGAGATTAATAGTATTACATCGGCCGACTATGCAGAGCTTTAGGCAAGAGTGACCGCCTTGATGGCATATCAAGCCACGCTCCAATAGTCAGATAATGTTAATGGTGGTGACTGTTTTACTCTATCACTACTGGTAGTGCCAAAGCTAATGGATATGAATTTGTGCTACAGTTGTGGATGGACTCAGAAGGATAATTTACAGACCTGCACATTTCTAAGAACTGGATAACTGTGTAGTCCAGGGTGGCGTACCTTGTGTATATAAAAAAAAAAAATTGACTTGAAATTGTCATGCCCGCATATGGTATAATCCACCCTGCCCAGGTGTCTTCTTACCCATTATTGTTTATTCCCTGTCAGGGCACATTTATCCTGCATACAGGGACCCCCGGTTCTTTCCCAAACTTTGTTCCTGCAGCCTGACTGCGAGGGGTTGTTTTGCTTCATATGATGTACAAACATCAATAAATAAGGTAATTTCATCAATCTTTATCTCAACGTTGTGTTCTACGGTTGACGCTTGAGAAACTTTTTATTTTGGGTTATAAAAATTGGCATTATTACACACTATTAATGTGGTGTTTCATTAACTGGAAAAGGTTGCACTGTTTGTTTTTTAATTTTTTTAAATCTTATTCAATTCTTGATAAGACTCACAGGTGTCTGATTCACATATTAATATGGCAAATTTGCAAACTTTTGGTTTTTCGGACGAAGAATTTGCCAATATGGTGGGAAGTTCAGCTAGCTTTGGCCAACAGACAGCTACCACCTCGGACAAAGATGACAACACCTTTAAATTACTCAATCTCAGAAAAAAGATTAAACGTATCGAGTTACATGGGCATTACATGTTGGAGTACCTTAAAGCAGGGGTTATGCCCCAAGGTCTCCGGGTAAGAAATATTCCAGGTCTGTTCATTCAGATTAAATAATTCTTGGAGCGATAGTCATTAATAGCAAACCGTTGCTCACAGGACTTCATGATTCTTATCGTGGAAACCGCCAGGGAAGTAATACAACAGCTAGTGGCGGAGAGAATACCAACATACCGCTAGTTTCAACACACCGTGTTTATTCATTGCCAAACTGTTATATTGTGATCATGGATTCGATCATTGAATTATCTGTTGTATATAACTAGGTCCTTTGACCTCTGTATATCAAATTGTGCAATATCAATTTGTGCAATTATAACACTGAATGATTGCAATATTGATTTTAATATTATATATTTTATATATGACTTTATTTAATAAATATCTATTTTGAATACATTTTTTACTTATTGTTATTGTTTTTTGATTGACTTGAAATTGTCATGCCCGCATATGGTATAATCCACCCTGCCCAGGTGTATTCTTACCCATTATAGTGCCTTGTGTAGATCCCATAAAGTTTTCTTACCCCCAATGGCCTGCAAACCTCAAACTTTGCCTAAAAACACAAATCTTCCTTACATTTCTGTGAGGAAAAGGTCTACAATCTGCGGGTAGCCACAAATTGCCTACAACTCAGCATTCCCTCATGTCTCCCAATACAAGTGGTACCTCACTTGTATGGGTAGGCCTACTGCCCGTGACAGGAAAGGGCCCAAAACACAACAAAGACACTCAAATTTTTACAATGAAAACTGACCCTTTTTTGTCTTTTTTTGTGTTGTAATTCTCTATTAACGATTCTTAAGAATTTACATCATGTAAAAACTGCATCTGCCGCATGTATACAATGGCGAAAAAACAATGAGAACATGGGTAGCATCTGCGTCTCATAAACAAACAAGATTATGTAAAGGGTATAGGGTAGGGAGAAAGGGAAGAGGGAGAAGGATGGGGTGGGGGGTTTCCTTAGCGCGGGGAGCGTGTAGGTGGGGGTATCTCAGGTGTTAATTAACCCTTATCCAGGGATAGGGGTTGGAGTAATCCTGGAGTTTGGGTAGAGAGCCCGGAGGTATACAATAGTATTTATGAGATTGAAGCTGGTGCAGTTCAAGGGTGTAGGGGGTTGTGTGCGTAGGGTGCGTGGCAATGCCCATATATGAAGACAGGGTATGGGAAATGGTAGAAGGTATCCCTCGCCACTATGTCTGCTGTTAACGTAGATTTGCCATTGCCAAAGGTGGTGTAGGCTTCAGAGGAGAGTGGGAAGTGGTACGGGGGCTGGTGAGGATTATGGTGTTGTATGGTATCGACTATGGGCTCCTTCATCAGAGCCTGGGTGAAGCTGGGGGGCTGTTTGCAAGTGGTTCGTGGAGCTATTCGCCTGCAGTGCTGCAGTGCTGGGGGGAGGGGTGAAGGGGGGTAGGAAGGAAGGTGGAGAGAGGTTGGAGGGTATCAATCGGGGGAGAAAGAGGTCAGGAACATGCTTATAGAGGAAGGTGAATGCAAATAAAGGTGTTTAGAATGGGGGGTTTGAAAAAAGAAAAAAGGGGTAGGAGTAAGGACATGGGGGTGAGAGAGGTCTTAGAAGAGTCCCTAGTGCTAGAAGGACATCAGGAGGTGTAGAGTTGTTGAAGATGGAGAGTGATTGATACAAAGTAGGCGTTATGTGAATAGTTCGTACAAGGTACGTATAGGGCTGAAATGAAGGGGGGGTGGGATTGTGAATCTCAGCCAGATTGCGGGGGGAGAATATCCTCAGTGCGTAAGGTGACCTTGCGTGACGTGGCTTCAGTTCGTCATCTATCGCCGTTGTCATTGCAGGGTCTGGGTTCCCTATTGTATGGATCTTCTTGTTGCTACCCTCTGAGTGCGGGAAGGGTGCCCATATCTGAAGGAACAGGTCGGATTGATCTGCAATGTTATAAATGACTCGCTCATGGGAGGCAGTGTGGATCAAAGCCACTAGCCAGGCCTCTTGGGATGGTGCGGTCGGGGATCTCCATTGCTGCAAGATACATATTTTTACTGTGGCTAGCGCTGTGTGGGAGAGACGGTGTTGTGGCTTTGAAAGCTCTGAAGTGTGCTGCAGGTTATGTAGAAGAATGGTGGGGGTAAGGGGCAGCTTTAGGGGCATACTGGTGCTCAAGACCCGGCCGACATAAGACCCAAAGGGTTGCACCAGTGGGCATTCATATATAATATGAGTTATATTGCAGCTTGTGCTCGAGCATCTCCAGCAGTTTGCATATGGAAGTAGGCTTGCTCTATGAAGTTTTGTTGGTGTCCAGTGCCAATCATGTTGGGTCTTAAATAGACAGAATTGCAATCGCGTCTCCCTGGTACCTCTGTCTAAGGCTGCTAGGAGCTCTGGCCATTTGTACTATTCATAGGAAGCTGATAGTCGGGTTTGCCTTTTGGTGGAGAGAGCTCTTGACAGGTGTTGTGAGAAGAGATAGGAAGTAGATACCCCATAAAGTTACCCCTTTGTGTTTCCCCCACGTGTGTAGATATGATACCACCAGTGAGACCAACAAGGACCAAGGGCGTGGGCCTAGACATTTACTCAGGCAGTGCTGCAGTTGGATCACTTTCCAAGATTGTGGCGCAGGGAGGTCAAACTTCTCCTTTAACTGTGAAAGCGTTTTAAGGTCGCTGTCATGAAGAAGCTTGTCTATGGTATGTATACCAGCTGCCTTCCACAGGGCCAAGACAGTTTCTGCCAATTGATGCATATGCCAACATTCCCTCATAGAGTGGCTTATTCGTGCAATTGTGGGTTCAAGCCAAACAGGTGATGTGCCCATTGCCAGGCTTTGAGTATGGCAGATATGACCGGGTTAGCGGGATCTTGGTGGCTTGTACCTGTCCCATATAGAGCAGAGAAGCTTACCTCTGCCGACAACAGTTGTCGTTCTATGTGTACCCATTGTAGCACATCATGGATCCCTGGTAGCATATACGCCAGTTGGGAGACCTGCAGGGCAAGGGCATAGTGTTCTATTGACGGGAGGCCCAGTCCTCCACAGGAGCGGCAGGCTTTCAATTTCAACGCAGCCAGACGAGGCCTCGAGGAACCCCACACTAAGCATTGTATCTTGGAATCAATTAGGCATAACAGAGTAAGAGGCAGATGGATGGGAAGCATTCTGAGGATATATATAAAAGCACAGGAGTATTACCATGCGTAGGGCTTGTACTCTACCCCCACATGGTAAGCCCCAGCAACTTCCATTTTTCAAAATCACATTGTATTTGAGTGAGCAGAGGGTTCAGGTTGTCCAAGACCATTCCCACCATCCCTTTATCCACCAAAACACCCTATTATTTAAGGCACCAGGGTTGCCAATGGAAAGGGCACCCATGTATGGCCGCCTTTGTGGTGCTTGTCTGAGATGGGCAAGGCTTTGCTCTTGTCCCAGTTTATTTTGTAACCAGAGAAAGATGAGAAGTCATTTATGATTTGGAGAAGGGATGGCAGAGAGTGGTGTAGGTCTGTAAGAGTAAGCAGGATGTTGACTGCTTAGAGGTAGAGTTTAGAGTCTCCCGTCAGTTGTTGGCCAATGTGTGTATGGTGGCTGCTAGGAGTTCCATGGCCAGGTGAAAAAGGAGCTGGAAGAGTGGGCATCCTGGATGCATCCCTCGGTGGATTGAAAACAGGTCCGATACGAAGCACCCCCAATTTACCTGTGCAGTTTGATTATCGTAGAGCAGTCGTACTTTGGTGATGAATTGATTGCCTAGACCAAAGAGCTCATTTAAAAAAAAAAGTAGTTCCATTCGATGTGATCGAACGCATTTTTTGCGTCAAGTGAAAATTCCAGCGCATCGGTTTGGAAGTCTTTGGCAGACAATAGTGTGTGGGCTAGGGTGTGCAGGTGGTTTCTGGAAGAGCGGCCGGGTACAAATCCTACTTGCATATGATGCACCAGGGAGGGAAGGACTTTACAGAGGTGGGAGGCCAGGACGCTGGCTAAGATTTTGATATCGCAGTTCAACAGTGAGATGTGTCGGTAGCTGCCGCACATTAGGGGATGACTCCCAGGTTTGGGCAGAACTGCTATCACTGCCCAATTAGAAAGGGGACCCAAAGATGACGAGTGGTCAGCCTCTTAAAATGCAGCATGTAGCTTGTCAGGTATCCCCTCTTCTGCCCAGTGATAAAACTTCACTGGAAAGCCATTTTCACTAGGGGCCTTGTGGTAGGGTAGTTTAGCTATTGCTTACGCAATCTCCTCCATGCTTATTTTTCCTTCTGGTAACTTCCTGCCCTTGTCCGAGAGGCAGGGGAGGGTCCCCTCCATAAGAAAGTGGTCAGCTTGTCCGCTTCACCTTGTGCCCCCGGGGCATAGAGAGATGTATAACATTCATTCACAATATCCTGGGGACAGGTAAGGGTCGCCCCTCTTTCTGATTTCATAGCTGGTATGGCCATGGCAGCCTCCCGCTGATGAAGCTGCACCACCAGTAATCTCCCTGCTTTTTCTCCCTGGCTCCTAATGTCTCCCTTTCATCCTCTGTAGGGCATATTCTGGCTTGGAGGTGAAAAGGCTATTCAGCACCATACTGGCCTGTTCCAAGGACCAACGGTGCTGCTGGGTGCTGCTGGGTAGGACGTGCAGCATAAAGGTGGATATAAGACATGGTGTCCTTTTCCAGTTATTTCTGCCGGGCCTGTCAGAGTCCACAGACCCTCGGTTGGTGGAGAGATACACCTGAAGGTGTGTCTGCAGTTGAGATTTGCCCTTAGGGGTCCGATGGTGCTAGCTATTCATGCACCAGGGCTTACAAACCGGTCTGTTCAGCCCTACCTCCAGCGATAGTAGAACTGGAGAATGATCAGAGTGGGCTGCCTCCAGTACGAGGGATTCCCGGACAAGCTGCACCATCTTTTGGGAAACAAGGAAATAGTCCATGCGGTAGAGCGTGCCGTGGGTCGGGGAGGTAAAAGTGAATTCTGTGTCAGCCGGGTGGCAGAGGCGTCAATCATCCACCAGGCCCGTGTCCGCCAGTATGTCGTCCATCAGAGCCCTATCCGCAGCATTGCCCCTGTCAAGGGGTCCCGTTCTATCCAGAACTGGGTCCCTCACCAGGTTTCAGTCTCCACCGATAAGGTATTGCGAGGCACCTATCTCCACCAGTAGAAGGATGAGTTGGAGAAAGAACATTTTTTTCACTCCAGTCGGAGCGCATACATTGCTATTCCCTAGTCACAGTTTGGCAAATGCATATTGTCCGCCTGGGTATGTCCACATCTTTGTCACCGTGACCGGGAGGGATTTGCGGAGAAGGATCCCTCTACCGCCTTTGCGGGTGGGTCCTGCATCTGGAGCACCTCCACCATACACGCTACTGTAAATCACCTTCCCGACCCAGTCCTTGCGCAACTTATCAGACTCTTGGGCATCTAGGTGCATTTCATGGAGCAATTCTACATTCAACCGCTTTGAATGAAGGTAAGAGAGTAGTCCTTATGATATACTGTGTGAGTCCATGTACATTCCAGGTTATAGCGTGGAGAGAGATGGTGGTTGCCATGGTGGGGGGCAAAGTGTGACACGGCGAGGTGGGTGCTTAATGAGATATATTAAGGGCCCTCTTGGTGGGGAGAGCTCGCTAGAGGGCAGCAGTGGCGGGTCACACCTACTGTGTGTGTGTGAAGGTAGCAAGGCATCTGAGACGATACACAAGAGAGGGTGTAGGATTCAGAGGAAAAGGGGGGGCTCAGAGATAGATGTAGAAGAAGAAAATAGAAAAAGGGAAAAGGGGGGGGAGAGAAGTTGGGACGGGAAAGCAGACACTAGGCAGGCAGGTAGGATGGGAAGGATATGTGGAGATAACCTGGTAAAAGCGGGGGGAGGGAGGAGATTTTGATATCGGGAGATCCCTGGCACGTAGCAGAGATGTTGTGACCTGTCGGAGTGACCAAAATCGATGGCAGCTGAGTTGTGGGCCCGGATGTAGTCAGTGAGAGAAGAGATGTGGTTATACGGGGGAAGGTGAGGAGGAATGAACAGAAGGTAGAGGGTGTTGGCTTCTAAGCAGTGCACAGAATCCTAGTCTTTCTGCTGCGGGTCTTGACTCACTGGTGCGCTGCTCCGAGGGGGGTGCTCCTCCGGGAGGGTAGGGCATTGTCCAAGACAAAGTATGAGAGTATCTGCGCTAGGCGGGCTGGGGGGAGGCAGTGTTGATGAGGGGTAGGAGCCGGGCATCATCCTAAAAATGCATGGGAACGCTCTGGGTGAGCATGATGGCAGGAGGGGGTGGTGAGCATACACCAGGTGTGGATTTTAACAGAGGCAGCAATGTCAATTACATTGCGAGAAACAAGAGTCATGGTAGCATCAATTACAGATATAATATAGAGCTTATACAACTACTTAAACAGTTAACACAATAAAAGCAATACTCAGCTGTCTGACATCTGGAGGCCCTCTGTCTTGTCGATGGAACAATAGAACGTCCGAACTCTGTTCTGTTTCCAGTTTTGGGGGGCCCTGTCTAGGTCCCCCTATGTTCAGTCTGCTTCTGAGGAGGGCTTCAGAGGAGAGCAGGATTTGTATCTGAGTTGCTCATGTATGAGGGCAGCTACAGTTTGAAGGGCCAAGGCCTTTTCCTCATGGGTGTGGGTGGATCTCTCATGCTCTCTGCCCCGATTCCGTGAACTGCTGGTGTTCTCCCTTCTGCTGTCATCGCCTGAGGGGAAGGATAGGATTGTGCTTGCTCCGGAGCAGTATGTTGGGTGTCCATGTCCTGCAGCCCCATGTGGTCCAAGAACAGGCGTAGGTCATCTGGGTCATAGAAATCCTTGAAGTCGCCAACTTTCATGATCCGAAAGCGGGCAGGCTCAAAGGGACCATATTTGATGTTCATTTGGAGCAGTCAGGGTCTTAGAGAGAGAAATGCCTTGCAGCGGTCATTGGTCTCCCTGGAGAAGTCCGCTGCCATGCGAATGTCGACTCTTTGTATGTGAATGGGCCTTGGGTGCCTGCTGTGGCCAGCAGCTGCCTCATTTGCTCGTGTCATAGGATGCAAACGATGAGGGGTCGGGGTCGTGCAGCAGGGTCCTTGCATGGGGGGCCGATGCAGTGGGCGCGTTGTATTTTCAGTGGTGGGTCATTGGAGATACCCTCAAGTTTCAGGAGGGTGTCTCTGAGGAATGCCCTGACATTCGAGTCTTCGGTTGTTTACGGAAAGCCAAAGAAGCAGACATTGTCTCTCCTGCTGCGGTCTTCCAAGTTGATCAGCTTGCTACGAAGAAACAGAAGCTCTTGGTCCTTGACTTGTATGGAGTAGAGGCTGCCCTCTACTACCCTTAGCCAGTGATCCATCCCCTCCGCGCATGCATGGAACACCACAATGTCCGCTCTTATCGATTTCGCCTCCGCTGCATTGAGGAGATATTAGTGTCCATCCCTTCCAGTCACCCGCTGACAGCTGAGTTTTCCAGCAGTATGTGGTCCATGGTTTCACCTTTGATTGGAGATCGGTGTGGCCTTAGAGGGGCCACTTGCAAGGGTAGTAACCTTCGTGGACATATTGCGAGGTTGTTTGAGAACTTCTGTGAATAGGAGTTGCCTGGGGGACTTACTCCCATGCTTGTTGCCGGACATTCACCCCTAGCCACAGGATAATGTGCTATGTTAGAGCAGTGTTGCAGCAGATATCTGCGAGGTCAGTCCAATGGTGCACCAGTAGCTGACCAGCGGTGACTGGGGTTGAGGTGGGCGTTCCACGGTGTCCTTGGAAAGCCAGCGTGGAAGAGCATGCTGCCCACTATGGTCCTGCTTGGGGGGCCCATTGAGTAGTCTTTAACCCCAGTACACCGCCAAGGCCTTGACCGTTGAAGGGGGGAGGGTGTGGAGACTCACAACTGCCTAGGAGGGTGATGGGTGTCCTGCCCTCCCTGTCACAGTTCCTGTGTTCTGGTTTGTTCGTGCTATCCCCGGTACTGTGGGCAATCCCAAAGTGTGTGGCAGGAGGCACGTAGCATCGCAGCTCTCTCAGTTGATCAGCCTCATGTACAGTCCGGCCGGCTGTAGGCGCACCGAGAATAGGGCAGTGTAGTTACCCAGTTAAGTTTGTAAGTCTCCTTGTCGAGGGCGGCACTCCCGCAATGAGGGGCCGCAGGGCAGCCAGAGGAGGTATCCAGCTCATCAGCTTATGCTTTGGTGTTGGCACGAAGTAGTACGCAGTATGGTAGGGGCTCCTATGTTCACTCCCTCTACATTAGGGTCCGCCCTCTGATCTAGCTCCCATGCATTCACAGTCTGTGGGTAGAGCGGGGGGGAGACCTGTTATAAATCGTGCTGCCTGGTTCCCTCACACACCTCTCGTATGCTGAGACTTCAGGTTTCGACGTGCTCTGTTGCATTGTTTCCTGGATCCATCTGTCACATCCAGAACCTTCTGGTGTCCAGGCGGAGTGGGGGGATGCACTGCCGCTATATGTCTCTTCCAGGAGAGGGGGTGGGGTGTCTCCGATGGGGAAGGAGCGGCGCCCCCGTCAATGCCGTGTCATGCGCGGTCGGCGGCTTTTTACTGCAATCAGTGAGCTGAGGCCTACTTGGTCAAAGAGAGGAGCTGGATGGCAACCGCGGGCGGCATGGTGGAATGTGGATCCAGCTGAAGCGGGGCCCAATAAATCTACCTCTTGGAGGGGTTTGTATGTAGGGCCTCTGCACACCGTGTGTGCGGGCCCACCGCAAGCCCCGATGGTGCACCTGGCACATTGCGGGGTCAATCAATCAACGGGGATCCGGAGCAGTGGGTGGCGGGTGGGGTCCACAATTCACGTAAGGACCGAGGCTTCATGCATGCCTCTAGGCCGGCGCTCCCTCCCTGTCTTCAGGACACTCTCGCTCCAGTGTGCTGGAGATGTTGGATCGTGGCCCTTCTGTGTCCAGGAGTCTAGGCAACATGAAGGACCTGCCTAGTGTGTACCCAGCCGTGCTGAGATGGCCGCTGCCCCAGCCTGGAGCCCGTCTCGGCGCGGAGCTCACAGCTCAGGTGGCCATCTTCTCTCATGGCCAGACCACACACCCCCTGACCCTTTTTTTTAACAATGTGGGTTGCTGTAGATTTTGGATCCTAGTTCAACTAGCACCTAGAGAAAAATAGAAAACCTGTACATTTTTTAAAACTAGGCACCGTAGGAAATCCAGGGTAGTGTGTCTTGAGTTGCTCCCCAAGATTTTTTATACAGACTCACTTGTAAACCTCAAGCTTATGTTAAAAATATGTAATTTTCCTCACATTTCAGATGGAAATTTACAGAATCAAGAGGAGTCCACAAAATTCCTATGACGCAGCATTACCCCACTCATCACAATAAAAAAGCGGCCTCATGTGTGGCTGGCCCTAGTGCCTGCAACAGTAACTGATCAAACCAAGGTCAATAGGAGCTCCACTGTGGGACTGCCTTTGACCCTGGGTTGATCCAAAAATGTGTTGATACCTTCTCTACTCCTTCACAATTTGATTTTTACATAGTCCCCTTCTTCAATCCTTCCTCCACTCAAAGCGAGACCCCCCCTCTTTCAACACTCCTCATTCCCTTATCCACTGAGGCAACAACTTCGTCCTTGCTTCTCTTCCTCACAAATGGTGTCTCACCTGCACTCCCATTTTCTGTGGTATTTTTATGCCCACACCATCTTCTCCACAGTACTTCTCACTTCCTTCCTACCATTCACAGCCCTCTGTATGATACCATTGTCCATGTGTTTGACCCTCTCGACCATGTAATTTCTTTGTGGATTATATAACAATGTGCAAATATGCCTAATCCCATGTTGTATTAGGAAATCTTGCATAACGGCGTACGTAAATTGGGTCCCATTATCCATTACCATGATTCTCATACACCCCTCCTCTCTCATGAACATTCTATCAAAGACTTTGATAACACTCTCAGAGGTTAGGGTTTTCACAAATTCCACCATCACCCACCTCATTATTACATCAGCCATCACCACTAGAAACTGCTCCACCTCACTTAAATAATCCATGGGACCAATGAAATCCACCCACACCTTCATTCAAGGACTTTCCACATCACTCATAGAACCCATTCCTTCACTACCAATCTTCAACCGATTCTCGCTCTTCCAGCACAAAAAACAACCTTCCACCCACTCCTTTACATCCCTATCCACACCTGCCCACCAATACTTCTACTTGAAGCATTGTTTAGTATGGAATTGTCCCAAATGGTCCTCATATACCAACATCACCAGCTTCATTCTCACCTCTTCCGGAGGTACGTACCTGTCAACTCATATAATGAGTGCGTCAGTCGCCCTCTTTACTTACATTACTGAACAAGGAAACACTTACATCACCTTCACATTTACAACCTTCTCAAATACTCTTCACCAACTCTTGGAAACCACCATCAATATGTACCACTGCTTCCTACTCTTCTCGTGTGACAGCCTCATACTCACCTTCCAACACATCTTCCACAGTTGCTACTACACACACCATCTCAATCACTGTTTCGTCTCAATTGTTTGCATTTAACGGTAACCTCAACATGCAATCAGCTTATACTTTTTTCCGTCCTACAACATATTCCACGTCACAACAATACTCTTGTAATGTGATGCAAACCGGGCTAATCTGGCAGAGACTTTCTTAGTACCACCGGGATGCAATTATCTCACCAAAGGTTTTTTGATCCATCTGCAGAGTAAAATAAACCTTTCACAAATATGTGCAGAAATGTTCAACAACCCATGCAGCTTCTAATGCTTCTCTTTTGATTACAGCATAATTACGTTCAGTTTGGTTTAAAGATCTAAAAGCAAATGCAACTGATTGCGGCACACCATCCTTGCACTGTGATAACAGTGCCCCAATCCAGTGAGCACTGGCATCACCTGTTAAAATGCTTCTACTTTTGGGGTCAAATGGGGTCAAAACTTTGAATTTGCAATTGACCATTTAACATTCACGAATGCCTGCTCTTGCTTTCCACTCCTTGCAAACTCCCTGCCATTTCTTAACTATCGCAATGCCTCCATCTTCTCTACAACATTGTCGACAAATTTTGGATAATAATCTATCAACCCCATGAAGGAACGCAACAGATCTTTCCCTTGTGGGGTTGGAGGCAGTCTGATGTACTTAACTAGGTACTCATTGGGCCGGATACCCTGTTCTGAGATTGTATAACCTAGGTTCACAATCAATCAATTTATACTTTATTCGGTTTATCAAATAAAACCATAAAAGTCATACATACATCATAAAACTCCAACATGCGTATAAAAAGAAAACTATACAGTAAAATTGTTCCAAACCCTTAGTTACAGAAGTACGAAGAACTAGGTCCCACCGTCAGATTTAATCACAGCTGGACCTAAGCCTAATGACAGTTCTTAAAAACCTAAGCGTGTGGAGTACAGAATCACTTGACAGAAGTTGTAAAAAAATAAAAGGGGGTCTAACCCTTTTGAAGCCAGTGATTTTTAGAATAGGATGGATAAAAGACTTTCTGGGACCCTCATAAAAATGACAAAACATTAAAAAGTGCATCATATCCTGTGGAGACTGACCGTCACAGCCGCAGGGTATAAGACACTGCCCTCTATGTGCGCCATGCGGTTGGGCCAGAAGATAATGAAAAGGATCAAGTCGAAATCTAATCAATAGGAAGTGATCATGTTTACCTTCAATTCCTAGTGGGTATTGGTGAGGGTTGGCAGAAAAGGAAGGGTGGTGTGCAATATATACATCCACAACTGATAGAAACCCATCAAGCCGCTTTTAAGGCTAAATATACATGAAAACCATAGTATTGTAATGACACAGTTAAAGAATCACTGTTGTCTGTACGTGGTCATGAAATAAAACCATCAACGTTTCGACTCCACGGGATGTGGGCAGGGAATTTGAGTCCTTACGTGGGGGTCTTCATCAGGACAAAGGGAGACACCTAGGGATGGTTTAAAAGAAGGGTATGTCTAATTACTGCAGGTGATGGAGAGCATAATAGTGATTCATTAATCCAAGATAGAAACTGAAAATACCCTTAAAACCACCTTGAAGATTCTGGTGGAAATACTCCAGAAAAAAGGACCGAAGGTTCCTATGTTGTGGAGACGAGCGTCTAGATTGTACGTCTGATTCTATGTGTGCAGAAAATAAACAAGGGGAGTGTATAAGCAACACTATGGCCTGGGGCATGGGAAATACTGCCTTAGTTGCCATTTCCAGTGCCTTAAAACAAAGAATGAACTCACTCAGTGCATATTGTGAACAAGAAGAAGCTGAATTAATCGAAAGCTCCAACCGGGATTAAATCATTGGACAATCTAGTAGGGAAACACAAGAGGTAGTGATTGGTTTCACCTATGCCCTCTTTTGAGCACTCCTTCAAACAGCACAACTATGCAGATATTTTTTGCTGTTATTGAATATGAATACTACCATGTTCTAGATATGAATACATTGTAAATTTGATTTACCGAAGTTGATGTTGTATCTAATGTTAAGTTTATTACCACTTTGACCATTTCTTTTTGTACTGTACATAACCCGGGTCTGGTGGATGTCTGTTTTCCTCCGTTGTTTTGTAACTTTGCAATCCATGAGAACCTTCTCCATGGAGTCAATGTACAGATTGAAAAGGAAAGGGGCCAGAATGCACCCCTGGTGCACCCCTCTCCAGATGGCAAATGTTTCGGTCACTTTCAGTTCTTTCGAAAAACAAACAACCGCTTGTAAGTCATTATGAAGGTCCCTGTCAATGCCAATGGAAAGCATCATCTGCCAAAGCTTTGATCTGTTTACACGGTCAAATGCCGAGGACAGATCCATAAACGCTAAATGGATGGAGCCAGTGCGAGCTACTTGTTCAAAATCATATATAGGTTCAAACATTGATCCATTATTGAACGACCCGGGCCAAATCCATATTGTACCTCGGTCAGGATGTTGTTTTTAGCTGCCCAGGTCACAAGCCTATCTAATACAATACGACCCACCACCTTCACCACTGAGTCCAGAAGGGAGATGGGTCTATAGCAATGGGTACTGTCCCTATCACCCTTCTTAAAAACAGGGATTATGACCGACAGAGCCCATGAGTCAGGGCAACCGACCTGAACCGACGTGTTTATAACTGCCTTGACTACAGGCACCCAAGTATCCACGTTCGCAATATAAAGATCAGGTAGAATCCCCTCAGGACCAGGGGCCTTGATTTTGGTCAGTCCCATGATACCGGCTCTCACCTCCTGCGCTGTAAATACAACATCAGATTTACCTGACAAACTTTCTCACCCTTCCCCGGGGATAGGTCAGACTGAAACATGCACTCAAAGTACCTTACCCAATCTTCCTCTGGGATATGGGCATCCATTCAATTGCCAGTGTCACCTACTAAAAAGGGGCTGTTGATAATGCTCCAAAACTTGGAGCTATTATCTAAATGCTGGCCTTTACCAGTTCTGACCAAGCCTTATGCTTTGCCAGGGCAGCCTTATAGGCTCTTCGAAGGCTCTTAATGGCCAAGGCCTCCTTTAATTTCCTAGAGGCAAGGGAGCATTCGGACTTGAACCATCTCGGTCTCATGTGCCGTGTGCACCCACCTGGAGGCAGTAATAGGTTCCCTATGGGACCTGACAAATCTCCATAGGCCTCTAGACAAATAGCAAATTCCCTGTTGAACTGAGTTAAAAGGGACTCGTGTTCCAGGACGATTTGACCCCACTTCAATCTCCTCCCCACTTTCACGGCTTTTAGGGGAACCCCCAGACCCACCTCAATTTTTTTCATTACTGGAGGCCATCCTCGCACGGGGTTATGATCACTGTGTACACTTGCCTTAATGGAGAAGTCTGAGATGTAATAATAAAATGGTGTAGAGACAAAAATAAAATCAATAAATGTCTCACACTGGCTCCCGATAAAGGTAGGGACAATATCAGTTTTCCCTGGAGGCAGCTTGTTTATAGCAGATGTTAAATCAAAGTCATGCAAGATAGCATTAAGTAGGGAGTCCTGAGAGGTATGTTCCATGTGCAAACCGGCTTGGAGTGCACAGCCCATGGCATTAACCCCCCCCTCGCCTGATGTCCCCACACAGGTGAATTTTAAAATCCGCTGCTATGAGTATGTTAGAATAGTTCTGCCCGCTCAAGGTGATGTTCCTCAGTAAGGAACCCAGCTGTGTGATGTTAAATGCATCTGTTTCAGTGGCTCCTGCATTATAGAAATTTAAAATCAGGAGGTTGTTCGTTCCACTAGTTAATAACATTGCTTGTAGGTGGGTGAAGTGGTGGGCAATGTAGCTATTCTCCCTTTGACTGCTAATGAAACAAAGGTTACCAGGCCCCCCCTTAGATCTCCCTATCCTGTAGCTGGTACAAAAAAAGTTTAATAACCTTCCAAATGGAATCTGTTCTCGACAGCCCAAGTTTCCTGAAGGCATATTACATCAAAACCTTTAACAAAAAGCAGCCAGTCAGAGTCATCAATCTTGCTCGCAAGCCCTGCAATATTTCAAGAAATAAACTTACACCCCTCGCAATCATTAATGCCCGAGCCCCATGGCATTGCCGTCTCCTGTGGTGGGAGGACTGCTGGATCGTGTGAGCCGACAGACAGTCAGTCACAAGATTCTAATGAGCTCAGGGGTGTGAACCTGTTAAACAAGCTTACACCTATTATTGCCTCGTTTTAGTTCATGTGGTTCACCGCTTGAGGCCACCCCTGTGGGTTCCCAAAAGGTGGCAATGGATAATTCAAGGGCCTATAAAAATAGCCTAACCGCAATGCCACAATGGCCGAATTCCGACTTCTATGATTAAATTGCGCAGCTAAACGTAAAATGCTGGATACAATAAAATGATTATTAAAGTTAATAATGACACAATCCCCTGCCCATCCTTTCCTGGAGCTGCACACCCAAGATGGCGTGCGTACCATGTTAATATGATATGCCACCCTCAGCCCCGGGGGGATATTTCAAATTTAACCAGTGCACCACCTTGTTCTTCAATTGGTCAAAGTCTTCCCTGGAACCCAGATTCAGTGTGGGAACATTGGCCAAGACCACTACAAGCAGGGTCGACTCTGGGGGCAAATGAACGATGCACCGACACTGAGTGGTGTTGCTAAAGTCTCCTGAGGTCATCCCACCCCACCTTTCATCTAGAAGACAATTTATACCACCACATGTGGGACCTGGAGTCTTATGAGACTCTAAATTCGGGAGCCTCCCCTACAGTTTACTGGTCTTGCTAGTTGTTTAGTATTGGTTGAAGCTGGTGCTGCTGTGGTAGGGTGTACTGTTGACACGGAATGACACGGTTGCTGCATGGCTACTTCCGGTATGGGCCTGTGAGAAGACGTGGGGCCAGGTTCCGGGATAGTCCTACCAGAGCTGTTGCACATGTCCTTTGAAGTTGGAAGTCCTGTGGGCAGCATTGTATATATCCCTTGTGATGAAGCAGTCAATTTGATCTGGCTATCCTCAATCACAGATAAGCAAAGTAGGATTGGGTTTAGTTTGGAATCCAACGCATATAGCAAAGCGGTCTTAAACTTGTCAATCAAAAGTGTCAGGTCAATGCTGGGCTCTATAGCGGGAACTGATGAGTTAGAGTGTGGGCCGGTACATTTTTGCCACTTTGCAGTGCCCCCAATGGGGGGTGCTTCCTCTTAGCCCCCCTGCTAACCTCCCCATCCTGGGTCTCACACCAGGGATTGTACATGCTTCCTGAGTCACTGGTAACTGGACACAGTTCAGTGTGGCAGAGGTTGAGGTGCAAGAACAGTTAGCCTTGGTCAGAACTTGTGTTATGTTATGTTATGTTATAAATTTTATATAGCGCATCTGTTACCCGTGGGTGTCCTGGCGCTGTTTGGAGGTCATCCTTCAGGTGAGTGAGATAGTCTAATTTGCCTATTAATGCACAAAGAGCCAGGTTTTTAATGCCTTCCTAAAGCTGAGGTGATCCAGAATGCCTCTTAATTGTGGTGGTAGGTTATTCCAAGCTCTAGTGGCTCCAACCAGGAAACTCCGACCACCCCAGTTGGCTTTTTTTGCTGGTGCAATTTTGGCCAGTTTGGCCTCTGAAGAGCGTAAAGTTCTCTTGGGTTTATACCAGTGAATGTGCTTGGTAAGATAAGAGGGCCCTTTGCCCTGGAGCGACCTGTGCACAATACACATGGCTTTAAACAAAATTCGTTTTTTTACTGGAAGCCAGTGTAATTTTTTGATTTCTGGTGAAATAGCTGCATACTTGGGAATCCCTGTGATGAGTCGGGCTGCTGCGTTTTGGAGCAGTTGAAGTTTATTCAAAAGCCCTTCCCGCATATTTAAATATAGGCTATTGCAGTAATCTAGTTTAGAGAGCACAAGTGCTGATATTACCGTTCTTAGACTCTCTTTGGGAAGAAGGGGCAGGATTTTTTTGCAGGATCTAAGAGTGAATGAGGTGGCCGAAGCCACCGCATTTATTTGATCTTTGTGGGATAATTGATTGTCTATCATTATCCCTAGATTTTTAACTTTCCTGCTGGCTGTTGGAAGTGGCCCCATTGTGTCTGGCCACCATTCTGGAGTCCAAAAATTTAGGTCATTCCCAAAGAGGACCACCTCCGTTTTACTAGAGTTCAGCTTGAGGCAGTTTTGAGCCATCCATTTGCCAATCTCTGTCATGCAGTCCCTGAACCCAGAAGTAGTGTTCTGGTGTCCACCTGGTTGCAGGGACACCACAATCTGGGTATCGTCGGCGTATGAGGTGAGAGAAAATCCGAAGGATTCCACCAGCGGGGCTAGCTGTTTTACATATATATTAAAGAGAGTAGGGCTAATGGATGAGCCCTGAGGGACTCCACAGGGAAAGGAGAAAGGTTTGGCTGAGAAATCTCCCAGACTGACTGTTTGCACTCTGTGTTCCAGAAAGGATTTAATCAATTTCCAAGCCAGGCCGCGAACACCGATCTCCTCTAGTCGGTCCATCAGCAGTCCGTGATGGACCGTATCAAAGGCTGCTGATAGGTCCAACATGATCAGTGCCGCTTTTCCTCCTTTATCTAGGGTGGCCCTGATCTCTTCCGTCGATTTGAGGAGTGCCGTTTCTGTGCTGTGACCCGCACGAAAACCATATTGTGTGGGGTCCAGCAGCTGGCCTGTCTCCAAAAAGTCACTTAGTTGAATATTCATAATTTTTTCCACAATTTTAGCCGGGAACGGAAGCCTAGATATAGGCCTATAGTTGTTGGGGTCATTATTGTCCAGTTGGGGTTTTTTCAGGAGCGGTAGGATAGATGCTGTTTTCCAGGCTAAAGGGAAGTGGCCTTTTGTAAACATCTCATTAATTATGGATGTTAGAAATTTTGTCACTGGATCAGGGGCGAGTTTGAGAACAGATACCGGACATGGGTCCAGTGGGGATCCTGATTTTATTTTGGTCATTAGTTTCCCTAGTTCTGGTGCTGAAATAGGGGCGAACTGGAGTAGCTGGTTTGGTGATGGATTAGAGTTATTCTGATAAGACGTGTTTGGTTGGGATTTTTGAGGTAGTTGAGAAAAAGTAGAAAAGATTGCATTTACTTTGTCAAACAAATGATTAGCTATCCTGTCGCAGAGTTCTTGGGAGGAGATTAGAGGGGGGGGAACAGGGTGTGCCAACATCATAACTGTTTTAAATAATTCTTTAGAAGAGTTTATATTCTCTCTAATTTTAAGGGCAAAAAATTCTTGTTTCGTTGTGTGCACCAGGTTTTTGTATTCCTTAATGCACTCTTTATATGATGATTTTTCTGCTTCATCATAATTTCTCCTCCAGTTTCTTTCAAGTAATTTGCATCTAAGTTTTTTTTCTCTAAGTTCTGGTGTGTACCATGGGGACGTTGGTCATTTCCTCGTGTTCTTGCATATTTTTTGTGGGGCTAGCTTATTGCTGGCGGCTTCTACCCAGCTATGGTAGTTTCTAGCGGCGTCTTCTAGATTAGAGGGGAGGTTAGGAGAGGTGGCACCTAATAAGTTGTTTAATTCTTGTCCATTAACCTTCCCCCAAGCGCGATATCGCCGAAGTGAGGTTTTACCTAGAGCTTGGTCAGGAGAGGGGGAGGTGACAGAGAAAACTACTGCATTATGATCAGACCAGATCACTGGGAAGCTGTCCAGGAACGTGAGTAGTTCATTGTTAGAAAAGATTCCGTCTAGAGTGTGCCCTGCTTTGTGTGTGGGCCCCTGGACCATCTGTTTCAAATCCATTGAGTTCATGAGGTCGATTAACGTATTAGTATCTAGGTCTCCTTCTTTCTCTAAATGAAAGTTAAAATCCCCTAGTATCGTATAGGACTTTGAACCAAGTTCGTTTTCGATCCAGCTGGAGACATGCGAGAGAAATTGAGATTTAATACCAGGGGGCCTGTATACCAGAGTCCCTTTGAACGTATCGCGTTGGGAGAGATAGAAACAGAAGTCCATTGCTTCACAATCTGGTGTTGTTGAGCCCTTAAACATGGCCTTCAATGACTCATGAAAGATTACCGCAAGCCCCCCTCCTTTCTTGTTCGCTCTATTGAGTGAATGACAACTATATCCAGGTGGAGTGGCTTTGACCAGATCTGGCCCTGAAGCCTCATTCATCCAGGTCTCTGTAATAAAAGCTATTTTAATATTTTCATTTTCTATAAACTCCGCACAATCCAGACTGTGTTTGACTAGTGATCTTGTGTTTAGCAGCAGGCATTTAAATATTTTGTTTTCGTGTGCTCCCTTAGTTCTTTTTTGGCTGATTTGTGTCTTCATTGACACGCCCTTGTAGTGTAATAGGATCCTTCCGTTACAGTTGGGGCATGATATCTGGTCTATTCCTGGGAGTGTGTTTGGGAAAAGGCCGATACAGCCTGAGTTGTGAAATTTGCTGTTAAGATCATGCAGTTGGGAGCTTGAATATATCTGCCGTATTGCTGCTTCACTAGTAAAGCCGACATTCGGGCTGGCGCTGGTCGCTGATCGTGCGCGGACGGGCGCAGACGGGCTTGCCTTTGGCGCGCCTTCGGCGCGCCAGCGGCGCGCCCGCTGCGCGCGTCCGCTGCGCGTTCGCTCCAGCTTCCGGCTAAATAGCCTGCAGGAGCGAACACTAGAGCGCCAACCAGCCTTCTGTCACTCAATGGCGGTTGGCGGTATGACGTGTGGACCCGTGAGGGGCAGGGCGTCCACGAGGTAAAATTACAATTAAGTATCACACAATAATGTTTAAAATACTTAAAATTCGTTACCTAATTTTAAAAGCAGGATAAAACACAGTACGAGCTACAGTGAACACTTGCAATGTCGACCCGGCTCAAGCCTCAGGTGACGTCCGCTCGCGTTCGCTCCGGCTTCCGGCTAAATAGCCTGCAGGAGCGAAACTTCTATCTGACTGGCACAAGGAACGTGTACTAGAACTGGTGACCCTGACCATGCAGGGGCAACAGAGCTCTGCGAGAAGGGAGGTATAGGGGATCGAGACAACCGCTGAGTGGCTAGTTCAATTTCTTTGACCAGGACCTTGATGTCTCAATGCAGGAAAGCGTCCATAGTTGTCATTGTGTTTGCGGATTCCTTTGGGGTGGGTCCAGCCGGCCTACGTTTGCCCATTGTAACAACAGCAACTCAATGCCCCTACAGAATAGGCCCAGCTAAGACCGACGAGGTCCTGCAGAAGAATGAAATACAATTTTTTAATATCCACTTCTCCAGTCGCTGACAGGCGCAGACGTGCCCGGGCGCGTCCTGCACCACAGAAGATGTCAAGCACCTTTACGGTGCGCATCAGCTGAGTGCTGGCTCCTCCCCCCTCAAGGGGTGTGTCAGGCATCCTCCCAGCAGCGTCCTTGGGCAGCAAACAGGCATGCAAGTGAATGGAAATGCGTACTCTATTTCTTCGAACTAAAACAGACACTTCCTTTTTGAGGTGTCTGACCTACATCCCTCAACACTTCTGATACATTAACTAAGGATCTATTGTGTTCCTCCCTCATAGCACCAAAATATAAAATATGGTCTTGGAGGAAAGGTACATTTGCTATACCTCCAAATAATCTACTCATCATGTGTTGAAAAATGTTTGAGGCTGACGCCAAGCCAAAATGAAGCCTCATAAATTGGAGCACCCCTTCCATTGTGATGAAAGCTGTGAGGGTTTTGGACTTGGAATGTAACTTAATATGGTGTTATGCAGACTTCAAATCCAATATGGTGAAATGTATGGCATTATTGAGAAGAAACACTATTTTTGATATGTTATGAAGATAGAAAATATCCATTATAATGCACCGGTTTAAGGACCTTAAGTCCACACAAAAACTTAAGTGGCCATCCCCTTTCATTGTGATCATGACCGGAGAAAGCCACATAGATGCCTCTACTGGTTCTATGATTTCCTCCCTCTGCATGTCATCCAGCATTTTCTTTACCTCACACCTAACTGCAATGGGAATCTTTTGCCCCCCATGTCTAACTGACATAGTACTTGCCATCAGTTTTATCTCATGAAGGTACCCCTTCAGGGTCCCAACTTGATCCTTGTGTACTTCTGCAAATTTTTCCAAGATGACTTCCAAACTCTCCTCATCCTGCACAACCAACACTTGCTCGCTGGATCTGGGATCTAATGTAACATGTAAGTCATATTGCTGAACCCAACCCAAAATTGAAGGACCATCACGGGACACATACATTTTCCCTTCTGCCCTTCTCCCTTTAAATCTGAAATTCGTCTGCACAAAACCTACACATGTATATTTTCACCCCCATATCCTTTGGGTTGTATGACTCTTGGTTGTAACACCACACCAGGCTACATTTGTTATCAAATACCTTGCTCGGAACGATGGTACACGTTGATCCTGGATCAACCATTAGTTCAATCAGCCTGCCAATAATGATAAATTCAGCTCTAGGTCTGTTAAATCTTGCACCTTCTCTACTTTTGATACAAAGCACCCTTTCCGGTATGCCTTCTTCTTCCTCAACGCACGTCACTAGACCTTTGGACATATCTTGCCAAGTGTCCATTTTTTCCACATCTGCAACAATCCTTGTCACATGCAAAACACCCCTTGTAGTCATCAATGTGCAGCATGATCCACACCTGTTACACCCTTATACCATGACTTATTGGTTGACTTCTCCTTCCCCTTTTCTATCCCAGGTTTCTCTTTGTTGTCCACATCCTTTGTTGACTTAATACGACCTTCCCTTCTACTCACTACCTTGACTCCATCCAAATGTCTGGCTTTAATCTGTTTTAGTTCCCTCATGCATGAGTCTGCCTCCTCTACAATTTTAGCAATGGTAATTGATTCATGTAAAAGTGGATTTCTAGCTGCCCACAACATATTCTGCATTTTTTTAATCTTGCACTATACAATTAAGTGATCTCTGATCATTTGATCAGTCATATTACCAAAATCACAATTGAAGGCCAATTCCCTCAATCTTGTTACAAATTGATCAACTGCCTCATGACGTTTCTGAGGTTGTGTGTAAAAGTCTTATAATAAGAAACAAATCACATCTTATGCATTTATTATGTAATTTGATTCATTTTGTTTTGCTCTTTAAATAACTGTTTAATTCCCAAGGGCACAGTGTAGGGCCACCTGGCCTGTATAGTAATTTCCAATCATCACTATATCTTTTACAGCTTTTTGGGAAGCACATGACTGCAATAATGTATTTTGCCTGCTTTAATGCTTCCAATATATCAAGTATATGAGAACTATTCCTCATGGCAGTTCCAGAGGATCTCATAAAACCCATTTGTGACCACAGTTGTCTAGAGTCATGGACTACTCCAACACCATATTGGCTGCCAGTATAGATCCTCACTTTTAAGTCTTCTAACTAGCAACAAGTTATTGTCAGATAACCAACTCTGCCACTCGTACTGAAACTAATTTAAGCAGGTACAATGCTTCATGAATTTCAGAAATGGAACATACTCAACAGGCAGCCTTCAGTGCTCCAGAATTGTCTTTTAAACAAAAACCATCAACAAACAAAATATATCAGTCATTCCAAGGGGATTTTTTTTAAATCTCTGGTCTTGGTTTAGAACATAACTCTGTGACACTAATACAATCACGTTCTAGATTAACCTCATCCATCATGTCTTTGTCTTCATTATTGCTTGAAACAGGAAGTAGTGTTGCAGGCTTCAGGAAATTGCCTCTTTTACTTGAAATATTTTCAGCTGCCAGGATGATAACACTGGGACGCGCTAGGAAGGCCCAGCTGCTGGGCAGCTCGTGTTCCCCTTCCAATGGTAAACTGCCAGTAACACCAGCTTGCGCTGGTAAGGCCCCACTTCTGAGGGTTTTCACAGTCACACCAAAGACGTTCACGTCTCCCTAAAGGTTTTACAGTACTCACAGTACAATCAGTGTAAAGATTAACAAGTTCTTCCTTTCTTTCAAAGTCTATCATTGATAATTCATGACATCTCCAGCAGAGCTCACACGCTCTCCAGCTCCTCCGCTTTCCAACTCCCTTTCTTTACATTTTATTTGATGTCACCCTGAACTCATCACATTCTCCATTCTGAGCCACGACTACAATATCCCCACACATCTCCCCCCTTATACTATTTGAACCCAAGAAGAATTTCACTCTGTGCAAAACTTTGATAGCAGAGTATCAACAGTCTAACATAGGAATTTCCGAACACAAAATAAACTAACATGACATATTATGCAATTACATTTACATGCCCATCATATAATACATGTAACTCAATCTAAATAATACTATACAGAGCATGTATATATTGAACCTTAAATGCCTTTTGAAATGCATACTTCCTTAGGACATTTTCCTTACAGACTCTCATCATTCTTTGACCTCACACACATCTCCCATACTCCGCACTGTGCCATCTTCAAGAACTACTACATTACGTTTGACTTCCTTCACCTTGTATGGAATGGAATATTTGCTATTGACTTTACAAACGAAAGCCCTCTTTCTTATCACCACCCAATCTCCACATTGTACATCACACCTTCTCAAACCCTTCCTTCTGTTTTAATGTTGTGTATCTTTATTCTACAACACCATAACCTTCCTCTTCGACTCCTCACAATTCATTCCAACACTCGTCTTTTACTTCACCCATACAGGACATTCCTTTCCTCCTGGTTCTCTCCCTTTCAGTTCACTGACAGATATTGAGGTAAAAATATTGAAATCCAAAAATATCGACTCCCTATACTTAAAATGGTAAGTACAAAAATATCAAAAAATGAATATCGATGTCAAAAATGTAGTTGTACAAAATGTTGATTTATATATATATATATATATATATATATATATACAATACAAAAATATATTAAATAATAAAATTAATTAAATAAATAAATTAGATTTAATATACATTTTAACAAATATAACAAATAAACTTAATTTAAAAAAGTTAAACATACATAATCAGTAATACATATATATGTACTTTAAAATAATTAATCAACTATTTGTTTACATTTATTTTATAATTTTAAAATTATATCAAAATTTACATATATATATATATATATATATATATTGTTCCAAAAAAGCTCCGAGCTTTGAAGCAGCACTCCACAAGGGTGAGTTGAACACAACTTCTTTATTCATGAAAGCGGCGCGAAATTAACCCAATTAATCCTTTTCCCTGACGCGTTTCAGTGCTTCAAGCACCGTAATTATAGGGCGGCAGCTGGCAAAACATGAAATGGACTTCCACATCTATTACCCTATTGGCACTCACTTTCAGGTAGGCTATATGCCGGGAGTAGAGGTCCCAATTCTTCTATTCAGGTATAGTCATTTATTTGCCAGCGAAATTCTTCTGCCGATTTCCAGTCACTTTTCATTCTTAGCAGCCCTCCGGTGGGCCTCAGGACATTTCAACTGCTTCCCATTTTGCAAAGCCCTTTTTTGGAACATTAATCACACGGCGCCTCCGGCCGTGGAAGCAAGCACCGCCACTTCAACTGGACAAGGTCTGCGGGGCTGGTTATCTAACTGCAGCCTCCACGCAGCACAAGGGCTTTGCAAAATGGGAAGCGGTTGAAATGTCCTGAGGCAAAACTTCCCCACAGTGTTACAGTCTCCCAATTCTTCAACTGATGAAGCTTGTTTCAAAAAGGCAAGTAAGAACTAATGGAATTCAGGGTGGTCGTGAAATCCTTTGGTGTTACGGCCGCAGGACGGTACTTTAACCAGTGAAAGCTTTGTAAGCATTGGGAGACTGTAACACTGTGGGGAAGTTTTGCCGAAAACTACATTGAAGAAACCTAAGACTGAATAATATATGAGAGGCATTGTGGGTATTGGAGTCCGAATGACAGTAGAGCAATGCAAAGGTGAACTAAGACGCATATATTTGTCAAAAAGACTTGAGAAATGTAAAGATTAAAAGTACTCATCACCTTCATTTAAAGCACTAATTGGAAAATAACTAAAACGGACTGCCTCTTTAAGGGAGTAAATGGACATGTGTCCTTCTTCAATGTCTCAGTTACGTTTGAAAAAGCTAACGAACCCACCCTTGAATTATGCATATGATTAAGAGGGGTTTCACCTCGAAACGCGTCATGCTGTTTTGCCTAGAATAAAGACCTTAGAAAGTGCGTTGGTGTGGCCTGTTTTACGCTGCTGAAGGGTGCGCGTGTGTTCGTTTGGAATATATGAGGTGTCTGACACACCTGAGACAGGCCCCGACTCGAAAGGTTGTGGCGCTCTTAATTGTCAGATTTTCGTATGGATTTGTAAAATGGAGCGCCCACCGGCTGATACACTTGTCATGGAAAAGGGCTGAATGGAGAGGCCCCGTTGAGAGGCCCACCTCACCTTGGATATGAACTTTTGAATCTGCCAGAGTTTGCTGAGGGAATTTTCCTGGAGCACGTCGTACTGATGAAGCTTGTTTCGAAAAGGCAAGTAAGAACTAATGGAAATCAGGGTGGTCGTGAAATCCTTTGGTGTTACGGCCGCAGGACGGTACTTTAACCAGTGAAAGCTTTGTAAGCATTGGGAGACTGTAACACTGTGGGGAAGTTTTGCCGAAAACTACATTGAAGAAACCTAAGACTGAATAATATATGAGAGGCATTGTGGGTATTGGAGTCCGAATGACAGTAGAGCAATGCAAAGGTGAACTAAGACGCATATATTTGTCAAAAAGACTTGAGAAATGTAAAGATTAAAAGTACTCATCACCTTCATTTAAAGCACTAATTGGAAAATAACTAAAACGGACTGCCTCTTTAAGGGAGTAAATGGACATGTGTCCTTCTTCAATGTCTCAGTTACGTTTGAAAAAGCTAACGAACCCACCCTTGATTTATGCATATGATTAAGAGGTGTTTCACCTCGAAACGCGTCATGCTGTTTTGCCTAGAATAAAGACCTCGGAAAGTGCGTTGGTGTGGCCTGTTTTACGCTGCTGAAGGGTGCGCGTGTGTTCGTTTGGAATATATGAGGTGTCTGACACACCTGAGACAGGCCCCGACTCGAAAGGTTGTGGCGCTCTTAATTGTCAGATTTTTGCATGGATTTGTAAAATGGAGCGCCCACCGGCTGAAACACTTGTCATGGAAAAGGGCTGAATGGAGAGGCCCCGTTGAGAGGCCCATCTCACCTTGGATATGAACTTTTGAATCTGCCAGAGTTTGCTGAGGGAATTTTCCTGGAGCACGTCGTACTGATGAAGCTTGTTTCGAAAAGGCAAGTAAGAACTAATGGAAATCAGGGTGGTCGTGAAATCCTTTGGTGTTACGGCCGCAGGACGGTACTTTAACCAGTGAAAGCTTTGTAAGCATTGGGAGACTGTAACACTGTGGGGAAGTTTTGCCGAAAACTACATTGAAGAAACCTAAGACTGAATAATATAGGAGAGGCATTGTGGGTATTGGAGTCCGAATGACAGTAGAGCAATGCAAAGGTGAACTAAGACGCATATATTTGTCAAAAAGACTTGAGAAATGTAAAGATTAAAAGTACTATCACCTTCATTTAAAGCACTAATTGGAAAATAACTAAAACGGACTGCCTCTTTAAGGGAGTAAATGGACATGTGTCCTTCTTCAATGTCTCAGTTACGTTTGAAAAAGCTAACAAACCCACCCTTGAATTATGCATATGATTAAGAGGTGTTTCACCTCGAAACGCGTCATGCTGTTTTGCCTAGAATAAAGACCTTGGAAAGTGCGTTGGTGTGGCCTGTTTTACGCTGCTGAAGGCTGCGCGTGTGTTCGTTTGGAATATATGAGGTGTCTGACACACCTGAGACAGGCCCCGACTCGAAAGGTTGTGGCGCTCTTAATTGTCAGATTTTCGTATGGATTTGTAAAATGGAGCGCCCACCGGCTGATACACTTGTCATGGAAAAGGGCTGAATGGAGAGGCCCCGTTGAGAGGCCCACCTCACCTTGGATATGAACTTTTGAATCTGCCAGAGTTTGCTGAGGGAATTTTCCTGGAGCACGTCGTACTGATGAAGCTTGTTTCGAAAAGGCAAGTAAGAACTAATGGAAATCAGGGTGGTCGTGAAATCCTTTGGTGTTACGGCCGCAGGACGGTACTTTAACCAGTGAAAGCTTTGTAAGCATTGGGAGACTGTAACACTGTGGGGAAGTTTTGCCGAAAACTACATTGAAGAAACCTAAGACTGAATAATATATGAGAGGCATTGTGGGTATTGGAGTCCGAATGACAGTAGAGCAATGCAAAGGTGAACTAAGACGCATATATTTGTCAAAAAGACTTGAGAAATGTAAAGATTAAAAGTACTCATCACCTTCATTTAAAGCACTAATTGGAAAATAACTAAAACGGACTGCCTCTTTAAGGGAGTAAATGGACATGTGTCCTTCTTCAATGTCTCAGTTACGTTTGAAAAAGCTAACGAACCCACCCTTGAATTATGCATATGATTAAGAGGTGTTTCACCTCGAAACGCGTCATGCTGTTTTGCCTAGAATAAAGACCTCGGAAAGTGCGTTGGTGTGGCCTGTTTTACGCTGCTGAAGGGTGCGCGTGTGTTCGTTTGGAATATATGAGGTGTCTGACACACCTGAGACAGGCCCCGACTCGAAAGGTTGTGGCGCTCTTAATTGTCAGATTTTTGCATGGATTTGTAAAATGGAGCGCCCACCGGCTGAAACACTTGTCATGGAAAAGGGCTGAATGGAGAGGCCCCGTTGAGAGGCCCATCTCACCTTGGATATGAACTTTTGAATCTGCCAGAGTTTGCTGAGGGAATTTTCCTGGAGCACGTCGTACTGATGAAGCTTGTTTCGAAAAGGCAAGTAAGAACTAATGGAAATCAGGGTGGTCGTGAAATCCTTTGGTGTTACGGCCGCAGGACGGTACTTTAACCAGTGAAAGCTTTGTAAGCATTGGGAGACTGTAACACTGTGGGGAAGTTTTGCCGAAAACTACATTGAAGAAACCTAAGACTGAATAATATAGGAGAGGCATTGTGGGTATTGGAGTCCGAATGACAGTAGAGCAATGCAAAGGTGAACTAAGACGCATATATTTGTCAAAAAGACTTGAGAAATGTAAAGATTAAAAGTACTCATCACCTTCATTTAAAGCACTAATTGGAAAATAACTAAAACGGACTGCCTCTTTAAGGGAGTAAATGGACATGTGTCCTTCTTCAATGTCTCAGTTACGTTTGAAAAAGCTAACGAACCCACCCTTGAATTATGCATATGATTAAGAGGTGTTTCACCTCGAAACGCGTCATGCTGTTTTGCCTAGAATAAAGACCTCGGAAAGTGCGTTGGTGTGGCCTGTTTTACGCTGCTGAAGGGTGCGCATGTGTTCGTTTGGAATATATGAGGTGTCTGACACACCTGAGACAGGCCCGACTCGAAAGGTTGTGGCGCTCTTAATTGTCAGATTTTTGCATGGATTTGTAAAATGGAGCGCCCACCGGCTGAAACACTTGTCATGGAAAAGGGCTGAATGGAGAGGCCCCGTTGAGAGGCCCATCTCACCTTGGATATGAACTTTTGAATCTGCCAGAGTTTGCTGAGGGAATTTTCCTGGAGCACGTCGTACTGATGAAGCTTGTTTCGAAAAGGCAAGTAAGAACTAATGGAAATCAGGGTGGTCGTGAAATCCTTTGGTGTTACGGCCGCAGGACGGTACTTTAACCAGTGAAAGCTTTGTAAGCATTGGGAGACTGTAACACTGTGGGGAAGTTTTGCCGAAAACTACATTGAAGAAACCTAAGACTGAATAATATAGGAGAGGCATTGTGGGTATTGGAGTCCGAATGACAGTAGAGCAATGCAAAGGTGAACTAAGACGCATATATTTGTCAAAAAGACTTGAGAAATGTAAAGATTAAAAGTACTATCACCTTCATTTAAAGCACTAATTGGAAAATAACTAAAACGGACTGCCTCTTTAAGGGAGTAAATGGACATGTGTCCTTCTTCAATGTCTCAGTTACGTTTGAAAAAGCTAACAAACCCACCCTTGAATTATGCATATGATTAAGAGGTGTTTCACCTCGAAACGCGTCATGCTGTTTTGCCTAGAATAAAGACCTTGGAAAGTGCGTTGGTGTGGCCTGTTTTACGCTGCTGAAGGCTGCGCGTGTGTTCGTTTGGAATATATGAGGTGTCTGACACACCTGAGACAGGCCCCGACTCGAAAGGTTGTGGCGCTCTTAATTGTCAGATTTTCGTATGGATTTGTAAAATGGAGCGCCCACCGGCTGATGCACTTGTCATGGAAAAGGGCTGAATGGAGAGGCCCCGTTGAGAGGCCCACCTCACCTTGGATATGAACTTTTGAATCTGCCAGAGTTTGCTGAGGGAATTTTCCTGGAGCACGTCGTACTGATGAAGCTTGTTTCGAAAAGGCAAGTAAGAACTAATGGAAATCAGGGTGGTCGTGAAATCCTTTGGTGTTACGGCCGCAGGACGGTACTTTAACCAGTGAAAGCTTTGTAAGCATTGGGAGACTGTAACACTGTGGGGAAGTTTTGCCGAAAACTACATTGAAGAAACCTAAGACTGAATAATATATGAGAGGCATTGTGGGTATTGGAGTCCGAATGACAGTAGAGCAATGCAAAGGTGAACTAAGACGCATATATTTGTCAAAAAGACTTGAGAAATGTAAAGATTAAAAGTACTCATCACCTTCATTTAAAGCACTAATTGGAAAATAACTAAAACGGACTGCCTCTTTAAGGGAGTAAATGGACATGTGTCCTTCTTCAATGTCTCAGTTACGTTTGAAAAAGCTAACGAACCCACCCTTGAATTATGCATATGATTAAGAGGTGTTTCACCTCGAAACGCGTCATGCTGTTTTGCCTAGAATAAAGACCTCGGAAAGTGCGTTGGTGTGGCCTGTTTCACGCTGCTGAAGGGTGCGCGTGTGTTCGTTTGGAATATATGAGGTGTCTGACACACCTGAGACAGGCCCCGACTCGAAAGGTTGTGGCGCTCTTAATTGTCAGATTTTTGCATGGATTTGTAAAATGGAGCGCCCACCGGCTGAAACACTTGTCATGGAAAAGGGCTGAATGGAGAGGCCCCGTTGAGAGGCCCATCTCACCTTGGATATGAACTTTTGAATCTGCCAGAGTTTGCTGAGGGAATTTTCCTGGAGCACGTCGTACTGATGAAGCTTGTTTCGAAAAGGCAAGTAAGAACTAATGGAAATCAGGGTGGTCGTGAAATCCTTTGGTGTTACGGCCGCAGGACGGTACTTTAACCAGTGAAAGCTTTGTAAGCATTGGGAGACTGTAACACTGTGGGGAAGTTTTGCCGAAAACTACATTGAAGAAACCTAAGACTGAATAATATAGGAGAGGCATTGTGGGTATTGGAGTCCGAATGACAGTAGAGCAATGCAAAGGTGAACTAAGACGCATATATTTGTCAAAAAGACTTGAGAAATGTAAAGATTAAAAGTACTATCACCTTCATTTAAAGCACTAATTGGAAAATAACTAAAACGGACTGCCTCTTTAAGGGAGTAAATGGACATGTGTCCTTCTTCAATGTCTCAGTTACGTTTGAAAAAGCTAACAAACCCACCCTTGAATTATGCATATGATTAAGAGGTGTTTCACCTCGAAACGCGTAATGCTGTTTTGCCTAGAATAAAGACCTTGGAAAGTGCGTTGGTGTGGCCTGTTTTACGCTGCTGAAGGCTGCGCGTGTGTTCGTTTGGAATATATATATATATATATATATATATATATATATATATATATATATATATATATATATATATATATCCAAACTCAGTTTCAGCCCCGCTTTTCACGATCGAGCGAGGATCGTCTGGCAAGGACCTCTTGACGAACATCCATTCAAAATCGAAACAGGAACACACCAGAATATAGTGTGAAGTGCATATTTTATTTCCAGCAAAATACATCCAAAAACTGCTTGGGCTTAGTACCCGCCACTGACGCGTTTCGCTCGCCTCCGGGAGCTTGATAACATGACACGCTTTCAGGCGGGAAGTACTAAATACAAAAACGTGCACTATCTGTTGTGAAAAGTGACTACATTGTAAATGGCCATAGAAAACAGACTATGGATACATAGAATTGCAGAGAAACTACCCACAGATCATCATAGTAAAAGAACAAAAATATAGATATAAATCTTTGAAACTGAATGGGACCAAGACTGAGGTAATGTTACTCGGCAAGCAATGGACAACTATCCCTCCCACGATATGGCCCGATGTGTTCGGCGAAATCCCCTCCCCCAAATCGGAAATCAAGACACTCGGGGTATGGCTAGAGCCACAGCTTACAATGAAGACCCAGGCAACCAAAACTTCGGGCACATGCTTTGGGCTCATGCGGACGACCCGTAAAATTCTGCCCTTACTACCACCCATGTCCAGAAAGCTCCTTATCCAAGGCCTAGTGTTGTCCCGTTTGGACTACAGCAATCTGGTCTATTTGGGAGCCCCCGAGGCTACCATCACGAAACTCCAGCGGACACAAAACGCGGCAGCACGCATGATTACCAACACCCCCTCCAGATTATCCGCCAAGCCAGCCCTCAAAGCCCTGCATTGGCTGCCTGTGCGCCAAAGGGTGCACTTTAAAGCAATGTGTATCACACACAAGCTCTACAACGGATCTGGCCCTGCGACCCTCAGCGAAATGATCACTCCTTATACAGCAACCAGATCGCTACGATCTCAAAATGAGAATCTAGTCCGCATCCCCAGATTCAAAAAAGTCCGCACAGGAGGTCGTCAATTCTCAGTTCAGGCGGCTAAGGGCTGGAACGCACTCCCTCGCGCCCTCAGACTGGAATCCAACTTCCTTGCGTTCCGAAAAAAATTAAAGACCCATCTGTTCCCCAAATAATACCCTTCGGCTTCCTCCCCTCTCAACAGGATTCAAGCTACATAGCGCGGGGATGCCCTTGGGTCACCAGGCGCTTTAGAAATCGCTTAAATAAAAAAAAAAAAAAAAATAAATAGAAAGGCATTTGCTCGTTATAACTGGTGTTTGAGCACAGCATACAATTAATCTCATGTGTGCATAAATGGTTCAATATGGTTCTGCTGATTAATTACACAGTCGAATTATACAGAAATCACACATATATGTATTTATCTGAGAGGACTCACTGCATGTGCCAATATTCACAAAACAGAAATGCCCGAATATCATACCGACCTTACAATTAGCAGTCTATGATCTTGGCAGGATGGAAAGTGCAAGTGCATCTAAGTGCCTTGAAGTACCCAGCATTGAAATGATGTCTAAGCAAGTGCTATCTACAAAATATTTCAATGATATATTGTGAGCTGTAACTGCTGGGAATACGACAAAGACCTCGAATAAAGTGCATATATACCAATAACATAAAATCTAATTAATAACACATTCTATTATAAATTAAAGCATTAAACTATTTAAAAATCTTTAAACTTAAATCAGTCACTGCAACACTAGGGAAAGTGTTGGATAGAGGAGGGGTAAAAACTACTAATCTCATTCCAGTGAGTGCAACAATAGGTAAAGTGTTGGATAGCAGAGGGGTAAATATTACTATTCCCAATCCAGTGAGTGCAACAGTAGGGAAAGGGTTGGATAGCGGATTAGTAAAAATTACTTTTCCGACTCCAGTGAGTGCAACAGTATGGAAAGTGTTGGATAGTGGCGATATTGATATAAAATGTATTATTCCCACTCCAATCAGTGCAACAGTAGGGAAAGTGTTGGATTGCAGAAGGGTAACAATTAATTTTCCCACACCAGTCAGTTCAAAATTAAAAACAAACAAAATATTTACAACAAAATATTTAACCCCTTCGACGCTTATGACGGAACGGTTCCGTCATGCACGTCGGTTGGGCTGTGCTTATGACGGAACCGTTCCGTCATGGCCCCGCCCGCGCTCAGAACCTTCAGCACCGCGCGGAAATCCGCGCAGCGCTGAAGGGGTTAAACAACAAAATAAATAGAAAAATATGTTAAGAATTAAAATACAAATATATTTAATATTAAAATTTTTTAAAATAAAAACATATTGTTAAATACATATGACAAATACCTACAAATATTATATTAAATAAAATAAAAAAATAATTTTCAAACAAATATCTTTAATTAGAAATTATTTAGAAACAAAAACATTACATAAATATTGTTTTTTTATTTCCTTCCCTATAACACCACACAATTCACAACCCACATCTATAATTTTATGTACTTCCATAATTAGCATAATGAATTACCAATTAAAGAAATATTATTAATTAAAAACAAATCAAAATTTATAAAAATTAACTTCCCGCACTTTACCCCTATAATACCCACAACCCACAGCTAAAATTAAAATGTAAAAAAATGTCTCACACAATTAAAACTTTTTTCAATTAAAAAACTAATAGTATTTAACAACTAATTATAAAATAAGTAAAATTAATTTACTCCCCACCCTTTACCCCATGAAAGTAAAACACAAACAAAAAAATAATCAATTACCCTAATTAAATATCAATTAAATAAGTATTAATTAACAACTAATGAATAATTAAACATAAATTACTTCTTACCCGTTACCCCTATAAACCCCACAACCCACAGGGTTCTACTATTTCTATAAAATCCCTCACAAATTTTTAGCAATATTCGGTGAGTCCCAGAAATGATTTCAGTTCTTCTTTGGTACATGGTCTAGGTGCTTTCTCTATCGCTGTTACAATACTTTTTTTTGTCTAATTCCTTTACTATCTATAACATTTCCTAAATATGTTGACTCTTTCTTCCCGACCTGACACTTCTCTTTTTTTATAGTCAATCCATGTTTTCCAACCTCCTCATCACCTCCTCAAACAACTGATCATGCTCATTTGCATTTCCTCCCACAATGAGTATATCATTCTGAAAACACAACACATGATCCATCTCTCCAAAAATGTTTTTCATTATCCTTTGGAACACCACTGCGGTCGAAGCAAGCCTAAAGGGCATTCTCTTGTAGCGAAACGCACCCAAAGGAGTAATAAAAGAAGTCAAATGTCTAGATTGTACATGTAAGTTAACCTGATGATATGCAGAAGACATATCTAGAACACTACACACAGCCCCCTTACCTTCCATTGTTAGCATTTTCAAAATATTAGGTAGCGGTTGCCTATCCACCCAAATGCACCTATTGAGATCATGCTGATCAATGAACAACCATATTTTTCCTCCATCCGTGGGTGCTACAACGATCATCGCGAACCACTCAGAAACCTCGGTAGACTTGATAATCTGTTGCTTATCTAACTCTTCCTTCAAAGGTTGTCTCATCATGTTAGGAACATTTCTTTCCTTATGAACCACTGGTTTTGCCCCCTGCTTCAATATTATTTTATGAGAGAATTCCTTCAATAAACCCAATTCCGCTGAAAATACCTTTGGATATCTTTCCATAAAGTTTTCTTGAGCTTCTTCACACACTTCTTCCACTTCATTCTTTTCAGCCAACATAACGGGTTCTGTTGCATTGGGATTTATGATTATGCCAAGATCTCTTTGATGATGCCATCCTAACAAATCTGAACCATAATTTGTAACATACTCCCACCCGTACACATCCTTTCCCTTGAAGGTGATATTAATCCACTTCATCCCCACAATCTCTATTTTCTTTCCCGCATAACTAACAGCTTTTATATCGGGCTCACACAGTTGATGATCAATTAACATTTTTGCATTTGCTCTCATATGTTCCCTTTTATACGAGTGTAAACAAGCTCCCTGAATTAACTAACACCTTTATGGACACACCATTTAGAAGCACTTGACAGTGCAGGTTCTCCAACTTATCAGTGCTTTCTAGTTTCACATTTTGAGCATCCATCTTCATTTTAATTTCTAACACGTTGTCTTCTATTGTACCTCCTAATTCTCCATATACCGTCAGAATTAGCTCTTAGATGCTCTCACATATATCTTGTACCTGTTGATCAAATACTTGAATCATCCTCCTACCCTTGACCTAAGTTTTGGTTCTGCACACTTTGGCAAAATGCCCCCACCTACCACAATTTCTACACATTACATTTCTAGCAGCATACATCGTACTAGACGCAATGTGGCCAGGAGCACCACAATGGAAACATTTCACTTCTCTCCAACTAGCTATTCTTTGCTTTACCTGTCCTTCTCCCTTAACCCTCAATTCCATCTTTTTTCTAAAATCATTACTTTTTTCGCCACTTATCTTTGTCTTGCATAGTCCCAACTTTGTTAACACTTTCTTTCTTATCACCTCCAGTGGCATCCATTTCTTTCAACCACAACACTGTATGTTCTGTTCCTCTAGCTAGTTGTATAATTTGTTCCAAACTATGATCTTTTATCAGTAACTATTTCTTAATTTTCTTGTTATTAGTGCACCGTACTATCTGATCCCTTATCAGTGAATCAGTCAACTGCTCAAACCGAAAAGACATGCCAGGTCCCTCAATGTTTCCACATACGATGCAATGTCCTCATCTGGTTTCTGCACTCTTGAAAAAACCGTATGAGGTTCCAAAACCAAATTAGTCCTGGGAGTAAATTAGAATGTCTAACATTTGCATAGACATATCAAAAAAAGTTGCTTGGTTGCCCATCTCCCATTCCTAAGGATACTTCTGGTAAGTCTTTATATATTCTCCTTCCCTCAATACCTAGATGATGAAGAAGAATGGCCTGCCGCCTAAGAGGTCCATATCGGTCACCCCCTATGGCCAACATATAAGTGATGAACAGTTTTTTCCACTGCTTCCATGATATGGGTGGATCTCCAGGTGTAGATAAGAAAGGTGGAGGCGACGACATACTTTGATCAGCCATATTCCTGAAAAACAATAATAATTTTAAAAAAAACTAGATTAGAAATCTAAAATAACAATCCAACACAACACATTAACATAGCAAACTACAATGACAATCTAAAACAACAACCAATTTAATTCCTATAGATGTTGTAGGTTTAATTAATATTCGAATGTTCCAATACTTTATGTATCTGCAGTCATGAATTCCACCTAACTTTGTTCTCATTGAGCGTTAGTCCTTTTTTTGTATTTACTATACTGATAGGAACTAAAATGTCTCTGATAGGATCTTTCCTCTAATGATTCTATGCTCCTCCATCTTTTCTCACACAGTGGAAGGATCATAAGAAGGAGAGCAGGTAGGCAAAATATTCTGTAAACATATTGATAACAATCTTCACTTGGTAGTAGGATGATTGATGTGCTGCTCTTCCCTATCGGCACATGAGAGTGCCGATCTGCACGCCTATCCTCGAGTTCAGCATATGCGCATCACTGATACTCGTGCTTGCAGTTCTAGAGGTGCGCGCTTAGCTAATGGCGTTTGTGGAGCCTGGTATAATGGCTGAGCGATTTAAGTGCCATTGTTAATACAATATTGTACTTTTTTTTCTTTTTAAACTTAGTTCAAAAACATAAATATGTTTAACATATGTTCACTGCTTGGGAATGTCGCAGTTAAATTTGTTGACACTGGTATACTTCGGCAATATTATCTTCCAGGGGTGTTGATGCTGAACGACTGTCCCCTGCACAGTTCTTGGCCACTCGTCGCCAGTGTAAAGATTAACAAGTCCTTATTTTTTGCCAATGGCTTACATTGATAATTCATGACATACCCAGCAGGGCTCACACGCTCTCCAGCTCCTCTGCTTTCCAACTCCCTTTCTTTACATTCTATTTGACGTCACCCTGACCTCATAACATTCTACATTCTGAACCATGACTCACCTGTTTAATGCTTAACAAAGTAACCTTATGAGGGCTTTCTCTGATTCTAGCGCCTGGACGCCTCAGGGCAGCTGCAGCGCTCTACAAGTCACATTTTCATTTCATTTAATTTCATTTCATATCTCCACACAGTGGCTGTTCTGGAGTCCTTTAAAGTTCAACATCAGTCAGTAATGTTAAAATCCACATCTCTCACCGGGTTCACCGTCAGAGTAGCTGGTTGTCATGGAGAGCAATTTGAAATAACTCCATAGACTGCATTCATGTGGACATTGAGTTTATTTCCAACCAGCTACATGGATGAAGCCCCCACGCCTGTTCACTGTGACTGCCACCACAGTTGTTCTGACAGAAGATCTCAGGATTTGGTTACCTCATTGGAATCCCGGATACCATGGCAGCAATCACCAACCAGGTGATAGCTCTCGTTATAACAAGCAACAAACATGAAAAGTGTTATGGGGGTTGCAGATGGGCAGCAACTCCCCCTCCAGGAACGTCTTTAAAACTGGCCCTACGTTAGCAGGCTCCAGGAATCCTTGACCCTTTGGGCTTTTCATTTAATTTTTATAAAGCACCAACAAGGTTGGAGCTTTTGCTCTATATTTGAGAGTGCAGTGTTCTCTAGGAGATGGTTCTTTGGCTATCTTTAATGTGGCCTGAAGGCATATAAGGAAGGTACGTGTTCTGCAGTGCTCTCTATGGGCTGAGTCTATGGTTGATTTTTATGTGATCAGAAAGTGGTGCCTTCTGAGGGTGTTTTTTTAGGATTGTATTTTATATGGCTTGAACTTATATAAAAGCACACAGAAACATGCTTTTTCATTTTGAAATGCTTTATTGACCTAATAATGTTGGCTGTGATTATTGATTTGACTTGACATGCATTTACCAACAAAATTATGGTATTTTAACATGTGATTTGTTGATCTTGAAAGTTTAACCAAGGCAATAGACTTATATTAAGTTTGTATGACCCTTAAGAGGTCAATGTGATTTCATAATGTCTTCTAAGGTATCTTCAATCTGCCTTATGTATATATTTGTAAATTATTGCATAGTAGGCAGTTGTGTTTGAGCAATAAATGTTCTTTTCCTTTTCTAAAGCTAAAGCACTGACTGTACAGTCATGTATTGAGAGTTACTATTGTGTGCCAGTAAATGGTGATTACTAGACCACACCACCTCCCCTGAGTAAGCATTGGACTGTTCTACTTAGCTACTCTGAGTGAGTTAAGAGCAACAATGGAATGCTTGGTTCTCAGTAAGTGGAAAGTGAGGTTCATTACTTGTGCAGGCCACATAAGTAATACATTTCAATACATTCCTCCTCTGTATGGCAGAGGGGAGGGGGTACTAGGAGCTGGTTTAGAAGGTCATGAGCACGTGCTCCTATGGGTAGATCAAATAATCAAAAAAGAGGGCTTCTTTTCCTGAAAAGAGTGTGACTAACAGGTGTGACTGGCCCTTATATCATGAGGACAGTCAACAAGACTGTCTCATGTTGACCTCACACATCCCCAAGGGCGTTGCTCCTCATCGGGCCAATGCTGCAATGCCCTACGGGTCCCCGAAGGGTCACTTTGGTGGAGATCTTTTTAAGAGATGCTGTATGATGCCTGCGAGTGAGGTGACTGGTGTGGTGGAGTATTGAAACCTGTTTGTGGATTAAAACTGATAGGGGAGGTTACAAACTATCCATTAATTGGTAGGCCACCCAGTCATAGATAAAGATCCTATTACAGGTAAATGCTACCTTAAGGGTCTAAAAGGAACCCTGGTAGTCAGTGTATTAAGGCTATATGGGGAAGATACCCTATAGTCATGAGGTGGAGGACTCTCTCGGTCTCTCACTCAGTGATTTGTCGACATGTTTTGCGCCTGTTAATTGATCTGAAGGATCCGTGGCACTTCGTCAGGACATCAACATATATAATGAGCTCCCCCACACAATAATGGTGCCCCTAAAGTGCAACCTACTACCTGTATGGTTCTCGGTCCAACTAAAACGAAATCACTTTTTTCCACATCAGTTAACGCGGATGTGCCACGTTCATGGGGTCCCCGGTTGTGGGGTGCAGACCCCTCTGTATCCGTGTCCCTGGAATTCCAGTTAGCTGTTAGTCACACTCTTTTCTCCTTTTTAGGAACAGAAGCCCCCTTATTTGATCATTTTCACACAACAAATAGCCCAATTTCCTACAGTGCAGAATATATTTTCATACTTGATCACACATGTACTATTGACATAGTATTGCTGTCTTTGAAAAAGATTCTCAATAAAGTGTAGATGTGCATTATCCTGGTCCTTGTTAATTCTGCCTCAATTTAGACCTAAACTCTATTTTGTTCAAAATTGAAGTCACCCATGTCACTCGTGTCTCTCTCTCCCTCGCATATCTCACAGTCTGCCATTTCTGAAGCACGAAGTCTAGTAGATTATTATTTGGTTTTTTCTCTTACAATTGCTCATGCTGCTTTCGATGTAGTCACAAAAATTGTGACTAGTTCTCCAGTGTCCTTCCACTAGATCACTGTGTCCCAATAATTAATATAACACACTTTTGTTTTTGTATCTAGTGTTTTCTGGCATCTCTAGACGACATTAACATAGAAGGGGCAGAATAATTATCCATGTAGTAGGATAGTGTTTAGGTGTTAAGACAAAATGATGTTTAATTTTACTATGCTCTGATTTGCTGATGAAATGATACATTTGCTCACACAACATTGATTCTGCAGTTTAGTTAATTTCATATGCAAAAATAGTGTTTAAAAACCCATGAATATGCTGGTGAGTGAGAAGACGTTCCCGTTCTACTAGGGATGATGTCTATTTCTTTTTCAGTGTTGCTGCCTGCTTGGGACTTGGCGTCTGATTTTTTTTCTTGATAGTCGGCCATCCAACCACTGCAACAGAGGTGTAAATCCGTTTGTGGGCCTGGCAGAGTAACTCTCGTCTGATTATTATATATATATATATTATCTACTGGCGGTCGCCAGTAGATAGTTATAGTTAGGACCAAGTTTCCATAGGAAATCTGAAAATTCTATTTTGAATAACTTTGGCGCCGGTTGACGAATCCTTGCAAAACTTTCAATACTAATGGGGCTCTCCGCTCAGATCCTACCCTGAAAGTCTCGGAGTGATTCGTCAAGCGGGGGCCGAGAAAAAAGGGGGGTCCCAAAACGCGTTTTCCCCATGCATTTTACCATAGGACCTTTAGTCGAAGGTACAGCCCGAAAGGCTAAACAGAATTACTTGAAATTTGGCAAAGAGGTAGTCCTCAGGTCAGGCATGTGCCTTTTGCATATATGGTGTCAATCTGTTCAGTAGTTCCTGAGAAAATTGCAGTTAAAAGTACATAAATATCTATAAGCGCGCACGGTGCGCGCACGGTGCGCGCACCATAACATGCGCGAGCATAATTCTGATTGGTGGTTACATGTCAGTCAACATTCGAATCGGTCGAAATCAGGAAGTGTCGGCCGCCATTTTGTGTGTTTTGTGCGCGACAGTGAAAAAGAAAGCTGGAGAACGTGAAAAGGGGGCAGGGTAGAGAGTTCCTGACACCCTAGCCTTTGTCAGGGGTCCCAAAAAATCGTGGGGTGCGCGCACCGTGCGCGCACAGTGAAAAACCTTAAAAAAAAAAAAACATTTTAAACGAGCCATTCCATATTACAGGATACAGTCAATCTATAACTATATACATAGGTAGCTTATTGTAAAATAAATATATAAAAAATATAATAATACATACATAACTTAGCATTTAAAAAACCTTACAAATTCACTTAAAAAACCATAGGTTTCACACACGTTATAGTTAGGAATTAGCATTTAAAAAACATTGCAAATTCACTTAAAAAACCATAGGTTTCACACATGTTATAGTTAGCTGGACATTTCACTCGTAAAAAACCATTGAAATTCCCCCGTTCTAGTTAGTTCAGATAACTATAATTCGCGCGAGCGCCACTCTATCACAAGGATGATGTCATCAGTGATGTCATGAGTGATTCCACTGACCATGTCATGAGTGATGTAATATGGGACGTCATGGGCAGTGGATTGCGGGTGTGCGAGTTATAGTTATCTGAACTAACTATAACGGGGGAATTTCAATGTTTTTTTACGAGTGAAATGTCCAGCTAACTATAACATGTGTGAAACCTATGTTTTTTTAAGTGAATATATATATATATTATCTACTGGCAGTCGCCAGTAGATAGTTATAGTTAGGACCGTGTTTCCATAGGAAATCCGCAACATTCTATTTGGAATAACTTTGGTGCCGGTTGACGAATCCTCGCGAAATTTTCAAAATAGGTGGGGCGCTCCGCTCCGCTCCTACCCTGAAAGTCTCAGGGGGATTTGTCAAGCGGGGGCTGAGAAAAAAAGGGGGGTCCCAAAACGTATTTTCCCCATGCAATTTTCCATAGGGACCTTTAGTCCAAGGTACAGCCCGAACGGCTGAACAGAATTACTTGAAATTTGGCAGAGAGGTAGTCCTCAGGTCAGGGAAGTGCCTTTTGCATATATGGAGTCAATCTGTTCAGTAGTTCCTGAGAAAATCAAAAGTAAAATCATATATATATATGTGGGCGGAGCCTAACCACACATCTCATCCTGAGATCTGATTGGCTGTCAGCACTTCATCCAAGAAGTGTTGGCAGCCATCTTGGGACCAATATACATGATAGCACCTCATTAAAAAGCATTGCAGTTAATAGAAGGTTTTAAGACTTTAGTTACATTATAAATCATTTGTTGGTGGTACCATACTCATTTTAGGAATTGTGGTATGTTCTAAGGTGATTTCACCATGTGAAAAAGCCTTCTGCTGGGATATCATGATTGAGAGAAAAATATTTTCTCATGCTTTTCCCACAGAGGTTTGGAAGGTGATCTATAAGCTAAACTGAGAGCTTATTTTCTGTAAATTCACATTATCTTTCTCAGTCATGTGAGAATGCAAAACATGTACATCCAACAAGAACAGAGACTGTCAGTTGATTCCTTTGTGTTCTACTGCATTTTCCCAGAGTGTTCCAAAGAACAACTAGAGCGCTAACAGTCCTACTTATGATAAACGTATGGCACACCTGAAGCCATCTTGCTTCGATTAAAGTTGTAACTCTTAAAACATTTAATTTAAAAAGGAACAAAATGAGGGGGTTCATTTTTCCATAAAAAGCATGATTAGTGCTGCAGAAATAAAAATTAGGGCACATTTTGAGTGACTTCTCAAATCCTCTTCTATTTCATTAAAAAATTCTGACATGCAGACTGAAACATGCACTTTCAATACCAGCAGCAGTTTTCCCTGGTGAGCAGTAGCTTTACTACAGTGATCTAATAAGCAAAAAGAGTGCTAACATTCTGAATTTATGGCACGTGTGACACATCTGAATGCCTTCTTGATGGAATCAAAGTAAAAAACTGATAGTATTTCCTACCGTGGAGACTGCAATAAATGAGGAAATTAGGAAACTTCATAACAAATAGGTCTCCCAAGATGGCCACCAGAGGCAAAAGAGCCCAAATGTAGCCCAAATATCACCAAGATGTAGCCCAAGTATAGCCCAATGACAGAATGTCCCAGAGTGTTCTTAAAAACAACTAGAGCGCTTACTGTCTTCATTATGACAAAAGTATGGCACACCTGAAGCCATCTTGATTGGAATAAACTGGTAACACTTAAAACATTTAATTTAAAAAGGAACACAATGAGGGGGTTCATTTTGCCATAGAAATTATGATTAGGGCTCCCGGTTTTATTGTATTTATTTTTTTGACATTTCCGTCTGTATTTATCCATATTTATTTTTTGTCAACTTTGTCTGTATTTATCCATATTTATTATGGGTTTTGTGAAAAAAAATAAAGCTGAAACTGGTATATTTCCACATTTATTTAACCAATAAATATGCAGTCATGTTTGAATACCTGCCAGGTTTCAGTGATATGAACATCCGCAGAAGATAAATCAATGCACTTATATGATAGTATGCATATTTCAGTATCACCCTTGTGCATATCTACTGCTTTTTAAGCCTCTTTATTTAAAATTCCTTTTTTTAACCCCGTTACCTATCAATCGACTCAGTTATTGGCCTGGCAGTCATGGCAAAGTGTATTTAGAATCACTCATAAAGCACCCAATTTCCGTTTTTATCAACATTTATAAATAAATACAGACAAGAAAATAAATGGTTTTCTGTCTGTATTTATCTGTAAAAATCAGTAAAAACGGAAAACAGGGAGCCTTAATTATGATTAATGCTGAAGAAAGAAAATGAGGGCACATTTTGAGTGACTTCTCAAATCCTCTTCTATTTCATTAAAAAATTCTGACATGCAGACTGAAACATGCACTTTTATTACCAGGAGCAGACTTCCATGGTGAACAGTAGTTTTACTACAGTGATCTAATGAGCAACTAGAGTGCTAACATTCAGAATTTATGGCAAATGTGTGACATATCTGAATACCTTCATGATGGAATCAAAGTAAAAAACTGAAAGCATTTCCTACTGAGGAGACTGCAGTACATGAGGAAATTAGGAAACTTCATAACAAATAAATCTCCCAAGATGGCCACCGGAGACAAAAGAGCCCAAATGTAGCCCAAAATCACCCAGATGTAGCCCAAATATAGCCCAATGACAGAAGTGTGCAAAACACTTATTATTTTGTGTTTTTGCAGTGTTATATAGTGCAGACTTGTCAGGTATTGGAGTGCTTTACATGAGCATTGGTTACATCACACAAGAACAAATTCATTTTGGTTGTAGACATGGGGAGATTAAGTGATTTGACCAGAATCACAGAATGTCGAGCTGAAGCAGAAACTCCAACCTGGTTCCCCAGTTGCAAAGTCTGCAGTTCTGGAAGTAACACCACATCCTCTCCCCTAAGTGCAACATTTAATCAAGTGGTCAACTGGATAAAAAAACATAAAGATAACAAATAATTTAAAAGTGCTTTGTCGCTATTTGAAAACTCAGAAAATATATCCTTATTTTAGTCTTTTAGAGCACTAACCATAATTTTGATGCCAATAAGACGCTCTCATATGTGTAATTTCTAAAGGAAATGCTCTAGGTATTACAATTTTATTTACATCAAGATGACGTCAGGCGTTCCACACTTTTGTAATAAATATAGAATGTTAGCAATCTAGTTGTTCATTAGGATACTGTTGAGAGGCATAGGCCAGGGGCACGGACTCTGAAAATTGAATGCAGGTAGGAGGGTGCAAAGGCAACAATTTAACCACACTGAGCAGGCAGGAACGGCCGTGGCAGCACAACAGACTATAGAGAGCAGTGGAAAGGGGGGTAGGGGCAACAAACCAACAATACAGGACTTGCAAGAGAGGCTGTGGCAATGTAATAGACCATTATGGGCAGAAGGAAGAGGCAATGGTAGTACAACCATACATGCCAACAGACCCGATTCAGCCAGGAAACGTCCAATGTTTTTAAGCTCAAATGGGCTTTATTTGATCTGTCTCCTGTCTACAATCTCCTCTTTTTCAATGTAACTCAAAGGGGAAAATCAATACCCCAGTTTTTTTTCAAAATCTCCCTCTTACCAAGTTCAAAATGTTCGCAAGTATGGTACATTGGATCATGGAAGGAAATGGGGTAGGGACATGGACTTGGATAACAGAGGACAGGAGGGACATGGAGAGGTGCACCAAACTGACCCTGCAGGGCAGGCATCAGGGTTTGCAGCAGCCCAATACACCACATAGGGCATGTGGGACGGGAGTGCAGCACAACAATCCATAGAAAGCAAGAGGGAGGGGACAGGACCATGCACATGGACAACAGAGAACAGAGGGGCAAGAGGCAATGGTAGCTAGCTGAACATAATGGACAGACAGGAGAGAAAGCTGCAGCATAACAGACCATAAAGGGCAGGAGGGACGGATCAGGGGCATTACAATGGAACAGACAAGCCAGGAGGGAGGGAGTAGGGGTCTGCACATGTAAACAGAGGGCTGGGGCAAGGGGGCAGGGCAGGAGCAGCAAGATAGCCATGGAGGTCAGGCAGGATGGGCACTAGAAGCAAGACACACCATGAAGAGCAACAGTGAGACTGTGATGGAATACACACAGACCATGGAGGGAAGGTGGGAGGGGGTCAGGGGCAGCTAACTGACCACACAGGGAAGGTGGGAGGGACCATGGCAGCACAGAAGACCATGCATGGCAAGTGGGAGGGTTAGTGGCAGCACAATGGCTATGATGGGCAAGAAGGAGGGTGCAGGGGCATGCACAAAGGACGATGGAGGATAGAAGGGAGGGTCAGGACCTGTGCACAGACAAAGTTCAGGGGAAGGGGCCTCACAACAGACCGCACGGGGCAGGCAGGAGGAGCAGTTGCAGCACAACAGACCAGGGAGGGCAGAAGGGTGTGGCAGTACAATGGACCATGTAGGACAGGAGGAAGAGGATAGGGGCATGGCATGTGGACAGGCAGGGTGGAGGTGGCAGGGACAGGTTACAGTCATCTGACAATGCTAGGCAGGTGGGAGGGGAGTGGCAGCTCAACAGAACACTCAGAGTAGATAGGAGTGGCAGGTCCATGGAACATGGTGGGCAAAAAGGATGGAGCAGGGGCATGCACAAAGACATCGGAGGGCAGGGGGAAGGAGAATAGGGGCAGCAAGCTAAGCACAGAGTTTAAGCAGGAGGTCAATGATAGGGCATAGAATTGGGCAATGGAGGGCAGGAGGAGTGGACTGGTACATCATACTAAATTAGGGCAGTGGCAGCACATCATACCATGCATGGCAGGAGGGAGGAGGCTAGTCCATGGATTCACACAACAGAGGATAGGGAGGAGGGGGATGGGGCAGCAAGCTAACTGTTCAGAGAAGGCGGGTATTAGGAACTTTATTGTTTTTAAAACGTGTGTCTGTGCGAACTACTTAAAATATGAACAAGTATGCAGCATAATCTCACTTTTATTCAGGAAGAAGAGGACGTTTGTGACTGTGACTCCGGGCTCACTTGGCAGAAACACCCCCTGACCCTCCACACCCTATCGCAAAATGTAATGCCCGTGAAAAGGGTAGGTGAAGACAGTGGTATATAGAACATAGTCCTGAGAGCAAGATTGAAAATGAAAACTAGATATAGTGTATGGTATAAACTATGCACCAAAAAGTGTGATATAAGATGAACCGGGCGTGAAATATAATATTCAATACATTGTGCACAATGACAGATTCATTGGAGAGCGCGAGATAGCACAGGCACTAGCGCGTGCTATGCGATGTGCGCCTTGGAGTGTAATATGCACAGGGCAGTGTTGTGTAACCTAACTAGTCTCTAAAGTTGTAATATAGAATATGTGCTGGGGAGTGTAACGTTGCATATGCACTGTGACAAAGATATGGATCCCAGATTGTAATATGTATGGCATAGCACTGTGCGTTATAACATAGGCATCGAGGAAGGCACGTTAGATGGGGCAATATAACCCTTGCGAAGACAAGTGTGGCATGACATATTCACGGGGTGGTGTTACAGTGCACACAGGCTAGAGAGTGTCATAGCATATGCACTAGCTGGTGGAATACAACACAGAGGTGTGTGGCATGGTGGGTGTAACACAGCATTGGGCTCTGCCAGGAGCGCGCTGTGACTCTCAAGTGATGTTTGTCCCCTTTCCAGAGAGTAAAATAAAAAGTATTACACATCCGGCAGTGGATGTGTGTTTTATTAACCGTGAGGGGGGTTTCTTGCATAGTTTTGGTCGAATTTTTGTCGAATCCCCTTTGAATGGCTTGGTGTGCATGTGTATTAAATGTGCCCGTCAATAGCTACCCATGTTTGTATAAATAAACGGCAAGGGTGTCTACCGGGATTAGGCACGGTAGGGCATCAGACATGTCAGAGCTTCACTAGTGGTGTAAATACATTCCACGTGGATTCATTGTATGCATAGTCGCCTTTTAATGAATATCACGCAAATCGTCATGGTGATAGGTACGTACGGTTTGTCCAGCATGTCCTAGGTGTGTCTATAAATATATATTTTTTTAAAATAATAAAAAACAGTGGCCGGCCCTGGGGATTGGGGTCAAAAAAATATAATTAGGAGACAGGCCCTGGGGGATGGGGTCATCAGGGCCAATAAATTAGAATAAGAAGGGGAACCACACAGCCCCCCTTCTTAAAAAATTAAAATAAATAAAAGACTGGCATCGTGCCGGAGGCCACGCCCCCTCCTTGCAGCACTCTGCAAACGCGCCCCCTGGCGAGTTGTAAGTTGGGGGAATTAATTCCTCTTCAATACTGAGGGTCCCTGAGGGCCAACTAGCCCAACAGGCATCTCCAGTATGCGCCACGGAGCTGTGCTGCAGACAGGTGTTCTGAGGCCAAGCCCCTTTTTACACCTCTCTGCAACGCAGCTCTGTGGCGCTTACTGGAGGTACCTAGTGGTCTAGTTTGACCCTAGGGACCCTTAGGATTCAAGGGCTCTTAATCTCTCAACTCAGAACAGCCACAGGGCGCGTTTACACAGTGGTGAAGGGAGGGGACAGGGCCTGAGGTGACGTGTGCAAACACGCACTATGGCACGTTTTAAATTGGGGATAAAATTTCTCTTCAATGCTGAGGGCCCCTGGGGATTAACTAGCCCACCAAGTGCTTCCAGTAAGCGCCACTGAGCTGCATTGCAGAGAGGTGGTCCAGGCCGTGCCACTTTTTACACCTCTCTGCAACGCAGCTCTGTGGCACTTACTGGAGGTACCTAGTGGGCTAGTTGGACTCTAGGGACCCTCAGGATTCAAATGAACTTAATCTCCCAACTAAAAACGGACACAGGGCGTGTTTACACAGTGGTGAACGGAGGGGATGGGGCCTGAGTTAACGTGTGAAAAAAGCGCCCTGTGACCTGTTTTAAGAGGTAGTTTTAATCCCCCTGCCCTATTATATACTAGGGGCTTACAGAGGAGGTCATGCTAATCACAGGGGGACCCCAACGCATAATGTTCCCTAGTGTATGTAGGTGTTTTCACTGTATTCTAAGTGTCTTTTAACATAGCACTGGCTCTAGGACTGGTTAGTCAGACTCAGTTACCACCAGTATCCGTCTGAAAAAGTTGAGGGTACAGGATGATTTTGCAACAAGGCTTCTTTCTGCTCTTCTTTTTGTTCTTTCTGCACGTTATCCTTCTTCCTGCACTTTTCTTCGTCTTTGAGGACTTCTGTTGCTTCTTTCTGCACTTCTTTTTTTTCTTTCTGTGCATTTTTTCTTCTTTCTTCACATGTCCTATCTCTGTAGGCATAGTTAGAAATTAGCATTTAAAAAACCTTTGAAATTCACAGAAAAAAACATAGGTTTCAGGCACGTTATAGTTAGGAATTAGCATTTAAAAAACCTCAGAAATTCACTGAAAAAACCATAGGTTTCAGGGGTATTATAGTTAGCTGGACTTTTCACTTGTACAAAACCATTGAAATTCCCCCGTTATAGTTAGTTCAGCTAACTATAATTCGCGTGCCCGCAATGCACTGCTGATGACGCCACATATTACATCACTCATGACATGGTCAGTGACATCACTCATGACATCACTGATGACATCTCAAATGACATCACTTATGACATCACTGATGACATCATCCTTGTGACAGAGTGGCAGACCTCCTCTCACCCTAATATAACCTTTGATACACACATTCAAAAATAGAGACTAACATTTTCAAAACAATGGACATACCAATACCAGTTACAACAACCTCTTCAGTAATTCTAAGATCCACATACACATCCACTCATTCACAAACAGTCCTATACAGTCACTCATACATGTACTCACTCATCATATGTACTCATACACCTATACATCCTGTTACACAATGCCACTCATCCATAGAGTTACTCACACACATAGTCACTCATGCTAATAAAGAATCAAACATACATTTACTTGCATATACAGTTATACACACACCACCACACTTACTTCTACGGAAACTTACACATACTTAGTCTTTTAAACAATCACTTATAGAAACACATACTTATTCATACAGGAACTCTTTCAATCTCTCACTCTCACATATACTCACTTATATACACCAATAGTCACATATACTAGTTTAAAACATATGTAGTTACTCATAAAGACACTATTGAGACAGTCATTCACTCACTAACACACCCATACACACACTCATCCACCCATACAGTCCTGCACACATGCTGTCTTCAACACATACAAACAGTGAGTCACTCATTCATACACCTATGCACTACGTAATACCCCCCACCGAACCATACAGACACTCAGAAACTCATACTGATACTCAAAAAACCAACTAATAACCTATATAGACACCCATGTAGCTACTCACCAACCCATGCAGCCACTTATACACAAAGTGAGAGACTGATACAGATATTTACATATTTAAACATTACTCACTAAGCCATGTATTCACTATGATACACTTAATCAGTCAGTTACACAATCAATTTTTCAAAAACAAATCATCCATTTAGACACTTATATACCCATTTATTCTTCCATCGACCTTGAGATATACATATATAAAACATATTTAATTTTCAGAAAAACACACATTCACTGGATGATGTCATCAGTGATGTCATCAGGGATGTCATCAGTGATGTCATTTGAGATGTCATTTGAGATGTCATCAGTGATGTCATGAGTGATATCACTGACCATGTCATGAGTGATGTAATATGTGACGTCATCAGCAGTGCATTGCGGGCGCGCGAGTTATAGTTAGCTGAACTAACTATAACGGGGGAATTTCAATGGTTTTGTACAAGTGAAAAGTCCAGCTAACTATAACACCCCTGAAACCTATGGTTTTTTCAGTGAATATATATATATATATATATAAAAGTGGTATTGCTTAAATTGTCCTCATCAAATGTTGGTTGTTTAGAAGTTATAAATATAAATTTGGTAAGACCTCTAACACTTATTATGGAAAAGCAATTTAGAGGGCCATTGCGGAAAGAGTGCGGCCTTTGGGGGTCCATAGGTGCTGCAGCCTGCATTGCCACAAGCGATGGGAGGACCTGAGTTGCTGGACAAGTTGCTAGCAGAGGTGTAGCTGGGAAAGTCCTCCCAGCAGTTGAAGAGGGTGTGGCACACTCTGACCCCCTTCAATCGCCCGCATAGTGCCAGTGGCCAATTCCCTGCATGATAGGGAGCTGAAGGACAGAAATCAGCAATATATAAGGGCTAAGTATGATGTTCTGTGTGTGGCCTGTTGTGTGAACTACATTTTTGTTTTGTAGACCAACTGCATAAGTAGGAGTACATGTTGTGACAACACAACATTGAGGACACATATTTAAAAGGTGTTGTAAGTATGCATTATTCAAAAACCACAAGGTGATGGATGGAATACATGAATTAATCTCAACCACTGGGTATTGCTCAGGTCGCATCCCAATCCATTGTTTTTTGCCCACCATGCCATATCAGCTTGGACCCAGCCATACGCAAATCAGTCTTGACTCTGCCTCTCATGGGAACAGTCCAGCCTGAACTGCCAGGCCAGGTACTCCCTGAACCGGAAAACAAGCAACCTATGACCGGTTTCACCCTTGTTATGGGCTCACAGTAAGTATGTCATATGCAAATATGTGGAACATGTATACCTAATGTTTTATAATCACGTATGCCAAAGTGATTTCCATCATCTGATGATGCTTTGTAACATGGTTATAGTAGATATATACTTGTAAAGAAGGTGTCTACAATGAAACATGTTAGTAAATCCAAATATACTGTTATTGTTGTTTCTATTGCATAATTGATTTAAACCAATTGAAAAAAGTGTCCATGAAGGAATATTTCTGAGATAAAATTGAGACACATATCTGTGCCATGTTTTCAGTGAACAAATGCTGTGTGCTGTAATAAAGATTCTCAATTACATGTTACAATAAATATATTTTCTTACAAAATGGATGTTCTCACAATAGGAAAAGTGTCCAACGGCGACAAGAAACCCATATTCTGGATACAAATGTAGTAATTTCTGCTGCCAATATATCATATTAGCATCGACACAACAAAATACAGCCACCAATCTCCCAACTAAAAACGGACACAGGGCGTGTTTACACAGTGGTGAACGGAGGGGATGGGGCCTGAGTTAACGTGTGAAAAAAGCGCCCTGTGACCTGTTTTAAGAGGTAGTTTTAATCCCCCTGCCCTATTATATACTAGGGGCTTACAGAGGAGGTCATGCTAATCACAGGGGGACCCCAACGCATAATGTTCCCTAGTGTATGTAGGTGTTTTCACTGTATTCTAAGTGTCTTTTAACATAGCACTGGCTCTAGGACTGGTTAGTCAGACTCAGTTACCACCAGTATCCGTCTGAAAAAGTTGAGGGTACAGGATGATTTTGCAACAAGGCTTCTTTCTGCTCTTCTTTTTGTTCTTTCTGCACGTTATCCTTCTTCCTGCACTTTTCTTCGTCTTTGAGGACTTCTGTTGCTTCTTTCTGCACTTCTTTTTTTTCTTTCTGTGCATTTTTTCTTCTTTCTTCACATGTCCTATCTCTGTAGGCATAGTTAGAAATTAGCATTTAAAAAACCTTTGAAATTCACAGAAAAAAACATAGGTTTCAGGCACGTTATAGTTAGGAATTAGCATTTAAAAAACCTCAGAAATTCACTGAAAAAACCATAGGTTTCAGGGGTATTATAGTTAGCTGGACTTTTCACTTGTACAAAACCATTGAAATTCCCCCGTTATAGTTAGTTCAGCTAACTATAATTCGCGTGCCCGCAATGCACTGCTGATGACGCCACATATTACATCACTCATGACATGGTCAGTGACATCACTCATGACATCACTGATGACATCTCAAATGACATCACTTATGACATCACTGATGACATCATCCTTGTGACAGAGTGGCAGACCTCCTCTCACCCTAATATAACCTTTGATACACACATTCAAAAATAGAGACTAACATTTTCAAAACAATGGACATACCAATACCAGTTACAACAACCTCTTCAGTAATTCTAAGATCCACATACACATCCACTCATTCACAAACAGTCCTATACAGTCACTCATACATGTACTCACTCATCATATGTACTCATACACCTATACATCCTGTTACACAATGCCACTCATCCATAGAGTTACTCACACACATAGTCACTCATGCTAATAAAGAATCAAACATACATTTACTTGCATATACAGTTATACACACACCACCACACTTACTTCTACGGAAACTTACACATACTTAGTCTTTTAAACAATCACTTATAGAAACACATACTTATTCATACAGGAACTCTTTCAATCTCTCACTCTCACATATACTCACTTATATACACCAATAGTCACATATACTAGTTTAAAACATATGTAGTTACTCATAAAGACACTATTGAGACAGTCATTCACTCACTAACACACCCATACACACACTCATCCACCCATACAGTCCTGCACACATGCTGTCTTCAACACATACAAACAGTGAGTCACTCATTCATACACCTATGCACTACGTAATACCCCCCACCGAACCATACAGACACTCAGAAACTCATACTGATACTCAAAAAACCAACTAATAACCTATATAGACACCCATGTAGCTACTCACCAACCCATGCAGCCACTTATACACAAAGTGAGAGACTGATACAGATATTTACATATTTAAACATTACTCACTAAGCCATGTATTCACTATGATACACTTAATCAGTCAGTTACACAATCAATTTTTCAAAAACAAATCATCCATTTAGACACTTATATACCCATTTATTCTTCCATCGACCTTGAGATATACATATATAAAACATATTTAATTTTCAGAAAAACACACATTCACTGGATGATGTCATCAGTGATGTCATCAGGGATGTCATCAGTGATGTCATTTGAGATGTCATTTGAGATGTCATCAGTGATGTCATGAGTGATATCACTGACCATGTCATGAGTGATGTAATATGTGACGTCATCAGCAGTGCATTGCGGGCGCGCGAGTTATAGTTAGCTGAACTAACTATAACGGGGGAATTTCAATGGTTTTGTACAAGTGAAAAGTCCAGCTAACTATAACACCCCTGAAACCTATGGTTTTTTCAGTGAATATATATATATATATATATATATAAAAGTGGTATTGCTTAAATTGTCCTCATCAAATGTTGGTTGTTTAGAAGTTATAAATATAAATTTGGTAAGACCTCTAACACTTATTATGGAAAAGCAATTTAGAGGGCCATTGCGGAAAGAGTGCGGCCTTTGGGGGTCCATAGGTGCTGCAGCCTGCATTGCCACAAGCGATGGGAGGACCTGAGTTGCTGGACAAGTTGCTAGCAGAGGTGTAGCTGGGAAAGTCCTCCCAGCAGTTGAAGAGGGTGTGGCACACTCTGACCCCCTTCAATCGCCCGCATAGTGCCAGTGGCCAATTCCCTGCATGATAGGGAGCTGAAGGACAGAAATCAGCAATATATAAGGGCTAAGTATGATGTTCTGTGTGTGGCCTGTTGTGTGAACTACATTTTTGTTTTGTAGACCAACTGCATAAGTAGGAGTACATGTTGTGACAACACAACATTGAGGACACATATTTAAAAGGTGTTGTAAGTATGCATTATTCAAAAACCACAAGGTGATGGATGGAATACATGAATTAATCTCAACCACTGGGTATTGCTCAGGTCGCATCCCAATCCATTGTTTTTTGCCCACCATGCCATATCAGCTTGGACCCAGCCATACGCAAATCAGTCTTGACTCTGCCTCTCATGGGAACAGTCCAGCCTGAACTGCCAGGCCAGGTACTCCCTGAACCGGAAAACAAGCAACCTATGACCGGTTTCACCCTTGTTATGGGCTCACAGTAAGTATGTCATATGCAAATATGTGGAACATGTATACCTAATGTTTTATAATCACGTATGCCAAAGTGATTTCCATCATCTGATGATGCTTTGTAACATGGTTATAGTAGATATATACTTGTAAAGAAGGTGTCTACAATGAAACATGTTAGTAAATCCAAATATACTGTTATTGTTGTTTCTATTGCATAATTGATTTAAACCAATTGAAAAAAGTGTCCATGAAGGAATATTTCTGAGATAAAATTGAGACACATATCTGTGCCATGTTTTCAGTGAACAAATGCTGTGTGCTGTAATAAAGATTCTCAATTACATGTTACAATAAATATATTTTCTTACAAAATGGATGTTCTCACAATAGGAAAAGTGTCCAACGGCGACAAGAAACCCATATTCTGGGTACAAATGTAGTAATTTCTGCTGCCAATATATCATATTAGCATCGACACAACAAAATACAGCCACCGATCCTTTTTTGAGTGTGCAAGAATAATAAATGTGAAAGGTATTGTTTCCTGGCCAACTATCACCTCACACAGCCAGGACGGTCTCTTTTGGCCTACACATAATCCATAATAACAAACTATATGGATATTAATAAAGCAATCTCAGGTATCCAACTGTTGTGAGTCATCTGATAGAGGACAAACCCTGCAGGCACATATGAGTATGTCTATGTTCTGTGTATAGTAGTTATCCACATGACCATATATTTAATGTGACATCCAGCTATACCTTCAAGTGATTGTTCATAAAAAGTCACATGCATCAGCCTGGACTATAGCCTGTATATTACATTCCTCAGGAGTGACTTATAGTAACTATTCTACAAAATGTAGGATTGGACAAAGAATACAGGTCCTTGTGAGTTTTCAGATTGAAAACAACCGGAGCGCCAGGGCAAGTAATCCTCAAATAGTGATACAGATTATACTGATGTGTATCTCATATGAAGTGATGAAGGAGCAGTAGTAAAAAATGAGGACAGAGATTGTGTATATACTTGTGCACCGACTTAGTCTTGACTAATAAAGTGAAATTATGATTTCAAAAAGCTTGTTTAGCTATATTTGTAGGTATCACAGACATTAATATAACACTGTAGCACTTGTCAGTGGTCATACTGTGCCCAGAATAAGGACACATGATGTTTATGGTATATGACCACTTAAGGTGCAATGCTGAGTCGATTAGTCATCTTCTAGTGGATAAGTCATTATCCAGCAGAGTGGAAGTAAATAAGGTACTTTGTTATCAAATATGCATGAAGGGAGGATCAATGTATTTTTGGCAGGAGTGTGCATGAGTAGGTTTTAACAATTTAGGTTGCCTAATTGACAATGAAATGATGGTAAATATGACAACATTGGAAATAATCATGCCATCCACATGTGGAAGCTTCCCTTATATGCACAGCCAGGTTCCAAATGGAAATCAAAATTCTACCTTAAATCAGTTTTCTGAATTACAAATGTATTCAATGTATTACTTCACTGTATTTTTTCTTCTTCAATATGATTTTTTTCCAAAATCGATTCTCCAACATTGTCAGAAATGCACATCAAATTCTTTATGGACAATCCATATGTATCCATAGTGTGCTCAATTAGTTTCTACATATGTCCCCAATGCATTTCGGGCATGCCTCTGCCCTTCATCAGGGGATATATTCCAAAAAACAACAAGGCTGCTCTGCACGGGTGGTGTTAATTACTGTATACCGAGTCGGTATACAGTAATTAACACCACCCCGTGCAGAGCAACCTTGTTTGGCACCACAGTACGAAGCCCCAGTCATTATCACTGAAACAACATACTAACACATAATGTCTCTTAACCAACATGCGTTGATCGAGCAAACAAACACATTCTTGTATATAGCAGCGTATACGATAAGCCACACACTTACCCCAGAGGGTGGTTGAGTTTCACACCATGGCAGTCACTTCATTTTTGCTTTATTTGTTGTTTTAGGAATGTACCACACTAGGGACATATGTAGACTGTGGCAGTGTGCTATATATTTTAATGGAATTCCATTTATTAATTTTTCAGGCTTACCAGCTGTTGATTGCACACGAAACAACCATTTAGATTCTGAAATGTAGACGACATTGAGTGTTGTATAAATATTTTCTTCTTATGGTGAAGTAGATAATGATTTTCTAGGATCATTTAAACAAGCCTTAAGATAATACAGCAACTGGACAACATGATGGTGGCAACGTCATGTAACAATTTAAAATACATAATAGTAGCATAATATGATGAATAAAGCTAAATATGCGTTATACAACACATTTACAATTTCACAACAAAGTTTGTGTGGAAATATCTCTAACCGCATTATATATTTAGGGGCCGATTACGGTGTTGGGCAGAAAGCCTCGGCCTGACACGCACTCTGGACCGACCGACTTGCAGTCGGCGGTTCTGACTGCCGGATTACGATGTGACCGAACACTGTTCTGTCGGAGTCCTATTGTTCCCTATGGGAGCTCATGTTCCGCCCAACAACCAGCCGTAACACAGGCTCCTATGGGGAAATTGGGTATTTGCAGAAAACCCTGCACCTTATCGCAGGCACCCCACAGGACCTGCCACACAGAGCAGGGTTTTACAGGAGGGTTCCTTAGGTACCCCCCTTGGCCATCCACCATAGGCTGCGGGGCAAGGGGACCCTGCCAGGGGCCTCCAAAGTCACTTTCAGTGTCCAACAGGTTGACGCGGAAAGGCTGTTGGAAATTGACATCATAATCCTTAGGGCGGAAGCGCTGTCCATAGGGGTGTATTAAACGGTTCCAACCAATACGATTACTCTGTGAGTTGCTCAGAACCGATTCTGAGTGACCGTGCTGTTTACATTCCGACCGCGGAGATCGTAATCGGGTGGTCAGAATGTAAAATGACCGAGTCGGTCGGAAGGACTCTGATGCAGTCAAGGAGATTCCGACTATTGGGAGGAAGTTTTCCGCCCAACATCATAATCGCCCCCCTAATGTTGGTGAATGTACAATGTACATGTAAATGTATGTGCTGATGCTGATGATGCTGGATGAATTTATCCTATCTGATTGTTTTCACACATTAAGCCTACCTTAAATCATGAACTTTCTATCATATGAAAGGTGTTGAGTCACTTACACTGACTCTGCTATGTATGTTAGCTAAATCCTTCCGATATATGGATCAAATTATAGTGTCAATCTAACGTGTTGTTTATGATTAGCATATGGTGCATAATACATTTGTGCTATGCACAGCAGCTTAATGGTTGCGACTTAGGAAATAGATTTTGAAATGTTTTATGCTATGAACATCAGGTATATGTAGGCTCATGAGTTTTATTTTCAATTATGAGCATCCTCCAGAACAAGCGAGGGAGACGTTGGCCATGAAGGTGGTGAAGCAGATGTCTGCGGGGAGTCTGAAGGTGGTACCACTGAAACCGGAGGGCCCAGCGACACAGAGGGTGATGGCGCTCGGGAAGAGGACTCAACCTCTTCTGACTCAGGGCGCCCACAGTAAACTAGCTCCAAGTGGTGGTAGACCCAACACCAACTCATGGACTTACAACACTGTCCACCATCACCAAGAATATAAGCACCCTCCATACTGTTCTCACCAAGGGTTGCCTACACCCTGTCCCTAAAAGGTATGGGGTATCCTTTGTGACAGGCACCTCTGCTCCTGTCATTGTTCATCTGGCAGTGATGTCTGAGCCATTGTGTGTCATCCAAGTGGTCACTCAACAGTAAACCCAGTTACTGGCCTTCCACAATGGCATACACAGTGCAATATGTGCTATAGAAAGGGGCACGGCATGTCTAAACCCCCCCAGACATCACTCCCCTACCATATAACCCCTGCACTTTCCTCAAGATCCTTTCTCTTCCCTAAACCTTCCTCCCACCACCATAACCCCAACAACCACCTCTGTCCTAACATCACTCACTAGCTCCACCCTCACACCCACACACTCAGGCAAACCAAACACACAGGCACAGAAACAGACACTCCCAGTAAAAAGAAGAAACATATTCACAAACATGCACATAAAGAAACAGACACTAGCACCACACCCTCTAAAACCACAGACTCATACACAACTCACAAAAACTATGATACAGACATCCATCCACCAACCGTTTCTATCATCCAGCTCATTCCCACAATCACCACCACAATCTCAACCACACCCTCAACCACATTCATACCCTCAACCACCATACGCTCAGTGACCACCACTACAGCCAACCACCATCCCACCCTCACCCATCACAACCACCACTACAGCCACCACACCCACAACCACCATCACAACTTCTACTCCCACTACAACCTCATCCAAAGAAACAACCTCATCCAAACAGAAAAACGTATCCAAACACACAACCACACAAAAACAATTCACACCAAAGAAACACACCACCTCAGGCAAGCACACACCATCACCCAAAAAGACAACACCACTGAAAAACACACCCTCAGAGAATCACACATCAACCAAACAAACAACAACAGAGTAACACACACCCTTAACAAACTCATACCATCAAACAAACAAACCAGATCACAGACACCCACACCCAAAGCCACTACATCCGCAAAGCTAAGACATTCATCCACATAAAAAACTATACCCACACACACTTAAAAACGTATCCAAAGGCACAAGCACACCTCACCATGAAATTTCAGACACACACTCAGCCGCACATCAACACGCTCACTCACCCACCACCCCTACAACTGCTCTTATTCCCACCCTTCATCCTCCCTCCTAAACCACCCCTACTCCTCCCAAACACCTGAAGAAAAGGCCCACCAGTTCTCCCAAATGTAAAATTGACATGCCTGGATTCCATCTGTCTGTTCATGGAGATACATATGCCCCCTGGCAAGGAGCTCATTTGGATGCCATTGCCTTTGAAGCAAGATTCCAATATCTGTTATTGGACACAAAAGATGGGTTATTTCGTATTGTTTTATAAAGATTAGGATTTATTACTTTTCTATATAAGTATCTGCTGATGCAATAACATGTATTTTTCCTTACAAACATGTTTATTTTTGTGGTGTACACAGACACATTGTTCAGGGTGTATTTGTTTTCTATCATTTAAATATTGAGTACTCACTCCATATATTTGGAAGTCTAAGTTGACGTTTGGTCTCCTGCTCTTACCAATAGAGTCCCATGTGGCTTACAATACATTATTTGTCGACAGCTCTAATCTTCCTTCCCTTTGGGGTCATTTTATTTATAGCTTGTTTAGTAGTTGACGGCATTGTTAAAATACTAGAACAAAAAGAAATATCTGTGTCAGGCTAAAAATAGATATTAGTATGTAACTGGCTTATTATTAACATAACAGAACATATGTACATTACATATTTCTTATCTTGACTGTAAATTGCCTGTAATGGCTTGCAGAATACCTTTTATTTAACATCACTTCAACAGTTCCCACAACAAATGAAGTAAGGACACAAGTAACATCAGATGCACAGGCCCTGCCTACATTGATTTACAGTTTCCTGGACATGTAAGCGTCAATGTGATCTTGCAAGTACATGTAAGGCAAATGAGTGTTGCAAAATATTTTATAATTGCATAGGTAAAGGAACAATATTGCTAAAATATGACAGGCATGTTGAAATAATAAGAGAGCTGAGGGGGGCATTTATTGTGCTCACCGTTCAGAGAGGGCAATGTACACAAAATTAAATAGAGCAATATAAATAATACTGTGGTAACCCGGTACATATCTGTGTACATTTGTTATTATTTATTTCTGATTAGATAGTAAATTATTAAACTTTAGAACTGGGTGTATATGACACACAATTAAAAGTGTAAGTGCCTCCCAGATACTTAAATTATCCATTTACTGGTAATAAAACATTGTCATCTACGTTTGATATATTGTATGCGCTTCTGTCAGGATGATGAACAATGACACCACATACTCAAATTGGCAGACTTTTTATATGTCTGACCATACATATACTTTATTTAATTCACATTAAAGTTCAACATAACACATTTATTATATTTTCTGAAATTACAAAATAAAAATGTACATTTTAAATGTAAAGATTAAGATTTGGCACTCATTCAACAGAGTACGTTCCATATGTGTACAGCCACAATAAAGGAGGTTTTAATATGATAACATACATGTAAATGCACATACCTCCTATTACAGTGCCAACATGGTGGATCCATATCTGTGAGCAGGTATGCAGCACATTGCAACATAATGTTCATTGGGAGTAGCCAAGTACAAGAAGTTTGTAAAGGTAGCTTACCCCCTTTAATCAGCTTGAAACTGTCAGCACAGGTGTGGAGGTTTAGCTGCCATGGGAATGCTGACAGAAACCACTGTCAGCCACTTTACTGCACTTATTCTATCAACACAGGAGTCTGCATGCGCAGGTGACTGGGGGGGGCCTGGCGGACGTTTGTGCGTCAAATCATCAACATGTATATCAGGTGGGAGAACAGTTTCAATGGCAGATGGATGGAACATCAATTTTTCATCTGCCCAAATATAAATAGGGCCCTCGGTCTAATTTCTGATTTGTATTTCTTTGTATTGCCCTACTCACTGAAAGCCATTATGAAATTGATCCTGTGTTGCTTTGTTTTACAACTTTGTGATAAAACCCCTTAGCTAATCCACTGATCTAGAACTCAGTTATTGAGATGGCCCATTTAATGAATTGACTGTATTTGATATATTTTGATGCAAATGGTATGTGTCTAAATATGGGGACACATTGCCTCATGAAATTAAAACTTGACCCCATCTTCAATCGCGACAATTGTGGACATTCTGATTGAGGTAAACTTCTGGTGTCTAAAATTACAGATTTACCCGCGCCAATAACTACACCTACCATTATTGGGACCAATCCACTGCATTTTCTTGAGTGTAGCTCTCCACATTCCACTGTTCTATGGGTAATTTTCTACTTGCTGTGTTTGAAATGTGATAAGCATTATTACCAAAGTAGTTGTACGGCTTAAATAACACCTTAATGCCCAATGTGCTTTCTACAATCCCTTTTTTTTTCTTACAACTACAGTTTATAAATGTATTTGCCAAATATTTGTACTTGTCTGCTTCCCCGCTTTTTTGATTATGTTATGTATATAAACTTTTTCTGACTAAAATTCTGATCATGAAGGGCGTGGCCTAGATGGCAGACAGGTGAGAAGCACTTTTTGCTCTCTCCACTCCCCGCCACCTGGCTTGGACACCTAGAGCCAATCAGCACAATGCAGCTTCGAAGATCGGGGGGGCTCTCTCTAGAACAGGTTTGGTCCTGCCCGCACTCACCTCTCAGATCCTGGAGGCCAAGCGAAGCTTGAGCGGGTGGCGGCCTGCAGATACAGGACCGGTCGTGGACGCGGGGACTCCTGCCACCTGACCCAGCCTGGCGGTAAGCCGTTCACAGGTGCCTGGAGCAGGCTGGTGCTCAACAGGCGGGCCTGCCAGAGAGCCCGGGACGTGGCACTGAAAAGGTCCGGGCTCCCTAGCAGTTGCCGGCTTTGCAAAGGTGTTTGATTGTTGGGGGCTGCTTGCTCAGGGCCTAGCCCCTCTCCGGGAAGAGCAATGGCCTGCAGTTGAGGAGACAGCATGTGGCTGCGGTGGAGGATCCTGCCCATTGCCTGTTGTGGCGCCCAGGGAGGGCTCTGCGCTACTGGAGGACAAGGGGCGATGAGGTGCCCTGCCCCCCCCCCACAGATCGCCATAGAACAAATTAGGAGTGAGACGAGGAGCACTGAGGGGAGGCCGTTATGGACATTGAGTCTACTGCTCATCATCAACATGCCAGGTGGCAGCAATTAGCTTCACGGGCCCCTCCCCCGGCTCCTGGGTTATTCCGATCCTGATGCACACCTACACACAGAGTGAAGGTGCCTCCCCAATAATATCTAGGATGTTCCAGACGGACTGCCCCCCACTTGGCTCACTTGACAGATACCTGGACTATTCTGGGGTGGAGAGCCCTGCGGACCCCGGCCTCAACTTTCTGACCAGCTGCATCTGCCATAGCCTGCTCTATGCAACTACGCCTTGCCCTGCTGCTGGTGGAGTCCGAGCACCCTGGCCAGCTCCTGCATATTGTTGAACCTGGATCAGGATCCTGTTGAGACGCGCAGCTCTTCCCTTGCTTTCGCTCCGCTGGGCTCCTGCTGAGGTAAATTCACTGGTGCCATGCGGGAACACTGGGCTTTCCCTGAACACCACCTCCTTGGGTGTACTGAAGCTTGCCCTAGACCTGTAACCTATGGGGGCCTCACGCCATGGCCACTGGAAGGGGGAAGAGGGACCGGACCCTCAAGAATATGCTCCTCAAAATGCCTGGGGCCCAGACTGGGGATTCTGCCTTAGCCCCGAACGTGGAAGAGGCATCGGATTCTGGGAGCCCAGAGGCGCTGATTACCCATCCCTATCTCGAGGCACTGTTTGCCTCCTTGCACGAGGACCACCGATCATTTAAGGAGGAACTTGCTGCGGAGCTTAAGGAGGTCTGCCATGACATAGATGGACTGGGGGACAGGGTTTTGATCCTGGAAAATCACGAATCAGGGAGAGAAAAATAAATTGAGCAGCTTCCACAAGAAATCCTATGTCTAAGGGATCAGCACTTGGATTTACAGGCCCATGCCAAAGACCTGGAGAACAGATCTTGTCAGAATAACATTCACATGCAAGGCATTTAATCTGTGGCAAAAGGACTGGACCTTACCTCCTTCGTGAGGAAGCTCTACTGGTCAATTCTGAAAGTACCCCCTGACATGGAGATCAAGCTTGATCGCACTCACAAGATCGGCCCAAAGAGATCACCTGCTTTTACCCCTGATATACTAACTTGTGTTCACGATTTTTCCCCGAAGAAGTGTATCCTGCATAAAGCCTGGGACAGGTATCCTATTCACTTTCAGGGTCACAGTCCAGTTATCTATCCTGAATTGACAGCATCTACCCTAGAGGAAAGCAAAGCATTTCGACCCATCACCGCTCATCTTAGAGTAGCTGTGGTGCCGTACTCCTGGGGGCATCCTTTTTGTATGGTTTTCTACCTGGAGGAGAAGCCGCACCAGCTCCACTTGCTGGAAGAGGAGTCCCAACTGCTGTATCAGAAAGACCTCTCTCCGGAGTGCCCCAGGAAGCACACTGCAGCCGGGATAGGGGAAGGGCAAGTTCCCAGAAAAGCACAATATCAACCCCAGCTGAACTTCACCGGGATTCATAGACTATTGCCAAAGAGAAACAAGCATTCCTGGTCTCACTAGCAGGGGTCATATACAACAAGGAGCTGAGGGGGTAAAGAACAGGTCGCCCCCCCACTCAAATAATCATGAACAACAATGGACCTGTTCTGGATAATAGGTGACCCCTTCAAAAATGTATGGTCACCCTGATTGGCGTGACAAAGCAGCGGTTATCCTTATACCGTCTAGTCAGGGGGGTCCTGGATCACCAAGCAATTATTAAAATAGGTTGCATCTGTAGGTCCTGTCTCCCAGGGTGTATCCCAACCATCGGTGTGAAATAACCAACTTCAACAAGAAAAGAGAAATGAAAAAATGTGGGAAAAGGATGGCAGTGCCTCATGGGAGTAACACAATGGAAGTTAGCAGACTAGTACTTGCCTGCATCCTCAGGTTCTCATCATTAGCGACTGCCACCCCGTAACACAAATTGTGAAAAAATGAAAACAGAAAGAATAGTGGGGAAAGTGCTAAGTGTGAAATCTATGCACCGGTTGAATAATCCGGGCCTATAATAGTATCAACCCAATGAGGAGTAGCGAAGTCTAATTTGAAACGTCGCCATTCCTAGTTAAAAACGTGCTAGACATCACTGGCTATCTTACTTTATTCCGTGCTGTGTGTCTGCTCTCTTAAAAGAACCAACATGTTTTATTGCCTAGGGGAACTTGCGGCAATTTCATCAGGGCAAGGGTTAATTAGCCACACTGCACCACTATTTGTCCGTATTTTGTGTTTTGTAAACCAGGTTGTTGCCCTTCATTGGCATGCTTATGACCCCCTATGTTTTGTATGTGTGTGTCCTAGTCACTATCACACTGGCTGTCACATACACTGCATAGCGTCAGTCTGCACAGCGCGAGTGTACGCCGTCCGACGTCACTAGCAGAGGACCTGGCAAGCCCTACATCAACGTGACTGATGCAGTTTTTCTCCTCCTCTCCTGCTCCTCCTTATCTGTCTCTCCTTTTTCGCTTTTCTGGGAGGCCCCGGTGGGGAGCAGGGACCACAGTCACTGATACCCTTTTTGATAAGTAAACCATGAGACTATATACACTTTAACAAACTTTATGACGTTTTTTCTCTGTTGTTTGTTCTCACCCAAGAGGCAATTTACTGTTTTTTCTTGTTGGAACCGGGGGTAGAGCTCATATGTCCTAATTACTGTCACTTACGCTGTGGACTCACTGACATCCCCCTGCTCAGGTTACAATACAGGGGGGTGGGACGGTTTAGGGCGCCATCCATTGCAGTTTACCATCGGAAGCCACCATGACCATTAATTGGTGGGTCTCACTCTCAACGTTAAGGGCCTCAATTATTCGTTGAAGAGAATCTCTATGGGGGGCCGGGTTGTGGGGGCGATTCCTGAGCGAAGGGCGAGACACCCTCCTCGACCTACCGGCCCCCATGCAAACATCCTACAGCCACATGAAGGAGGCCCTCCTCACGAAATACGGCCTCACCCCCGAAATGTATCGGCAATGGTTCCGGGACTGCCGAAAGATCCCAGGCACCACCTGGGTGGAATACGTAAACTTTTACAGCCGAGCGCTGGAAGGGTGGATCAAGGGCAGCAAGGTCACCACCTTCGAAGAATTGACCGACCTCATTGCCTGGGAACACTAGTCCACCAACTGTTTCGTAGAACTACGCCAGCACCTGCTCGACAGCAAACTCACAGACCCGAGGAAGCTGGCCGTCGAAGCAGATCGCTGGGTAAACACCCGGGTCCCCCGGAACCCCGTAGGAGACTACACCCGCAGCCAGCAAGGACCTCCCCGTCAGAGAGGGGGGGGAATCAAGGGAGAGCGAGGGAGTTCCCATCCGGGCCCCCGCGTAGCCCCCCGAGGAACCCACCCCCGGGGTTTCCAGCTCCTCTGCCAGGCAGTGCCGCCACCCCCGGCCGACAAGGGCCCCGGGTGAATATCACATGTTTCCGCTGTCAACGGCTAGGGCATTACGCCAGCGACCCTCAGTGCCCCATGGCCCAGAAACCCCCCACGACAACTCCCCCAGCCCGACACATGGCCACCGTGACCCTAGGGGAGGAGTTTGAGGACCCCGAGGGATGGGAACCTGCAGCCATGGCCCTAGTCTCTCTAGGAGATCGAGATATGATTCCCGGGGCCCCCCTACCCGCAAACACCAAGAAGTACCGTCAGATTGTAAAGGTCAACGGCCACCCGGTGGAGGCCCTTCGCGACACCGGGGCGAGCATCACTGGTGTCCTCAGCCACTTAGTCCAAGCGGACCAGATCATCCCCAATGTCTTTTGCCCTGTGATAGCTTCCGACAACACTGAGAGTCTGTGTAAGGTGGCCCTGGTACCATTCGAATGGGGGGGAGTAACCGGAACCTTGCGGGTGGCTGTCCGAACCGCACAACCCGTGGACTGCCTCCTAGGAAACGACCTGGAAAGTTCCCCCTGGAGACAGGTCGAGCGCAAGATCCACCTCGGGATGATGGGTCTACCAGAATGGGTGTGCGCAACCACCCGATCCATGGCAGCCCGACTACCCCCCCGCGGGGGAGTCGAGGACGAAGCCCCCAGCACCCCCTCCGTGGCCCAACCCGGAGATGATCCTGTTGAACCTCACACCCTATCCCCAGGAGAAGAGCCCCCGCCGACGACGGGTCCGTTCAGCCCCACCACGCGCAGATCACGGAGTTAGGTGATCTGCCCACGTTGGCCCAGTGGGGCCACGAAGGGGGCCCCTCCCGAGAGGAGTTCTGCAGAGAACAAGCGACCTGTCCTTCCCTGGTCGGACCCCGGCAGCAGGCTGCCGCCCAAGCCGCGGGCGACCAAACGGGAACCCACTTATTGTATTGGGAGAATGACCTCCTGTATAGCGAACAGCGGGCTGCCGAGCTAGGATCAGCCCGGGTCCTGGTGGTACCCCTACGCTTCCGAGACTTCCTCCTGGGCTTGGCCCATGATGTACCCCTGGCCGGCCACTTGGGCCAGTACAAAACCTACCATCGCCTAGTAACGCACTTTTATTGGCCAAAAATGCGAGCCCACGTAGAGGCCCACTGCAAGTCCTGCCCCACGTGCCAAGCCAGTGGTAAAAGTGGAGGGAAGTGCAAGGCCCCCCTCCAACCCTTCCCAGTCGTCAGTACCCCCTTTGAGCGAGTCGGAATTGACATCGTAGGGCCCCTGGATCCCAAGACTGCCCAGGGTCACCGCTTTATCCTCGTCCTAGTGGACCATGCCACCCAATACCCGGAGGCCATCCCCCTCCACACCGTCACGGCCCCCGTGGTGGGCCGGTGCCTTAATGGGGATCTTCTCCCGGGTAGGGTTCCCCCCGAGAGGTCGTGAGCGACCGAGGTACCAATTTTATCTCCAAATATATGAGATCCCTGTGGCAACAGTGTGGAGTCTCGTATAAATTCACGACCCCTTACCATTTTCAAGGCAATGGTCTAGTGGAGCGGTTTAACAGGACTCTGAAGGGAATGATCATGGGTCTCGAGGAGCCCCTGCGGCTTAAGTGGGACGTCCTCCTCCCCTGCCTCCTGTTCGCCTACCGGGAAGTCCCCCAGAAGTCCTTGGGGTTCAGCCCATTTGAGCTGCTGTATGGGCACCCAGTCCGAGGCCCCCTGAGCTTGGTCAAAGAGGGGTGGGAGACGGCTCCCCGGAACCCCCCACAGGACGTGTTCCGGTACCTGTTGACTCTCCGGAACCAGACTCGGAAGTTCCGCGAGATGGCCGAGGCCAACCTCGAGGCGAGCCAGGAAGAAATGAAGCGCTGGTATGACCAGAACGCCACGCTGGTCGAGTTCCAGCCCGGGCAGCAGGTTTGGGTGATGGACCCCGTGAAGCCGTGCGTCCTCCAAGACAAATGGACCAGGCCCTTCAAGGTGGTCGAACGAAAAAGTCAGGTGACCTACGTGGTGGACGTCCAGTCCCCTCGGAACCCCCTTCGGGTCCTCCACGTGAACCGCCTCAAGCCTCACTTCGTGCGGACGGAGTTGAGCTTGCTCCTGGCCACAGACGACGGGGCGGAAGAGGAAACGGAGCCTCTTCCTGACCTCCTTCGGGCCAAAGAAAAAGACGGCTCCGTAGAGGGGGTGATCCTCTCCCCCTCCCTCACACCCCGACAACACGAGGACTGCCACCGGCTCTTGGGCCAGTTCTCCGACCTGTTCTCCCTCGTCCCCAAGGTCACCGACTGGTGCGTCCACGACGTGGACACAGGAGACAGCCCACCGGTACGGCACCGAGCCTACCGCGTCCCCGACCGAGTCCGGGCCTGCATCCAGGCAGAACTATCGAAGATGCTATCTCTCGGAGTGATCGAGCCCACAGACAGTCCTTGGGCCAGCCCCGTGGTACTGGTCCCGAAAGCAGCTGCCCCGGGTGTGGCCCCCGAACTACGGTTCTGCGTGGACTACCGGGGGCTCAATGCGGTCACCCGCGCAGACGCTCACCCTCTCCCCCGCGCAGATGAGCTCATTGACCGCCTTGGGGCTGCTCAGTATCTCAGCACCTTCGATTTGACCTGCGGATACTGGCAGATTGCACTCATGGAGGGCGCCAAGGAGCGGTCCGCCTTCTCCACCCCGGATGGGCACTATCGCTTCCGAGTGATGCCATTCGGGATGAAAAATGCCCTGGCCACCTTTCAGCGACTGGTGAATAGGGTCCTGGCCGGGCTGGAAGAATTCAGCGCAGCCTATCTGGACAATATTGCGGTATTCAGTTCCGAATGGGGTGAGCATCTCCAGCACCTCCGGAGGGTCTTGGGCGCCCTGCGCCAAGCCGGCCTCACAGTGAAGGCCAGCAAATGCCAGATTGGGCAAGGATCGGTGGTCTACCTGGGGCACCAGGTCGGCAGCGGGCAGGTCGCCCCTCTCCAACCTAAGATTGACGCCATCCTGGCCTGGGAGCCACCAACCACCCAAACCGAAGTACGAGCCTTCCTGGGCCTCACTGGTTACCACCGGAGGTTCATTCAAGGTTACGGCAGCCTCGTAGGACCTCTCACGGAGCTCACGTCCAAAAGACAACCTAAAAAGGTACAGTGGACCCCTGCCTGCCAGGAGGCGTTCGACGCCCTGAAACTCGCCATGTGTACAGCCCCTGTGCTCCAAGCCCCCGATTACTCCAAAGAGTTTGTGGTCCAAACGGATGCTTCCGAGCATGGCATCGGAGCCGTCCTCTCCCAGCTCAATGAGAAGGGCGTAGATCAGCCCGTGGCCTTCATTAGCCGAAGGTTACTGCCCCGGGAGCAACGATGGAGTACCATTGAACGCGAGGCGTTCGCCGTAGTCTGGGCCCTAAAGAAACTGCGACCCTACCTCTTCGGAACCCACTTCCGAGTCCAGACGGATCATCGACCCTTACGGCGGCTCATGCAGATGAGGGGGGAGAACCCCAAATTGCTACGATGGTCTATCTCCCTCCAGGGGATGGACTTCACAGTAGAGCATCGCCCTGGCAACGACCACGCCAACGCTGACGGCCTCTCCAGATTCTTCCGCCTCAGCGAAGAGAACCCCCAAGAAGATGGGTAGTTCTCTCCGGCCTTCAGCTGGGGGGGATGCGTGTTGGACCCGGCCTCGTGGCGTGGCCCATTCAGACCCGTAGCGACACCAGGCAACCCCCTACACCCCACACTACACTGACTAGCGTAGCCTCCCCGACCCAGAACCCGGGGCTACCCCTGTCCTCCCCTCCATCTTCCCGACACCAGGCACCCGTCCCATTCCCCTGGCCTCGCGGCCTCCAGTACCCGGCCCCACACCCCCGATGGCCACCCTCGACCCCAGCGCAACCCCGGCCTAGTTGCGCCATGCCGGCTGGGGGGAGAGAGAGCTCCTGGTGAGCAGGAGAGGGAGGAGTGGTTTTCTTCACACCTGCCCTTCTCCCAAGAGATGGTTTTGATCGGCCCTCCGGCCACCCTGAGGGCTGGCTCCACGCCTGCTGCGTGTCTGGGTCCCTCCCGACCCCGCTTTGAAAGGATCAAAGGGCCGGGTGGCAGGAACCCCCAACAAATGACCTCCAGGCGCTAAGACCCCTGCCCGTGAGGACTCCGGACATCAAAGAGGAGTCGACCTATAAGAAGGGGCACCCTGGGACCCTCGGCAGTTGAATCCTGGAACGAACAAGCCCTGCTGACGTGGTCGCGGCTGAAGAACATCCCCACAATATCCTACAGAACTCTTGGAACCTTGGTAAGCCCTGCAGACAGCGTCGCGGCTCTACCTGGCAGAGACGGACTTCTGCCTAACGACATCCGAGCCCTGCTGACGTGGTCGCGGCTCACCTTGCAGCCTAGAAAACTCTGAGCCCTGCTGAGTGACTCGCGGCTCCTGGAAGATTGTCCGACCTCCGACACCCGGACTCGAGTCCTGCAGAGTGGGCACCCGCTCAAGAGACATTCCGGTCCGGCTGGACCCCAAAGATCATCTCTTATCCCCCGGCTCGAGGAATGAGAGCTGTGCGCCGGATACGCTTCCACATTGACACAGATCCTAAGACTGACCCGCTACCCCTACCCCAACCGAGACTTTGTGAGCCCTTGTTCTACTTGTACATACTCTTGCGGATCATAAAGATCCTGATATTGCTAGATAAAGCATACGTATTCTAGAATCTACGGTGTGGTGTCTCTGTGTTGCCTGGTACTGAAGCAGCGTGTACGATCCTAAGTGTGAGACCCAGTCCTGAAGGGGTCCCCGCCCAGTGCTCGGCTATTTCTCCCAGAAGGGTGGGCGCAGGGGGGTCAAGCACCCATTCTGTCCTCCCCTGGGGCTAGCCCTTCCAACAGGGTCCTTAAACTCTTTAATGGCATTCTAGCTGCCTTAACCCCTTACATCCGGGCCTTATTGACCCAGACCAAGCTGGATTTGTGCCACAACGGCAATGTAGCGACTACACAAGTTGAATCCTCCACCTCATAGATAAAGCTCAGATATATGGTCAGGAAAGGATGCTCCTGGCCATAGACGCTGAGAAATCATTTGACAGGGTCCATTGGCCATACCTAGTATACACTCTGGCGCATTTCGGTCTTGGGGACCGGGTCATAAGGTGGATTCTTAGCAGTTATAACAAACCCACATTGGTGGTTTGTCAATGGACACTCCTCCACCTCATTACCCATTGTCAGAGGTACTCGGTAGGGGTGCCCTCTGTCACCTTCGCTATTCGCCCTTTGCATGGAGCCAATAGCGCACAGAGTCTGCACCAATCCCAAGATACGAGGGATTATATTTGGGGGAGAACAACACACTATAAGCTTATACACAGATGACGTCTTGGCAACCCTGGAGGAGCCTTTCACCTCCCTACCCGCATTCCTGGATGAGCCGGAGGCGTTTGGCCTAGCAGCAGATTTCAAGGCTAGCATTCACAAATCACAGGCTCTCAACCTGACCCTCTGGCCGCACACACCAAACAATGGACCTTGGGGCGGATGTACAACTGTTTTTTGTCATCGCAAATGGGAATTCAGCCCGTTTGCGACGACAAAATTGGTCAGACCCATGTACAAACCATATTTTGCAAGTCGCTAACCTATTAGCGACTCGCAAAATATGGTTTGGGACTCGCTATTTGGAAGGGGCGTGCCAAGGGCGTCCCTTCCCAATAGCGAGTCTGACTGCAATGTATGATTGTTTAGCAACCGCATTTGTGGTTGCAAAACACTCGCAGTTTCCCACCCTTTTTCAAAATCGATTAAGCTCCTGCTGCAGGGACCGCAATGTCCCAGGGGGCGGTTCAGCAGGAAGAACCTGAAAAAGGAACAGAGTCTTAGGGAGGATCGTCATCTTAATCGCTGCGACTCGTCCGAGCCAGGATAGTGAATAGGGTTACAATTCTTCCCTTCTCTGTTAATGCATATAGGGCCTGATTACGATTCCGTTGGAAACATCTCCAACCATCGGTTGGAGCCTTTCCGACCCCATCGTAATATGCCAGTCAGATTCCTGTTCTACTGCCTCATTACGATGGAGGCGATCAGAAAGGAATCTGAACGGTCATTCTGACTGGCTTCTGACAGGCTCAGAGAGCCTGTCCGCCAGTTGGAATGCGTCCAGTAATCCCAAGGGTGGCTCTTTCTGCCCCTGAGATTACGATGCCGAGTTTTGGCAGCCTTTCCGTGCCAGTCTTTCTGACACATAAAGGCTGTGGGGACTGGACTTTGGGGGGCCTCAGGCCATTTGGAGGCCAAGGGGGCATCTATGGTGCCCCCCTGGTGATCCCTGCCCCCCTTGAGGTGCCTGCCACGATGTGCAGGGATGAACTGCACCTCCTATTTTACAATGGGAGCATGCATTCTGGCCGGAATACATGCTCCCATTGTAAAGTATAGGAATGAACCCGACATTGTAATGACACCCATGGTTCGGAATCAAGACTTCACACCGGGCTTAAGCGACCCTACATTTCACCTTTGGAATCAAGCAGGCTGTAGATCTATTTGCCACCAATTTGATCTGGAGGGTCCGGACCCCTTTAAGTCATTATGCATAACCCATGCATTCCCGGAGTTGTAGCGCTGGCATTACACCCAGATTCGCCATTGGGTGATGCACCCATCTGTCTGCACTGGAGCTGAGTGACAGCTTACCCTTTTTGAGCGCTGGCTGCTCTCAAAGACTTCCAATAAGAGCCTAATTTTAGAGTTATACCGCATGATAAGCCCTACTGTAGAGTTTTCCGATTCCGCTAGCAAGAAATGCTGTGAGTCAGCAATGGGTAAAGAGTTGACCCCGAAAGAGTGGGGAGTCATTCACTACCGTGCACGACACACTGCTCACAATATGGCTAGCTTCGAAACGCCTACAAAAGTAATCACCTATTGGTTTTTCACACCCGACTGACTGCACAAATGTAGCCCATCTAGATCTCCTGATTTCTGGCACCAGTGTGGGTCCCCGGGTACCCTACTACATATCCTATGAGACTGCCCGAAACTCATGACTTATTGGTACTTAATGATATCAATACCTTTTTTGACACAGAACTCCCCAGATTCCCCGCCTACATTATCTTTGGTCTCCCCAATGCACTCACCTTCCCACTTAAATCTCGTCGGGGTAGACAGATTGGAATAGCCCCGGGAAAGACCTTGCAGAATATTTTGGCACATTGGGGTACGGGGCACATTCCCACATACTTAGGATGGTTGCACAGAATGTGGTACATACTAGGGATGGAGCAAATAATCCTCGCTTTGTCCAACCAGGGTACGTCATTTCCCAAGGTGTGGGAGCCATTCTTGAAGCTGCTTATGTACGAATTCCATGAGCTTACCTGCCCAAAATTCTTACGAATTCTTCGCCTGCCTGAGGCTCTCCCCACTACTACCCAAGAGAGTCCTACCTGTAGGTTATCTTTATTACAGTGCTGATTTTAATTTCATATACAACCGGGTCTGGGGCTCGGGGAGAGGGGAGGGAGTTATGGAGATGGCATGCAATCCAATGCTCTGTGGCCTGAAGGGAATCAGGCCTTGAATAGCTGATGTATTATGCTTCATGCCAATAATATTAATAAAGAAATTTAAACCATAAAATTCTTATCATTTGATAGCCTCTGACAATTAGCAGGCAACTTCTGATTTCGGTCTAAAAATTATAACGTTTGTGGTCTTGCACCCAAAAGTTGATGTTTTTTTTACTACTGATTTGGGAAAAGTACATCTCCTACTTTAGAGAAGGTAAGAAAAGTTGCAGTAGTAACATAAATCGATCCTGTATTACCAAGCATGATATCGCTGGTATTGCATGGGGAACAACCTTTACAACGCAACTTTTACAACGCACTACACTTACAACGCATTTTTTACAACGCAACATCCACTACAACGCATTCCATTACATCGCATGACACTACAACGCATTTTTAAAAACTACCTTTACAACGCATTCCATTACATCGCATACTACCTTTACAACGCATACCATTACAACGCATAATATTACACTACACTATCCAACACTTACCCTACTGTTGCACCCCCTGGAGTTAGAATAGTAATTTTTACCCCTATACTATCCAACACCTACCCTACTGTTGCACCCTCTGGAGTTAGAATAGTAATTTTTACCCCTATACTATCCAACACTTACCCTACTGTTGCACCCCCTGGAGTTAGAATAGTCATTTTTACCCCTATACTATCCAACACTTACCCTACTGTTGCACCCCCTGGAGTTAGAATAGTAATTTTTACCCCTATACTATCCAACACTTACCCTACTGTGGAAATGTGGATTTTCCTGGTCAGTTATGTCCCCTATCTTGGACCCCAACGGTTCTATATGCATGTTACAAGTACATGTATGTTCCCTCCAGTTCCAGTTTCTAAGACGCAAACATATGTGTGTCTACCGTCAACATGTTCTCTGTCAGATCCGCCATCTATGGGCTGGATATTCGATTCCTAGGTATGAAAGGCCACCGACTTTACATGGCTAAGTTACTCCATTTTTACAGTTCAGGCGAGTAGGCCCGATTCTGTCCTCAAAGCCTTTCCCTGCTCTCTGTCTCTGACAGCTTCAGTTTGAGCTCGCATCTGTATCCATGAACTTTGTCCTACTCCCTGTGCAGCTAACGGTGCCTGCCTCGGCCAGTTTTCGCCTGTCTGCCAAGAAGTTGTATTTCACCTTCGAATTATCTATTTTGCTCTTCAGCCGATGCATTCTTGCCTAGTAGTTTAAGTAAACATTCCTCCAGTTACCAAGCAAAAGGCCAGGCTTCTCTGTCTTCATGCAAGTGATTCATAGCCCTGTTGCTATGGAAAGTTTTCTGCCCCTCGCATCTCATATAGACACTTAGACGCTTGTACACGCACATAGTCAGTATAGAATAGATTCTGTCCGAGAGTCTCTTCCTTGTGGATAACATAGTTCTTTAAACATAGGATGTTAGATATGATTTGGGATTAGGTTGACATAACCCCAGACTTCTCGTCTCCACATGTAGAGCTAAATGTCAAGTCCCCTTCACCCCCTAGTTACACGTCAATTACACGTCATGCTGCTGCGCGCGCATCTATGCCAAGTATTATCTTATAGATCCACCTATGTCTGATAATCCTAACCAATCATGTTTCTTTTATTCCTTATTACGCCTAGTTTCGATTATGTCACTGTCACGTCATTTTTCTTATCAAATGTTACGCCTTCTACATTCGTTTCATTGTAATGTACTTATTATAAAAATACATGTCTATCAATAAATTATTGTACTTCACTTCCTGAACCCTCGTGGTGACGGAACCTGAAGGCCGCCACTCGAGTCGGCCATTTTGAATGGAATAAAGCCCATTAGAGAACCTCTTATACCACGGATTCTGCCTCTTGTTATTTTGAGCTATTTTACTTTATTTTAAGACTCCGTACGAAATTCAGTCAGGTAATATTTATTTTATTTACCACATAATGGCGCCCGAACAGGGACACTTTCTCATCTCACGCGCCGGCGGTGCGTTGCAGGCCCGGTCTCCTGCCACAGCTGGACGGACCATAAACGCGTACCAGCAGGATTTCCTGTAAGCTCCCTCCGGTCAAGCGGGGGCGACTGAGGCTGCGATCAACCCAGACGAGGCGGTGAGAAGTGCGAAGTATCCCGACCAGAGCCTAGCTGAGAGAGCAAGATCCGAGGTATACAGAGGCCCACCAGGTTTTCCGAAATCCCGATGTGCAGAGGGTCCGATGTCCACAGTCGTCGAGTCCTGTCCATTCTCTGAGGCCTTCCGTTTCAAGGAGCTACTCGGTGAGTACCATCGCCGGGGAGGCGTGTTGACGTGCACATAGGTTGTGCCGGTCAAGACGGATTTGGGTACACAAATCCGGTCTGTACTGTTTAGCAGTGTATATGTACTGTTTAGCAGTATATCAAGTATTCCGAAGTATTCAGTTATTGTCAAGAATTCAGCGTGGTGATTAGTTAAGCAGACTGTCATCATTGTCGACCATTACCAAATGTTTAATGTTTAATGTTTAAAGTATTCAGAAAATGTCTTGCATATTGTGGTATGAATGACTGTTCATTGTTCACTGTTCATTATTGTGTTTCTCGTATTAAGTAAGTTCAAGAGTAAGTATCAGATCAGTTGTCAATATGCCGCTCTTCTCGAAGTTAAGACAGATTACTACCAGAAAAGGGGTGCTTGAAGAAGCAGTTCCTATTCCTCCTAGAGACACTCCAGGACATTTCATGTACCATAAACATGGCTTAGATGCCATATTGTTTCTTGATCTATGGGTAGATTATACCAAGGGATTACCGGAAAGTCAAAGGTGGCCCGCAACGGGAACCTGGGATGCAGAGTGCATCATGAAAGTGGAGGAAGAGTTATGGAAAAGAAAGGTCAGACAGTCACAGAAAGACGCTATCGAGTTATGGCGTAAAGAATCTCATAGACGAACAGAAAAAGCACGTAGACAAGAAGAGAGGAGTAAAGAAAGTTCAAATAAAGTTCAAGAAAATGTATTAACTGAGGAAGGTATCCGAGTGAAATCAGAACAAGTAAATAGACAAAGAAATGCTCTTATGAATGGTATGTATCCCCTTCTAGCCGAAGGACTACCTAAGGCTGCTCCAGAGATGCCAAAAGACGTGCCACCCCCATTATTTCCAATTAAGGTACATCCAAAAGGGCATCCCAGAACCGCAGAAGACGTTTTTCTTTCCTCATATCTAGATGACGCAGCTCCCGAGTATGCTAACGCCACACCACATAGACCGTCTGGCAGAGGGGTTCAACGTCAGGTTCAAGTATCTGTTCCCGTGCAACAGCAAGTCCCGACACAAACGTCGGCAAGCACATCTGTTTCCGCATCTGTCTCCGCAGTCGACTCTACAGGGGTAACAACACCCATAGTTGCTGTGTCACGTTCAACGAACCCATTCACACCCGACGCCCCAGATGGGGCCACGGGAGGTGCTAGCAGTACTTTTACACCACCTAGAATAAATAAACTTGTCTTTCAAGAGTCAGCACATTCACGTACACCTAAGTTCGTAAATGAACGTACGCTTAAGGAACTCCTTGTAAATTGTAGATATGACCCGGTGGTTGGTAAAGAGGATGAAATGGTTCTGGCATCATTACGTATCAGGCGAGCCGCAGAGTATTTAGCAAGGTTACCAGGGATGATTACGCATCTGGATAACATATATCATTTTGTTCAAACAGGACGAGATCCAGGATGTATTAACAGAGCTATGGAATTCCAGAAAGTAGAGATACAGGGGGAACTGTTGCGTTTTCTCATAAACTGTGTGATCAGAAATCAAGATCGTCCGGGGGTAGACCCGAATGCAATGCTTACTCTTACAAGATGGAGTCAGAATATATCAGAAGGGAGACACGATAAGCAAAATTGTATAATAGCCATGTGCCGAAAAATCCGTAAAGAAATAGAACGTATTCATGAAGAGAGATTGGGAACAGACGAGTTTGAGCAAGATGAAGTGTCCGAATCAGAGAATTCCGCAAGACAGTCAGAAACCATAGCCTATGTAGGCAGAGGAAGATCCTGTGAAAATACTAGATGTTTTTCTGATCCCATACATTCTGTATGTCCAAATAATAGCAGAACGTATCCAAAGCCTGTAATAAATCTGAAGTCTCCTGAACATTCGTTTCAAGCCGCAGATAAAATACTACGAGAACGAAGGGGTTACCACCTCCTCGATTCCATGGATGAGCAAGAATTAGCCAGATCAGCCGTTCACTGGATCGTTAGTCCTGAAAAATATGGTGATGAGACCGTAGCACACACGTTTCTCAATCTCAGTACAGATGAACAACGTTTAGCTGGAATCTATATGATTCAGCAACTCCTCATATTATATAAGAGCCAACATGCTGATCCTGGTCCTTTACCTGATATATTAACGGAACTACTCACGAACAGATGGAGAGGTTCTAGTAACAAGTTAATTAAAGAGATATTAGTGTCACGTAAACAGTATGTCCTTTTTGTAAGTCCGGATTCTCTCTCGCTGCCCCATAGAGAAAGAACGCCGTACTATATGGATAGACAAAATCCTTTACGAGAAGTGCACCCAATAAAAGGCGAAGACAATGAGTTTCACCGTGTATTTGTTTACACACCTATATCAAAAATGGAATTATTAGAAATGAAGAAAGTAGTACCTAGCCATGATAAAGACCCAGCGGGTTTCCACCGAGAAATTAAAGACATGTTACTGATGGGAGAGTACACCTTTCCTGATATTATGACGATATTAAAGGTGCTTTTGCCTGCTGGCATTTATGAAAAACTGAAAGAAAAAGAGTGGGAAGTGGGAGACCAAAAGATAGACTGGACAGCATTAGCAGAGGAAGAAAGGGGCCGAACTGCAGGTTCGGGGCTCGGGGATAAAGTTAAACTGTTACCAGGTTTACTAGTACAGGTACTGCCACGTTTATTAACTACAAAAAAGGAAGATTGGGGTGCAATCACAGCCTGTAAACAAAAGCAAGATGAAGACACAAGCGATTATTATGCTCGATTTGAAAAATGTTTTGGTATAAATAGTGGTATAAAAGCAAGTAGTGACTCATATCCACATTTATTTGTGACAAAATTAGTGGAAAATGCATTACCTCCAGTAAAGAATAGAATATTGAAATTCGAGAGTACCTGGCAAAGTAACACTCCGTCGCAAATGCTACAAATGTTACAGTATCATCACAATAGAATTAGGGATGAACAAGAACACGAGCATAGACGCATGAAGGATACAAAAATGAAAATGCTAGTTTCTCAGACAGTACCAGCAGATGGTCACAAAAAGGGTGTGACACATTCTGGTGATTCTGCAGTTCCTGTAAAAGGAACCTGCAATTACTGTAAACAACTGGGCCATCATGTACACGATTGTCCAGTCCTGAAACGTAATATAGCTACAGGCATTACAAAGGAGAGACCACGATTAGTTAGACAAGATCAGAATGAACAAGGAGCTATGCAGCATGGACAGTCCATGCCAGCCTCACAGCAACCCATACAGTTTGTGCCAGCTGCACCACCGTTGCCTGCTACTGCCACACAAACCGCAACACGACAACTGTATCAGACTGCACAGTATGAATACCCTGAATACCAGCGTTACGCATGAACCAGCCTAGAGAGGGAAGTTGACTTACCACTTATCGAGATTCCTGTAGATCAAGAAGGACCTTATGTACATAGTGAATTATTAGGTCAAGATAGAAAATTCTTACTCGATACAGGGGCAAGTCGAACAACTATAAAACGTAGCGAAGTTCCAGGGGCACCCCTCTCAGGCTCTCAAAATGTTTCCCTTGGTTTTTCAGGAAAACCTATTGTTAATGAAGTATCAAAGCCTCTACCACTTACAATAGGACCTTTGACACGAACTACAGATTTGTTGCTTACTAAATCATGCCCAGAAAATTTGCTAGGAATTAAAACTCTGAAAGCACTAGGAGCCATAATATGTTGTTCTCCGGAAGGAGTAAGGTTGTTTTTACGTGATTTTAAAGGTCACTATGTGTCTAGAGACATGGATCCCCGACTACAGACTTTACCAGTACATCTATGGGCACAAGGCCCTACGGATGTTGGCTGCATGAACATTACACCCTATCGAGTCACACTGAAAGCAGGAGTGGTACTACCACGAATGCGACAATACAAGTTACCGCATGATGCTGTAGTGGCTTTGCTGAAAATCATTGATGAGCTAATTGCCCAGGGAGTAGTTGTAGAAACAGACTCCAATGTATGTAATTCACCGATAATTCCGATTCTTAAACGAACTGATCCTACTGCCCCACCAGTGTACCGATTGGTTATTGATTTGCGTGAACTAAACAAGTGTATTGTACCACAATTCCCTGTGGTCCCTGATATATCATCATTATTGACAGCAATTGATTCCGAAGCAACATTCTTTACTGTAATTGATCTCAAGAATGCCTTTTTCAGCGTCCCAATAGATCCGGAAAGCCAATACTTGTTCGGATTCAGTTTAAATGGGCGCAGCTTTAAATTCTCACGCGCTCCTCAAGGATTTACAGAAAGTCCCAGCATCTACAGCCAAGCACTGAAACGAGAACTTGACAGTATCCACATGCCAGTCAATACAGCACTGCTTCAATATGTCGATGATCTGCTGATCACCGCGAGAAGCGAGCCAGAATGTGAAAAAGCTTCTCTGACAGTTTTACATTTCCTAGCCGACAAGGGGCACAAGGTGTCCCCTTCTAAGCTGCAATTCTGTGTTCAGCGAGTTATTTATCTTGGTCACTCGCTGTCCAAGGAGGGAAGGCAGCTTACACCAGATCGCATCCAGTTAATTGCTAACATGTCAATACCCCAGACACAAAAGGAGGTGCGGGCTTTCATAGGCCTCACTTCATATTGTAGACAGTGGATCCCTCAGTACGCATTTCTAGCAAAACCACTCATTCAGTTAACCACACAGGAGGCAGCCACATCGACTGTTCTCCCTTGGACTCAGGAACATACACAAGCTTTTGAAAGCCTAAAGGAAGCTTTATGTCAAGCACCTGTTTTAGCAACACCATGTTATAGCAAACATTTTACACTCTTTGTTACAGAACGCGAAGGTACTGCCTTATCAGTACTCACTCAGGATCAAGCAGGATCACGCAAGCCATGTGCTTATTTTTCCAGTACATTAGATCCCGTAGCTCAGGCTTTGCCTGCATGCCTGAAATCAGTGGCAGCGACAGCTTTAGCAATCAGACAAAGCGATGCCATAGTTTTAGGACACCCATTGACAGTACAAGTACCACATGCAGTAGAGGTTCTTGTGAACCGAACACAAACACAACACTTGACCATAGCAAGACTTACTGGTTATGAACTGACATTGTTTCAACCACACATAGAGATCCGACGGTGTAATACATTGAATCCTGCTACACTATTACCTGTAATTGGAACAGACCCACTAGCTCATGATTGTGTTGAAATCATTGAAATAAAGACGAAACCTAGACAAGACTTGACAGACGTTCCATTGTTAGATCCAGACCTGACGTTGTATGTAGACGGATCGTGCATGAGAACAAATACAGGAGATTTAGTGGCCGCGTATGCAGTCACAACAGACACTGAAGTTATTGAGACAAATTGTATAGATACTCTGTCAGCCCAAGCAGCAGAACTTATTGCTCTAACAAAAGCCTGTATTCAAGCCACAAATAAGAAAGTTAATGTATACACTGACTCACGTTATGCATTCGGAGTTGTACACGACTTCGGCGTACTATGGCGAGAGAGAGGTTATTTAACTTCCCATGGTGCCCACATTCAGCACGGACCCCTCATTCATGCCTTGTTAGACGCAATACATCTACCCACTGCTATATCAATTATGAAATGTAAAGCACACACGAAGGTTACTGATACCATTTCTCAAGGCAATGACTTAGCTGACAGAACAGCTAAACAGACTGCTCAGAATCGCACATTAGACATGACAAAGCCAATAGTTCAGACACCAACACAGTGTATGACAATTAAGGATCCCGCACTTGACGTAATTGACATACAGACACATGCCACAGCAGAAGAAATAAAGAAGTGGACTGAACTAGGAGGGATCCAGACAGATCAAGGATGGATGACGAAGGAGAAATCTGTATGGTTTCTCCCTGATTCCATGGTTCAAGCCATTATAGCTACAGTTCACAGTCCAGCACATTTAGGAGAGAAGGCTATGCTAGACAGCATTCAGCACATTTGGTTCAACAAACATTTACGAGCAGCAGCTAAACAAAAAGTTCGTACCTGTATGATATGTTGTCAGTTTAATCCAGGAAAGAGTGTTCCCGTAGAGCAGGGTGGATTTCAGCCTCCTGACCATCCTTTTGAAGTCCTCCAGATGGATTATATTCAGATGGAACGTTGTCGAGGATTCAAATATGTCCTCGTAGTTGTCTGCGCTCTCTCCCGTTGGACAGAGGCGTATCCCGTATCAGATTACACTGCCCCGACTACTGCCAAGCAGCTAGTTCGAGAATTCTTCCCACGGTACGGTTTACCACGTGTTGTATATTCAGACAACGGCCAGCCTTTCTCATCCGAATTAATGAAACATGTCTCACTTTTGTTGGGATATCAGTGGAAATTCCACTGTGTCTGACACCCCGAGGCAGCAGGTCTCGTGGAACGACATAATCAACTTTTAAAAATCAGATTGTCTAAAATATGTCAGGAAAAAGGTGTGGACTGGATAGTAGCCTTACCAGTTGCGCTATTCTACATGAGAATGGTAGCACACTCTCGAACAGGGCTATCCCCGTATGAGGTGATCTTTGGTAGACCACCGAATATGTGGGGGACGCCTATACCCCGTAAAATAACTGATGTTGACTGTAATATGCTGACAGATTACCTGGCTTCCTTGATGTCTGCACTACAATCTTCTCGTTCACAGGTGGTCGCAGCTTTTCCTGACAACACTGAGGTGAAGCCCCATGACGTGGTCCCCGGGGACTTTGTCCTGGTTCGGAATTTTGATAGGAAAAGCCAATTGGATCCTAGGTGGAAGTTGCCTAAGCAGGTCCTGCTGACGACCAGAACAGCTGTGAAGATCGAAGGACGGAAAGGATGGGTGCATTCCACCCATATAAAAAAATTTCATGGACTTCCTCCTGACACAAACAGTACTTCCCGTGTGTCTTCCCCCATTGACTCAAAGCTACCTTTGGCTGAGGCCAGTAGCACCGAACTCTATAAACAGAAACTCAGGTCCAGATCTAAACTGTCGGACGATTTGATTGTTTAAGTCCTCTCCAAGGTGAAGCGGTTGAATCTGTCCCGACATGCATCCCTTAGGTCTGAATGATGTAGAGTCCAGAATCATAATGAAACGACATGCTTATTGTAAATTACTGCGTAACCACTGTATTGTGACTTTATTAATTTTGTTTTCCTTGAGTTTTTTAATAGTTATTGCAAGTATATTGTTGCATATGTATTATCCTGTTTCTAAACGTGTTCTCAATATAACTGATGAACATTCTTTTAGTGACCTACCGCCACATGAGTTGTCCTATAGACTTGCGCTGCGCAATAACACATTCATTAGTATGTTACATCATTCCCATCAGACTAGTAATGCCACCAATTGTTGGGTGTGTGGCCGACTCCCTCCCTATCAGAATAACAAAGGAGTTCTGCCTTTCTTTCCACATCCATTTACACGCAATGGCTCCTGTGGAGCATGGTTTAGTTTATTAAATTCCATAGACCCAGACACAGCAGTTTATCAACAACATTGGATATGGGGAAATCTGAATCTAGTTTTATTCAAAGTCTGTCACCCTAATAAGGAGGGTCACCCCAGTAGAACAGGAACTGATTTAGAAAATGAAGTGTATAAATTAGGTAATTTTACGCCTAATCTTATGATTTTGAATGTCAAATCCGAAGTTGAACTAATTCTGCCCACTATGTCAGTATTTCCAGTTAAGGGTGAATTATGTGTGAGAAAAGTTGGTTCCATACATATGGGCCATAGCCAATGCGTTACTACAGTAGAATATAGTGATCAAGGCAAATCTTCATTTAGAGCTTCTCGCCATTCTTACTTTATATGTGGTCAGACGGCATATATGCGTCTGCCTCTAGATTGGGATGGTACCTGTTATATAGCATTCCTTCTGCCACCTGTTTTCCTAGCTCCCCCTGATTATTATCGAAATGTTCATTTAGTACACAATAGAGAGCGAAGAGATCTCCCAGTTGTCGATTATACTGAGACGGCATGGGACAAGTATGTAGATTTCAATAAAGGTATCTTTCCCTATATAGGTACAATATCAAATAGTAAGCTGATACGCAGACTCACCAAGACTCTTGAAGCCGTAGTAAACGAGACTATAGCCGCCCTAGGCAATCTGACAGAGGAACAATCAGTGATGAGAATTGTTGTTCTCCAGAATCGTCTTGTCCTTGACGTCATCCTGGCCGATAGGGGCGGAGCTTGCAGGGTCATCGGATCCAGCTGCTGCATATTCATACCAGAAAATTCGCCATCTGTATATAAAGCTATAACACGCCTTCATAAGATTGTAAGCCAGATACACGAGAATCCAGGCACTTGGACGTGGTCCGGGTGGTTTTGGAATGTGATATCAGCCTGGGGATGGAGAGTTCTATCCTTCCTAGGTATTGGCCTTCTTATGCTTTTCAGTTGTTGCATATGTCTGCAATGTGGACCAGCGATTTGTGGTCTGTGTGCCACATCGTGTATTCCACATCAAGGTTTTCGCTCAAGATCCCGGAAGAAGAAGGAAGAAGAAATGATGCTCCATGAGCAAATCGATGGAATGATGAAGATTGATGTCTCGTGAAGGGCAAGAAGGGGACAAGGAGGGAATGTGGAAATGTGGATTTTCCTGGTCAGTTATGTCCCCTATCTTGGACCCCAACGGTTCTATATGCATGTTACAAGTACATGTATGTTCCCTCCAGTTCCAGTTTCTAAGACGCAAACATATGTGTGTCTACCGTCAACATGTTCTCTGTCAGATCCGCCATCTATGGGCTGGATATTCGATTCCTAGGTATGAAAGGCCACCGACTTTACATGGCTAAGTTACTCCATTTTTACAGTTCAGGCGAGTAGGCCCGATTCTGTCCTCAAAGCCTTTCCCTGCTCTCTGTCTCTGACAGCTTCAGTTTGAGCTCGCATCTGTATCCATGAACTTTGTCCTACTCCCTGTGCAGCTAACGGTGCCTGCCTCGGCCAGTTTTCGCCTGTCTGCCAAGAAGTTGTATTTCACCTTCGAATTATCTATTTTGCTCTTCAGCCGATGCATTCTTGCCTAGTAGTTTAAGTAAACATTCCTCCAGTTACCAAGCAAAAGGCCAGGCTTCTCTGTCTTCATGCAAGTGATTCATAGCCCTGTTGCTATGGAAAGTTTTCTGCCCCTCGCATCTCATATAGACACTTAGACGCTTGTACACGCACATAGTCAGTATAGAATAGATTCTGTCCGAGAGTCTCTTCCTTGTGGATAACATAGTTCTTTAAACATAGGATGTTAGATATGATTTGGGATTAGGTTGACATAACCCCAGACTTCTCGTCTCCACATGTAGAGCTAAATGTCAAGTCCCCTTCACCCCCTAGTTACACGTCAATTACACGTCATGCTGCTGCGCGCGCATCTATGCCAAGTATTATCTTATAGATCCACCTATGTCTGATAATCCTAACCAATCATGTTTCTTTTATTCCTTATTACGCCTAGTTTCGATTATGTCACTGTCACGTCATTTTTCTTATCAAATGTTACGCCTTCTACATTCGTTTCATTGTAATGTACTTATTATAAAAATACATGTCTATCAATAAATTATTGTACTTCACTTCCTGAACCCTCGTGGTGACGGAACCTGAAGGCCGCCACTCGAGTCGGCCATTTTGAATGGAATAAAGCCCATTAGAGAACCTCTTATACCACGGATTCTGCCTCTTGTTATTTTGAGCTATTTTACTTTATTTTAAGACTCCGTACGAAATTCAGTCAGGTAATATTTATTTTATTTACCACACTACTGTTGCACCCCCTGGAGTTAGAATAGTAATTTTTACCCCTATACTATCCAACACTTACCCTACTGTTGCACCCCCTGGAGTTAGAATAGTAATTTTTACCCCTATACTATCCAACACTTACCCTACTGTTGCACCCCCTGGAGTTAGAATAGTAATTTTTACCCCTATACTATCCAACACTTACCCTACTGTTGCCCCCCCTGGAGTTAGAATAGTAATTTTTACCCCTATACTATCCAACACTTACCCTACTGTTGCACCCCCTGGAGTTAGAATAGTAATTTTTACCCCTATACTATCCAACACTTTCCCTACTGTTGCACCCCCTGGAGTTAGAATAGTAATTTTTACCCCTATACTATCCAACACTTACCCTACTGTTGCACCCCCTGGAGTTAGGATAGTAATTTTTACCCCTATACTATCCAACAATTACCCTACTGTTGCACCCCCTGGATTTAGAATAGTAATTTTTAACCCTATACTATCTAATACTTACCTTAAATGCAATTTAATATTATGCGTTGTAATGGTATGCGTTGTAAAGGTAGTATGCGATGTAATGGAATGCGTTGTAAAGGTAGTTTTTAAAAATGCGTTGTAGTGTCATGCGATGTAATGGAATGCGTTGTAGTGGACTTTGCGTTGTAAAAAATGCGTTGTAAGTGCATGCGTTGTAAAAGTGTGCGTTGTAACGACGTACATCCGTATTGCATAGAACGCCAACCTCAAAGAACAATAAACAGACTCAGGACGCTGCGGGTTGGGGGGAGGGGTGGGAGTTGTATTTGTCTTGAAGAGGCATAGCAGTTATGATACCTTTGAAAAAAGTGAATTAGATATATATATAGAATGGAACGCAGTCGTGTATCTATGTACTATGTGAATGCTATGATAAGTGCTATCCAAAATGCCAATAAAGATTGTTATAAAAAAAATCTCTGGCTGTGCAGCAAATTCACCTTGAAATGGGAAGGAAAACATGCAGAAAATCGATATGTTTTGCACATTTAAAGACGCGAAAACGCTGTGTACCACCATGTGCAAGTGCAGTGGCCAAGTGACAGTCACACATTTCTTCTTCACAGTTTCCCTCTCATCCTGTTAAATGGATTTTTTACAATAGCAATGTATGACGTGATGTTCAATTAACTATTCACATAACCTTGAACTAAACTTGGAAGAATGAATTGCAGTTCATAAAAAAGCAGGAAGAACACCGCTCAAGAGCAAAAAAAAAAAAGTACATCTTTGAACACCAGGACCTTTCAAAAGTCTGTCGAGTGAAATTGCCGGAAAAAAAAAATGCACATGGATAACCTAGTACAGGCTCGGATAAACATTGCAAGAATTTCTGTACATTAGTCTATATTGCCTGGATTTTTGTACTAAAAATTGACGATTTATCAAGCATAAACATTGAAAAGGGAGAGGTGGCAATTGGTTCAATGTGACTCTCATCGTTGCAAGTGAACAAGTACAAGCACGTTTTGAAGCAAACACATTAACCAACAAGGTTCAGAAATATACAAGGACTGATTCACAAAGGCATTAAGAGTAGGGAACGGGTGTTTCTGCAATACTCTTCTTATATGTACTCCTAGATACCTTTGTGAATTAGCCCCAAAATATCTAAAAACGTGATAACGTGGGAATATTTGTGTCTTATTCAGTGCAATTAGTACAAATAGAAAAGACTATGTCTACTGCACGTTTCCTAAATTGGAGCTGGGCATTTCGGACTGATTTTCAAAGGACTCTAACTTACTTAAAAGAGTACTCTTTTAGTACTACTTCCTGTGTTCATAAATGCATTTATGACTCTACCCTTCAGTGTTTTAAGGGTACACTCCAAAGCGGCAAGAATTCCAAGGGGAATTAAAGATTCCTGTGGGAGTGTGGACCAATTTCATATAAGAAATTCAGATCTGAAATCCACCGAAAGTCTATCTGGATAAAAGGACATCACTTTTTTTTCTTGCCAAATGTGTTGTTAGCCTCCTATAATCTAAAATGATGGATTTCTCTGGTGGGTATATGTACCTCACACATGGTAGAAGGGATTCTAGGGTGGATAGTGCGCGTGCATGTTGGAGAGCCAGAGCGTACTAGACCGGTACTTCAGTGGGGGCTAACACTCCCAACAATAGAGCAGGACAAACATTTCCAGATATGGGGCTGGAGCTAATCTCATACCCATTATATGAGGAAATATAAATGACAAATTGTGTGATTTAAACATATTGGACAAACCTGATGTAACAAACATATTTTTTGTAGATTTGACACTGTTCCTAGGCTTCAACTCATTACAAGTTCAGAAAATGCTCCTGACCCATTGTTGACTGAAGGTACAGTTTTAATTTGCTCAATGTGATGTTGTAAAATATTGATTGGTAAGGCTGCGATTATTTACAGGTCTCCAAATATTAGTCTTAGTACCAGAGCTTACTTTGAGCAGGTAATTGTAGGTGTAGACCACTGTTACTCATTTTCTGGGTCTCACACATATCTTTCCTCATCAGAATTTACACAAAAGGGAGACAGGAGGAAGAGAAAGATATCAAAATTGTGGCAATGGAAGAAAGCAGAGATCAAAAATAACCTGCAAGAGTGAGATAAAAGGGCAGGGAGTTCCTGATGGCGGATGAAAATGGCACATGTAGAAGCATCTCTAAGCAGTCTTCGTATTTGGCTCTCATAACATTTGCGATGGCTGGGAACGGGCTCCTGAGCAAGACTTTGGGTCCCAGCATTTATTATTTTACAAATTAAGTAGGCACTGCTTGGAGGGTTACCACACTTTACGTTGGGTTGTGGTAAGTCACAGATTCAATTCCCAAAATGACATTCCTTCTTTCTGAGTTAATTGTGTGGAATGAGTTGGTGATATTGCTGCCTGCAAGTGCACTGTCACACACCAGTGGTGCACTAAATAAAAATCAAATAGTTAATGTTACCATGCCACATTGGGCAGTTTCCGTATGTGTAGCAATTTGAGCCACATCCATGCAGGATCCCATTAGGCTGTTATTAACGAGCTGGCAAAAAAGTTGCCAAGTAAGGAGTATTATGGGCAGAGGTGCCAGCCTCGATGGTAGAGTCTAGTTAGAATACAGATGCAAAGGTATTTGTTTAGGAAGATAGGTCCAATTCCCTGTAGAGATGAAGAAAATCAAAGGCAAGAGAGAGGTCAAGGAAAGGTGTTCTGGTTCTCCATTTGAATCCATTGCAGTGTTTAAATCATCCCATGTGGAAGTTAGTGCTGCTTTTGTGCCACATCCATACCAGAATCTGTTTTGGTAATCTGAAAGAAGGTTACTTTCTTTGATGGATGTAGATATTTGTCTTGTAAGTGATATTTCAATCTTTTTACCTAGAAGCAGTTGGTTATTTGGCCAGAAGGAACATTTGTTTGAAGGCCTCTTTGTTTAAGGGAGTTTTTTTGGGATAAGACTTTTAGCCAAGGAGTTGTTATTTCTGGCTAGATAGGCTGCTGAGCTATTAATGAGGACATTCTTGCATATATGAGCAGGGCATGGGTCTGCCGGTGATCGTTCCGACCTACTAGCTTTTGCAGCCTTGATGAAGTCCTTTGTGATCACATGGCTAAAGCTGAGTAACTGTGGTTGACTTCATGATTTATTTCCTAGTAAACTGCACAGCACTGCTGGAATTGTGATTGAGCGATGGAGAGGAAATCAGGGGGACTAAAACTATTTGTATGGTTGTAAGGAATGTTGGTGTGCCAGGCACCAGAAAAAGCAAGTGGTGTGGCCTTTGACTGTGTTGCCAAGGCATCAGGATGTACTAAAGTACTGTCACTTCAGGCACTGCGGTTGGAAGACCTTTTTTCCTGTGAATTCTTCTAGCAGGTCTGTTGTTGTGACGTTGAGACCCATCATGAGCTTTTCCGGTTCAGATATCCTGTCTCATGTTAAGGTATCTTGACCACTGTCTACTCCTCAGGCCACATGTCAGCTTTCTAGGTTATAGGGCATGCTACTCTGAAGCAAGGCAGGCATTAGGCCTGATGGCGTTCCTGGCTCCAGTCAGGTTTTCCTGCTACCTACTTCTGGGTTGTTCTTCAGAAGAAAAGAAAATTAAACATCAATGTTACTCACCATTTAGAGGTTGAGCAGTGGATATTCCTCTGTAGGAGTGTGCTGTATAGACATGAGCAATTATTGGAAAAAATATATATTTAGTTCAATGATTACACACTAGGTCACAAATATGCATCAGTTTAGTATCAATGCAATGACACATTTAATGGAGTCCACTAAAAATAATACAGAGTGAACAAACCATAAGTGATTCCATATTAATTTAGCAAAATTATAATATTGCATAAATATGCTCTACTAGAAAATATGCATATTGAGACAGGACGACTCTGCACTACCTAGCTCCCTGTAGTCATTGTCATCCACTTACTATGGGTCTGATTTTGAGTTTGGCGGACCAGGTGTCTCCGTCTTAAACATGACGGATATCCCGTTCACCGTATTCCATGGCACTTGCAGTAAGGCGAACAGGATATGCGTCTTGTTTGTGATGGAGTAACTTGTCCGCCAAACTCTAAATCAGGCCCTGAATAAAAGGTGCAATGGGTGAAGATAGGAACTGTGCAAGATTACTGATAATAAATTAAAACAATGTAATTTTGAATAAAGCAGACTGTTATAAAACCATTGCTCTGCTTCTGGGCAATGACTAATACTCTGCAACCTTTTACATAACTCCATGCATCAGTCTGAGAAAGGTAAAATACTTGTATAGTGTTGTGATGCACTTTTTTCAAGCACCCTAGTTAACAGATATGTTTCAGAACTTCTGAGACTTAGAGTTTTACTTTCTAGGTCCGGCTGCACATCGTAGCAGTCACCTGAATATATCTGATCAACAGAAAAAGAGCTTTAAGAAGCACACCTAAGAGAGTGGCTTCGTCTCTGCCCACATGTTGGTTACCTTGAGTACAATATTTGATTGGGCAGATGGTGTGTGCTGCCATTGAAAAACAGCACTTGTCATACTCCTGTTAGCTCCTGAGGAGAGTTCCATCACCTACAAAACACATAATGAAGTGGCAGTTTGCAATGGGAAGACTTCTTTACCCTATGGTAATAGTAATGGCTAATAATATTACCAAAGCGTAATAACATGCTCCCTGTGTTCATTAACTACACTGTGGACCATGTATTATTGGTAGGACAATCCAACTGATGAATAGAGGGGTTCAATAAGGATGTCGCCTCATTCAAAATTGCTGTATCATCCACATTAATGCTGCAAAGGCATCTGTGCAGGTTTTTTTCTTCCCAATTTACGTCTTTGCTGTGAAGAATAAGCAATTGGTTCTGCCCTTCCATCTCAGTACTCCGATGGGCATGCTTGTTGCTGCAGCCCCAACATGCCTCATGCTGATCCTTGATCAATTGGACAATGAGGCTATTTCATTGCTAAAACTCTCTTCCTGTCCTTCTTTGAGGCAGTACGCACTGTACTCTTAAAATGTCCCCTCTACACCCTGCAAATTCTGCTCACTAGTGTAGGCTAAAAATCTATGTAAGTGATGGGGTGTGATACTTCCCGCAAATTCCGGTGAGCAAAATGAGTAAACAGGCTTCTTGTAGGTGCTTTCAGGGCAAGCGGGCTTCTCCCCTGAGACTTGAAACTTTTAGGTTTGAATTTGCTAAAAAGCCACAGACCCTTGAAGGGCATTCATTAAATATCCCAGTACTTTTATGGTGCACCAGGGAAGCCTGGCCTTCCTAGGAGTAGATAAAATGTTTTCAAAATGTCACAAGTCTGAAATTAATTCCACTATACCAAGGTCAGTATTTTCTCATGGTTGAAACCCCTTAGTTCACCCTTCCCCACAAACACACACATGCATGCACTGCCACTCACACTCCCATTAGTCAATCTATTTTTGTTGTGTTAGAAAAGCTTGCCCTGATGCTTCTGCTATGCCTGTCTTGCCTTTTAGTGAAGCTTAATGAAAACATATTCTATAGGCTATTCAAAACTTATAACATATTGCCTTGTCAATTTTTGTTAGAAGTATGATATGAATGAAAACCGCACCTCCTCAAAGTAGCTGTACAGGGCTTATATTTTGTTTCACCTGTAGATCAAGCAGTTACAATATTGGAAATGAACTAATCTACTTTCTTACATGTGATGCCATAGCATCCAATTGATCTTATGAAATGCTTGACTTTTTCGGCAACCTTGGATTTTAACCAGCAATACTTAGCATTTTTGGATATTCATACCTAACTTGCAATGTGAAAAAAGCTACATGTCCTGGAAGGAAGCATTGTGGTGAGTGGAAAGCGAGTACTGGCTGACGGTGTCACACAATCATCCATCTAGCAATATACTGCAAAGCCACAACCCTATTCTCTCTCCTAACGCCATCCCACTCCACTCTCCCCTCTTACACTGGCTCCTTTGTGACAGATAGAATTAAGTAGAGGTTTAGTACTATGGAAAGAGCAGGTATTCCGCGGGTGCCTTTATGGAAATATGTGTATATTTAAAAGAGTTGTGTAATTTTTATATTTGCAGCATAAGAGGTGTGCTCATGTAAGTGCTGCGTGATGGTAAATAGTGTAAGTGAGTGCAGCGTGAGTGGTGCTAGTGTAGTGTGAAAAATGTGCCGATATGAGTGTAGGGTGAGCTGCATGAATGCATTGTGAGAGGAGGGCCCATGTGAGTGTCCATGAGAGTGTCCATGAGAGGAGTGCATGCAGAGTGAGAGGAGTGAGTGCAGGGTGATGCGAGCTGTGTAAATGCAGGGTGAGTAGTGTGCCTGTGTGTGAGTGCAGGGTGAGCAGCGAGGGTGAAGAGTGAGCTGCGAGAGTGACTGGTAAGTGCATGGTGAGAGGAGTTAGTGCAGGGTGAGTGGCGTGTCCCTGTGAATTCCAGCAGAATATTGTGCCTGTGTGCAGGCAGGGTGAACATGGCGACTGTGAAAGTGTAGGTTGAGAGGTGTGTTAATGTGAATGCAGGGTGAGAGGTGGGAGTGCAGGGTGAGTGATGTGCTTGTTTGAATGTTGTGAGTGCAGGGTGAGTGGTGTCCCCATGTGAGTGAAGGGTGAGGTGTGTGAGTGACGGGAGTGCCTATGTGCTCAATGTGCAAGAGTGTGTGTAGGGTGAATGAATGAGAATATTTAATGAGTGAGAACAAATGTCCAGAGGCGTCTTAGCACCAGTTTAAGAAGGGAAGGTGAATGCTAATCTCCTATTTCTGAACAAAATGCCAGGATTTCAAATACTTCCTAAAAGTAGCAAGAGATGGAGCTGTTTTAAGGTCCATCATCATACTATTCCAAAGTAGGGCTGTAGACCCAAATAAGCTTCTGCCTCCTAATGTGGTCCTCCAAAAAGCCAGTACCGCTACATTTTTGGCGGAGCCAGAGTGAAGGGTCCTGTTGAGGGTGTACCATCTCAAATATTTATTGAAACATAAAAGGCCATGCCCATGGAGAGTCTTGTAGGCCACACAGACAGCTTTAAAGACAATACATTACTTGGCCAGCAGCCAATGTAGTTTCTTAATAGCCTCTTTTGCTGACTGGAATTTAAGGGGTTCTTTAGTAGAAATTGCACCGCAGAATTCTGCAGCGTCTGAAGTTTCTTCAGTGTGAAAATCAGAATATTTGAATAAAAACGATTGCAATGATAGATTTTTGCAAGTACCAGAGAGATGACCACAGTATTCAGATGGTCAAAAGGTAGTTATTTTTCAATATTTTTGACCAGTCTTAAAGGGTAGAAGGAGGCAGAGGTCACCTTATTGACTTGTTCTTTAAGCTTCAGTTTGCTATCTATCAGAATACCCAGGTTCTTGATAGTAGACACAGCAGTAAGAAGTGGGCCCTGTTGAAAGGCCACCATGACGATGACCAAAAGGATGGATAATTTCCAAATAGTATCACCTTGGGTTTGGATGAATTAAGTTTCAAACAATTTCCATCCATCCGTTTGCTCACCTCACTCATGCAGTTTCTGAAAGTATCACCGGAGCTGGCCTTGTTCTTGGAGAGTCACACCACAATTTGGGTATGATGCTAGCGATAAGCCAAATGATTTTATAAGCAGGGCTAGTGGAGTTATGCATAAGTTGTGGGGCTCAGTGATGAGCCCTGTGGAACTCCCACATTACAAAGAGTACGGCCTAGACCTAAACTTTCCCATTGCCACCACTTGTTGTCTATTGGAAAGAAAGGACTGTAACAGAGCAAGGGCTGAGCCCTCAATCCACAGCCCCCACATACGGTCAACCAGCACAGCATGGTTGACCATATTGAAAGCTGCTGATAGATCCAGTAGGATAACGACAGAACTCCCACCTCTGCACAGGGTTGCTTTGATCTTCTCTGTTGCCACTACCAGAGTGGATTTGGTGCTGTGACCTTTCCTGAACCCAAACTGTGTGTCACCAAGAAGATAATTATTCTCGATGAAGGAAGCAAGCAGCTCATTCATCACCTTCTCTACTAATTTGGTGGGGAAGGGAACTCTAGAGATGGGTGAGAGGAGTGTCTGTAGGGTGAGGGATTTGACCATAGGAGTTTGGATGCGGGTGAAAGTGCAGAGTGGGAGGAATGAATGCATGGTGAGAGATGTGCATGTTTGAGTGAGATTGCAGGGTGAGCAGTGAGAGTGACAGGTGAGTGAAGTGTCACCTGAGTGCAGGGTGAGCAGTGTGCTTGTGTGACTGCAGGGTGAGTGCAGGATGAACAGTGTGAGTGCATAGTGAGTGATATGAGTGCAGTTTGACACTGAGTGCAGGATGAGCGGTGTGCTCATGTGACCACAGGGTAAGTGGAGGGAGAACAGTGTGAGTTCACGGTGAGTGGCATGACTGCAGTGTGGTCAGCCAGAGTGCAGTGTGAGTGCTGTTCTCGTATGAGTGCAGGTTAAGAGGAGGATGAATGGTGTGAGAGTAGGGTAACTGTGTGAGTGCACAGTGAGTGCAGAGTGAGCATGAAAGTGAAGGGTAAGAATGAGGAGTGAGTTGTCTGAATGCAGGATGCATTCTCAGACACTTGGAGTAACTCATCATGTTATTGACAGTTGATGAGTAGGGTTTCAGATATAACTTAAACTATTGCTATTATGGCATCAATCAGGGATGGAGGGTGGCGGAAATAAATATTTTTCTGATCCTGCAACAAACTTTCAGTCTCATGCTTAGGATTGCCAGCTGACCAGATCTCTACTGGTATTTTGATGTTCTGGCAGGTACAAAAATTAACCAAATCACATAAAGGCTGTTTTTAAAGCCCTTATCTGTGCATAATTCAAACAACAAACATAAATAGAAAGTACTGGGATGATGATTACTGACTAGAAAAGAAAAGTCATATTACAAATGAATGCATACGATTTTATTTACAGCCCTATTTAGGTATCACAGCCAGGCCTTTGCAGACTCTTTAAAGAAAAGTAAATAGCTGGTATTTTTCTCTTGGAAATGTGGAAACCCTACTCTTGATATGCCTTTGCAGGAAATGCATTCTCCCACTGTGGCAGTAAAAGTCAAATACAAATGTAAGGAATAGGCAGAGTGCTAACCCATGGGGAACTTGAACCAGTGAAAAAAGAAAGCAAAAGCCTCCTTAACCAGTTACCAAAGGTATGTAAATGGCCGTTCAAAGACCTGTGGAAGCTTAGATAAGATGCCAGACAATGCCCAGCTGAGCACACGGCACTTCAAGAACTGAGTGTGTGTCCTGGAGGCTGCAGCAGCCCGGGCTGAGACACATGAGGGGGGCTAGAGCGCCTTTCGTCCTATGTGTGTTGCATGGCTGTGAAGATCCAATAGGTGAACAGGAATTTGTGGAACTGTAAAGTTTGAGCCTTTAAGTGTAGATTTGGCCACGGATTGTTAGGTATAGAGTCTAGAAGCTGGATATCAGGGCTTGGGGATCCAAGGATGGGATTATAGAGGCTAAGAATTGTAGGCACTGAGAGCTAAGAGCTCTGACAGTAGGAGTTGGCTTGGGTGGTGGAGGACTTCGAATGCTCGCCATGGGGTTGGGATCCTGTGGAAAGAGTTACATTGTGTGATGATTTCTGGTTATCCTGGGAGGTTGCTGAAATACAGATTTCTTAAAAGAAAAAGTCAAAGTAGGTTTCGATTTCCTTGAGGTGCTGTCATGCAGGTTGGTTTGTTTCTGTTGTGCAGCAGCGGCTCCTGGAGGGAGTCCTGCAGGGCGGCGGGGGAGGTGCAGGGTGGGGGGTAGTAAAGTACGGCATACGGTGATGCAGCGTGCGCAATGTAATTCATTTTAATTATTTATTTCTTTACTTACCTCCGTTCGGCCTTATGCCGTAGTTTACTAGCCCCCACCCTGCCCCGCCCCACCCCACCGCCCCGCAGCACTCCCTCCAGGAGCCGCTACTGCTGTTGAGTGCGAGTCCATAAAAAGTAATTGCTTGCGTCACACCCTTACTGATAGAGAGCTTTCAAGACACTGGCTGACTGGGACAGTAAAATACTCTTGAATGGCAAATGCAATAAAACTGATAGGGTCTACAAAACACCGGATGCCAAGAATGCCTACCACTGACTAGTAAAGAAGAGTTCTGCACTGTGTGAGCTGATGAGCATGTGTCACATGATAAAGGTAGCTAGATGACTAAGAATGTCCACACAATACTGGTTAACACCCTGTTAATATGGAGAAAGTCGATGTCCAAAAAAATAATGATACATTCATATACACCTAAAAGACCCCATCTGTATTTGTCAATTTGCACGTTGTGAACTCCACATCAACCACGACTCAGAAGTATGCATTCAGGCTTGCGCTGAGGCACAGGCTGGAGGTCACTGATTGACAGATCACAGGTGGGACGGCACATAGCCAGCAGACAAACCCATGAATAGGAAATTCCAGATCAATTCCACAGATGGGTGCAGAGACCCGACAACGTTCAAGGGAGATTGGCCCCAATAAAGCACACATGGGGTACATGCATTACCAAAACACCATAAAGTCAGATGCTACTTGAAGTTAGGAACACATAGCCAATCAGGACACAGAACACACAGTTCATGCAGTGATCACACACTCCCCATGCTGGACATCTGGACACATTATCCACTGGCCGCATTGTGTTCACGCAAGGTTGAGGCCCACCTGGATTCCTCATTGAATACATTAATTTATGTATCCTATAACAACTGTCCACATTCCTTACCAAAAAAGAATTGCCAAAACTGTTTTATTGCATTCAACAAACTGTATAGAATCCATGGCCGATCTATTGTACATAGAGACAGTCCTCAGACCCTATCTCTGTGAATGTGCTCCCGGCCACAATGCTTAATTAAATAAATTGTTCCTGTTTTGCCAAACACAGCTTGTCTCTTGTTTCTACAAGGTATATCATGTTCAAGCACAGTTTGACGAGCCATATAGGAGTTGATTGGCACATCAAACCTGACTGCAGCCAAAGGAAGGGGACCCCCACATGGACGGACTCACATTTGTGCAACAAGGAAGGTGAGCAGACACCACAATTGATAGGAAGTTCTGCTGAATCTGCAGGGCAGAGGTTTGTCCTGAAGCAACCATCACAGTGGCTACAAGACTACATCAGAACCTAAGTAAAACATTTGGCGCATGGCAAACTAGGAAGAAGCGTAAAAAGATAATCTGAGTGCCCTGCCACTGATAGAAACCTAGCATATTACATATTTTATATGTCCTAACGGAGTAGTTGTAAGGCGGCCTCGGAGGTGATCCCACTGATTCACTAGTCAGCATGCTAGGAAAGGTGAATATTTATTTATTTATTCATATATATAGCTTTTTATGGCTCCCAGGTATTTTTGTGTTAGGATATCCTGATTGGATGAAGTTGGCACCCCTATCATATTTTTTACTCAAAAGGGTTTTCTTAGTGCCACTGGTTTCTTAACACTGATGGTATCAGAAAAGAGAGAGAGCTGTTGGCCTCTTGGACCGTTGGGCATGACGCAGATGGTACGCTAAGTCTCTGGGTGTGATACAGGGTGGAATTCAGACATTTAGGGAAAAAGATTTGGACCTGAGAGATTAGGGGCAACTTGTGTTTGGACAATAGGGGCCTGTGGTTCTAGAGCTACTCCTTTTTTTCTGCTAACTATTGATATTTTCTTTGTTCTGGAGCTGAAATTGAGTATCAGGCTCACTTAGTCCCATGTACTGCGCAGGGCTTCCCCTGGTCACAGGATAGCATACACTAGGAGCGGGCAAGTGTATTTTTTGACAAAGTCATCGTTTTTTCTCTGTCAGATTTTTGATAAGATTGATATAAAGCACATGATGTTGTGGTGCTGTTAATTATTACAAACTGTATGTTGTCCTAGGTGTTGTGTTTCATATGAGGGTGCTGCTATTTCTCACCAACTGTAGTTAAAGCCAAAAGTCAATTTCGCTCAGATTCTGTTTTGCTCGACAATTGCACTCTATGTCGCAACTATTCATATGCATTGAAATTTGTGTCTATGAAATGCACATGTTGAATTGTTGAGGCATTGCTATTTCTGTTTATGAAACGTTCAAGTTGAATTGTTGATGCATCTGTAAATAGTGCTGAGCTTATAGTAACGTAATTCTAAGTGGTAAACTCCTGTGTGTATATTCCCCATTATTAGATCAAAATCCAAAGTATCCCTAAAACAAAGAGGCTAGGGTATACCTTTTCTAGCTACCAAACGTATCATGGAGTCACCAATAAAGCATATCCAAACTAGTTTCCTGCACAGGATAGAAAACTTAGTAAGGTTTGCAAAGAATGGCAAGCACACACCAAGGCACACACATTTCCCTGGCCAAAGAAGGGAACTGTAGAACTTGGGCTTTTTTTTGGCTAAAGTTCCCTAAACGTTTTTCTTTCCCCCCCCCCCCCACACCTTTTTTCTGACAAGGTGTTGCCTTAAATGCTTTGGGCACTTTTCCACTGCTGATCAGTTTCAAAGTGCAAGTGCTCCCTGTGTAAAGTGTAATGGTAATAGGCTGTCCATGATTGGTATGTTTGTCTTACTAGTAAAGTCCCTAGTAAAGTGCACTATGTGTGCCAGGGCTGGTAATTCAAATGCAACTAGTGGGCCTGCAGCACTGATTGTGCCACCCACACAAGTAGCCTTAAAGAGGGAACTCAGGCCTGCCATTGCAGTGCCCGCACACAGTTTTTCAAACTGCCATGTTGTTCTGACAAGTGCACCCACTTGCCAGACCTTACCCTTCCCTGTCTATGCACATCAGACACCCCTATGGTAAGTCCAGGGTACTCCCTGGGCAGGGAGCAGTGCATGTGAAAGGTAGGACATGTACTAAGGTGTGTACCATGTCCTGACAGTGAAATAATCTCCATTTAGTTTTTCACTGTGGAAAGGCCATCTTGCCTATAGGACAGAATGGGGAGGCTGTGTAATATGTTTTCCAACCTATCTTCCCAAAGGCTTAAGATGGAGAGGTGAAGTTTAGTGTGCCTGAACTCACCATGTAATAACACATCTTTTTATGAAGGTGGTTTTTTCATTATGTGTTTAGAAGCCACTCTTTTAGAAGTGGCTCGGTTTTTGTGCTCTAACATTTCTGTGTGTCTCTGCCTGGTTGTGGATTGACGGTCTGGATTTGAAAGTGATAGGATCTGGGGAATGTCTTGACCCAGGGGAGGAGTTGAGACAGCAACAGGCTTACCTGCATCTGGAGTGTGGGGGGGAGTAGCCCTTAGAGGTGAAGAGGCCTGGGTTGCTCCCATAAAACAATTGTCCATCTCCTGCTGAGTGATTGAGAATCCAGACCCCGCTAATCAAAGGAAGAAGGTGTCACTGGCAGGGAGGCACCCATAACTGGTTTGAACAGGGGTCAGTGCCCCCCTGAACACAAAGACTTCAAAGCCATTTAGGGATATAACCATGAGAGCTGAGGCCCCTGATCTTTGGAGAATGGCTTGATCAAGACTGAACAAGACTGGAGCTACTTCGTGGTCAAGAGGAACCTTTGCCAATGGAAGAAACAACTGAAGAGACTGAAGGAAAGGACTGACCCTTGCTGTGTGTTTTGGGGCTGGCCTGCAGTTTGCTGTTTTAACCAAGGAAAGGCTAACAGGACTTTGCTGTGTGCTGTGTCCCCCTGCTTGAAAGGACGTTGCTGTGCTGTGTCCTGAAGTAAGTTATCCCCAAGGACCCAAGGTGAGCTGGCTCCCTGTTGCGGAAACTCAGGAACACAAAAGTTTCCAGGAGAATCTCAGCGACGCTATGTGCGTGTGCTTTTTGCAGCCTGAGACCCTCGTAAGGAGGTCCCTGTGATCGTGGGCACCTGGAGTCCAAGCGAGTCTCAGCGATGCTGTGTGCGTGTGCTTCGTGCAGCCTGAGATCTACGTGAGGAGTGCCCGTCGATCGTGCACTCCAAGTTAAAGTGAGTCTCAGCGACGCTATGTGTGTGTGCCCTGTGGCAGCCTGAGATCTTCGTAGTGTCAGGGGCCCGGACCGGTAGCCTCGGAGGAGCTGAGCGGCTGGCCCGAGCCCACCATTGCCAGAGCGGGACCGCGAGCCAACCTCGTCGAGGGAGGGCCCGAGTCCCACTGCTCGGAATTCACAAAGATTGCATCGGAAGCCCAAGCCGCTGGAAGAGCGGAGAAGAGTAAGGTCACACCCCCAGGTAATGTGTGTCGACGTCTGGGGCGGGGTGCGGACTCAGAGAGAGACGCTCTCGGCCTCTCTCTCATTCTGGCAGCGGAAGCATCTGCTTCGGCTCGCATCGCGGCCTGTACTTGCCAAGGGAGTGGCAGTACCGGGGCCGGAGCGCCGAGCTGCACTTTTTGTTACACCATACCGGTTTTGGGGGCAACTGTCGACAGAGCCTGACTGCGAGGCAGCACGAGTGGCGAAGAGACCGCCTAAGGCACCATGATCGGTGCTAGAGTGTATTACGCATTACCTTATTTCTGCATAATGGAGTACCTGATTGTCGTATTACACATTACCTCGTTTCTGCATAACAAACTACCTGATTAGCGTATTACGCATTGCATTATTCCTGCATAACGAACTACCTGATTATTGTATTACACATTGCATTATTGCTGCATAACGACGTACCTGATTGTTACGTTACGTTTTGCATTCTTTTTACATTACAAAGTGCCTGATTGTTATGTTACGCATTGCATTACTTTTCCATTGCAAAGTGCCTGATTCTAGCATTAAGAACTGCATAACATTGTATTGTGACTACAGTGGAACGTTTACAAGTGCTCATTAATATTGCCAGAACTTACAAGGGCTTGCTGGCCTAACAGGAGGAATATTACAAATACGCATATGTTGGATTTATATTGTGTGGTCTTATCATATATCTTTTTATATAAAATTCATACTCGTTTTTATAAAACTCGTGTGGAGTCCATTTGTGGTGTCATCATTGGGTTGCTGTGAGCTCGGTTGCACATACTTTACACATTTGCCTTGAAGATAAGCCTGGCTGCTCATGCCAAGCTGCCATGGGGGTGAGCGGGGGCTATCTCAGAAGGTGTCCTTCCTTTCCCTGCCATAGAAACGCGGGTCCCTATTTGGCCCAAGGTACCTACCTCAGCCAATTATCGATCCCGGGTCTAACAGGAACATTCAACTCTAATGCAATTGAAAACATAAGAACACACAGACAAACCAAATACACATGCCAAAATAAAGAGAGGAGAGAGGCACTATTCGAACTATGGGCCACCTTTGAGAAAGCCCAAATCGACCGTGCTGCATTACAGTTAGCAAGCAACGCGTCAGCACCTCACCCACCATTGCAGGTATGGAGGTGCTCTTGCAGGCTCTCCCCACATTAGGTTACTCCAATCTTCCAGTTGAAGAAGCTCCCTGACCCTTCACCGAACAATGAGTGGTTAGGTCTAGGCATGAGAGATTAACAGGCCAGCTGTCTCAAGCAGTCGCAGAGCAAACCCAATCCGGTGCGAGGGTTCCCATTAGTTTGACTCCCCTTCCATCACACCTGACACAGAACCCCAGCAGCATGGAGAACACACATATTCACTGATTTAGGCAAACACACACGAGTGACAGGGAGATTTGTGGTGGTTCTAGACAGTGATATAGGTAGCAGGAGTGAGGAAGAGGGCCCCAGTCCCCAGGACCTGATGACGAGGGAGGAGCTACAGGATTTGCTCAGGTAGGCGAGGATACGACAGAGAGCGGATTTGAGGGCAAAACCCGATGAAAAGAACAGGGCATAGCTCAGATCGAAGGAAGCAACCTGGACGGGATGTGGAAGGAAGGCAAGAGCTAAGGAGAGAGGGAGAAAGAGCTCGCACCCAGGAAGCACAGCAAAAAAGCATATCAGCGTGCCCCCCACATGACAGGGCATCAATTGGGGAAGAATCAGAGGTAGAATTAGATGAGTCTTCTGCCTGGGATCCGAGCCTCACACATTTTCCGCATAAGGGAGGGGCTGACTGGGAAGTAAGAGACCAAGGTAGCCTGGTGCTGACCCAACCAAGACATATGAAAAACAGGACAGCACCTTTGTGCACGTACGAGGGCAGCACCAACAAAGACGTACGCTGCTCCATCCGAACTCACAGGAATGACGAACTAACCCCAAGGAAGATAGTGGCTGGAGAGGAAGGTGAGACCTTTGTGAGGCTATTCTGCCACCTGCTAGCCCAATGGACTGAGGGAAAAGACCAGTACGATAGACCTTGGCCAGAGGAGGGATGGAGGGATCCTTCGAACCAGAGGACATGGGGAGAATGACTTTCACAAAGCGGTTGTTACCCCGTGGTATGTTTACATCGCGGACATTACAACGCAAGTAGTTACAACGACTTGCGCTGGATGCTGCTCTAAGGAATAGTATGATTTACTATTCCAACACCTTCCCCACTGTAACGTAGGCTGGAGTTGGAATAATAAAACATACTTTCCCTAAGTCCAGCGCCCTCCAAGGCAAGTCGTTTTGACGACTTGCGTTGTAACGAACGCGATGTAAAATACCGCATTGTGAATGTATGCTTGGTAACGTCATACATGCGGACATGGCCATAGCGGAAGACTGCATTCGACATGGAGGAGGAGCTCCCGAGTGGATCTTCGCCTAAATGCAGGAATGCCTAAAAAGATGGGAATGCCACGTTAGGGAAAAACCACTAGAGATAACCAAAGTAAAAATGCACCCAATACTTCAGAAGGGCATGATAGAGACCATCTATGTGCCATGGGCTCAGATGGATATAGAAGGGCTAAGGCAAAGTTACTGCCATTGTTGGATGGATCGGGGAAATGCATCTGATGTTTTGAGAAGAACCTCATTGGAATAAACCAAGTGATAGACAATATCAAAAGTCTGCTAAGTAGTGTCATTGGACAGTAGACTAAAATGGTGTTTTACCTCAGATCGCATCCGAGCCATTACGCTGGCAAACACCGAGCATGACTGGGCCATCTTTCATTCATACTGCACAGAATATGAATGGCCCTGAGGGGGATGTTCCCTGACCGCCCTGATGTAGGAGGCTTAATGACAAAAACTATGAAGCCAGGGGAGTCTATAACCAATTTTCTGGTTAGATCGAGGGAACAATGGAGACAAGAGACTGGACAGCCATGGACTGATAAAGGCCCACAAGTTTTTTTTTTTTTTTACAATATCCTCAAAAAGGGCCAGCCCACAGAGATGCAAAGCAGATTAGACAGCTTGGTTGGGGTAGACACCAAACCCTGGTGGGGGATACTAGCTCACATTTACATTACCACAAAAAGAAGCAAGAGAAAGATAGAGAAAAGCAGGAACGAGCCAAGATAGGCACTACTAAATTGGTCCAACACAAATTGAAAAAGACTGCCCTCGAGGAGTCCACGTTGGCCACGAGTGTATAAATGGCACCAGTCTTGAAAAGAGCTCCACCGCAAAACCCCGGAGGGTTTCAACCTAGCTATAGCGGCAGGGTCCAGGGAGGTTTTCAGCAACCAGACCCTAGAATATGCTACTGCTGCTACAGGTTGGGCCACCAGGCAGACAGATGCTGGTTGAAACCATACCACAAACAGAGAGCAATGGGCCACGGTCAACCACCAGAAAACCCCACAAATGTTCATCCGTTAAACCAAGCCCAAGGAAGCCTAAATGCACCTTATATTCAGCCACAGGTAGGCCAGTCAGCCGTTGGACCACTGCAACAGGGGTGAGGTAGCTGGACAAACAAGTGGCAACAGCAACCACAGACAGGGAACTCAATCCAACAGGGACTGGGGCCCCAGCCTCAGCAGGAGGGGTGGCTGTCTGGGGAGGTAATGCCTTTACACAAAAACAGAGTCCAAATGTATAGTAAAATAAACCCCAGAGTAAATACCACCCAGACACCCACATCCCAAATATTAACTGTGCCGAAACAAAAAGAATGACCAATGAGACAGCATTAGGAATCCAAAGCTTTTAGACATGTATCTGGAGAATGAGGGCTGCTGCATGTGTTCTGTTGATCGGGTATCCTCACCCAAATTTGCCATTAAGGGGGCCCACTCTGCTGCTGATCCCCCAGGGTGGGGTTTGCTGGCCACACACCAGGGGAAGGGCAGTCTAATGAGGGGGCAGACAAAGTACATAAAATGCAGGCACCCACGTCCTTACGTCCAAAGTCAATAGGGACAGGTTACAATAACCAGGTCAAAAGGTCCCCATTCGCAGACATGCGTTCAGGGACTTGTGTTTCCTTCATGGCCTGAAGTTGCAACAGCGCCCCAAAAAAGAAAAAACTAGAAGCCTCCAGCTAAATGAAGGCCCCATTTCAATTTTAAAACAAAACTGTCCTCAAGTGGCAAGGACCAGGTTTCCTGTACACTGGAATAGTGAATATCCCATAAACTTCACAGCACATGCACAAGAAACACTAAGTCGCGAGGCATCCAGCATGGTGTCAGAGTCTGTCGGGCGGCTCTCCAGGTTAGCCAGACATTCCAGAATTGCGAGGCACCCCGGTCCAGTCATAATTTCTAGGCAAAGTTCAGCGAGAGTATTTGGCCTTCGACCCGGGCTCCCCATATTCATATGATCCCGGCAGTGTTTCCTTTTCTTTCCTTCAGGTTTTTCACATCCCCAGAGTCTGGTCACCTTTCCATACCCTTACAAAAATAATGGCAGGCACATGTACACTAGTTAGAAGTCCCTAGCCACAAGCCAAGAACTGCAGAGCCAAATGCACTGAAAAGACTCGATGTAAGGTAGAGGGGGGTACCTGAGGGAGGGGAGGGACGTCCACAAAGTCCATAATGACTCCAAACAAAAAGTAGAACGCTGAATGCGTTTACCTTAGTATCAGACCTAGCAATTAACCAGCACACCAAGTCTTATATACACCACACAGAAAAAGCAAACTCTGATCTCGGACACCACAAAATGGCATGATCAGGCGTACAAGGGGACCACGGAACAGCTTTCTGACCCCCTCAGCATCATTATAGCAAGATAGCAGATTACATGAGACCAAGGGAAAACCCAAAAACTCAACCAAAGAAGCCCAAAAAGAGTCAAAAAAGGAGTTTCTAGAAAACAGATGGGGTCGAGATATCTGGTGCCACAGGAGCGGGGCACATTGCACTCAGCATGCTGAGAATGGAGGAGAACACACACACACATGATCTCAGGTCATGTTGCAGCCACCAACAGCAGTGACACACTCCCTCCTCACTCAGCCCAGTGCACGTGTAGGTTGAAAGTACCCCTGCACCAATGGCCCCTCATGCACACTCCATGGGAGATATATTTGCGGGAAATCTGACGGTACCATTAGAACCCTAGATAAAAACTGATACATTCCATCCCTATGATCACAAGATCACTCAATACACATTTCACACTAATGCTAGCACTGAGTTAGCTCATAAAATAGGTTTATTCATCTCATCAGCAAAAACAATCAGATGATGGACGGAGCTCTGAAACATTCAGACACTCACCACCTGTCACAGATCTGGGTTTGAATCCATTATCGATCTTTAGCTCACTTCGCCACCCCAGTTCATCTCATCACCAATAAGTCACCTTTAAGTTTAGTGTTTAAGCTGTCCAAAAGATACCACAACCGGGACCATCTCTACCTGTGCCTCACAAAACTTTTTGCATAAATGGAGTTTGGAGAATATATCCCGGAGGGAAAACACAGGAACACTGCTGAGGAAAAAAAGAAAAAATCATTAACAATGGCACATGCAATGTCTTCTGAATTAACTCAATGAACCAAGGTCTTATCCAACAG